>NW_024581071.1:1383976-1413447 GCF_017639235.1 Corvus kubaryi | reverse complement strand
CGCGCGCCGTGGGGGGTCCCCCCCCCCCCCCCCCCCCCCCCCCCCCCCACTGATAAAAGGGAATTGCCCGTTTATTTGACAAAACTGCCCCTCAGGCATCGCTGCTCCTCCCGTCAGGGATCACCCTCTCATCCCCCAAACTGCCCTTCGAGGATTGCTCGTCTTGCCCCCACGTTATCCCCTGAGGGAATTGCTCCCTTATTCCCTCGGGGAATTGCCTCTTTATCCCCTTCACTTCCCATCAGAGATTGCTCTCCTCACCCCTCCAAGTTGCTCCTCAGGGAATCACTCCCTTATCCCCCAAAACTGCTTCTCGGTGATTGTTCCCTTTGCTGCCTCATGTTCTTCTCAGGGAATTGCCCCCTTATCCCCTGAAACTGCCCTTCAGGGATTGCTCCTCAGGGAATGTCTCCTTATTCTCAGAACTGTTTCTCAGGGATGGCCCCTCATCCTCTTCAGGGATGATCCCTTTACCCTCCCTCAGGGATCGCCCCTCATCCCCAAAACTGCCCCTCAGAGATGGCCCTGAGAGGGCTGTGGGCTCTCCTGCAGCCTCAGGGGGTGATGTGCCATCGAGTGGGGTACAGGGGTGCAGGGTTTGGGCTGCTGCACCTCCCATGTGAAGAGAGACAAGGCGGTCACATAACTGCACCCCACATTTCACCCCCTGCTCAGGGGCATGTCCTGAGCTCAGGACCCCCATTGTGGCCAGTCAGCGTCGCCCCAGATCTCTCCCAGCCCTTGGGTCAGTGTCATGCCTCTCCTCACGGTCACCAGCCCAGGATGGGTCCAGGGTTTGGGTGAGAGTATTTTTTCCAGAGGGATGACTTGAGTGGGGCAGGCACAGCACTGAAAACCCCAAATCCCTGGCTCTCGCTTGGAAGTAATCATTGGTTTTAGTGGGAAGTGGAGGAGAGGAGGAATAATCTCCCAGGCCACTTGATCCCTGCTGACAGTGATCAGTGAGAGCACTGGGAATGGAAATGAAAGAACAGTGCTTTGAGGACCCAAATTTCAGGAACAACATTTTAATTTTAAAATGACCTTTATCGAATCTTTCCTGAAGCCCTGTATTTTGGGGGTTAATCCACTGCCATAAGGAGCTGGAAGAGCTTTGTTGAGAATGACACCTGGGCCTGAGTAACCCATGGAGGGTTTGCTTAAGGCTGAGCTGCCATTTAAGAATTTGCAGCTCAGAGGAGCTGGGAATCGCCTCCACCTGGATGATGCGGATCTGACGTGGCTGACTGACATTTGGCTGGTTCCTTGGGGGAGCTCCGGTGAATCCATGTGTGCCACCCCCTTCCCCCTACCCTGGGAAGGGCCTCCCAGGGAAGAGCTCAGAGATGGAACCAACTTTAACTGGGTGAGGGAGGTTCCTTGGTGTTCCTGGAAGTGGTGCTTGGCAAAGGGAGCTTTGCTCCAAATGGTTTCAAACTATTGCTTTTCTCCGAAGTGCTCACATTCCTGGAAGTTTCATCTTCAGATTTCCCCCTTCTCTCTCACTTTCCAAACAAACCACACTTGTTCTAGGCTGGTTTGAGTGTTTAGGGTGTCAGCTTTGCTCTCTAATAATTTGAAGTTTAATTAGTATTTGGGTAAGCTTGCTCCTGTCCTGAGAACTAGGCTTGCTGGGTGGGGACAGGTGATGTTCAGCCCAGAAATAAATGTAAAATAAATGAAGCTTTGAAAAAAAAAAAAAAATTGGGCCCAAAGTGAGATGCTGCTTAATTGCTCTGAAATTCATCTGGTGCTCTGGGTGGTAAAGATAGAATGGTGTGACATCCCATCTAAGGATTCTAGAGATTTTAGTAAAACTTGTCCGTGTGATGTTACAGTTGGGATATCCTGGTGATTCATGGAGTACTGTGGTTATTTCAGAAACAAGAGAGCTTAAAATAAAACCACCCAGACCCCTTCTGTGCTCAGTTCTCCCACAGCAGCTTAACAGCAGAAGATACTTTGTGCTGGAATTGAGTTGCAAAGCAACTGTGAGTTCCATTGGAGAAGTGCTGTTTTGCTTCAGTGGCCAGGGAGGTGTTGGTGCTTTGTCAGATGTCTGAAATCATAAAATCACAGAGTTATTAAAGTTGGAAAAGACCTTTAAGATCATCAAGTCCAACCATCAGCCCAGAAGCACTAAACCATGTCCCCAAGTGCCACATCCACAGGTTTTTTTAACATTTCCAGGGATGGTGATTCCACCACCGCTCTGGGCAGCCCATTCCAGTGCTTTACAAATTTTTCTGTAAAGAAATTTTCCCTAATATCTCATCTAAGCCTCCCCTGGCACAATAGTGTACAGCTCCCAGGTAGTCTGGTTTAATCGTGTAAATTTTCAGACCAAGCCAGGTACAAAGCGTGATTGCAGGAGGAGCAACTCCTAAATAGGGTTCTTGGACAGCTCCTCTTGTTGCCTTGAGGAGTGGTCTGCAGCATCCTACCTGTCATCCTTGGTATGACTTCATGGTGTGCTAGGAATGGCTTTGTCAGCCGACTGGGAAGCACAAATAATCCGAGAGATGCAGTCCTGTGGGAGCTGGAAGTGATGTGCAGGTCATCCTGGTCAGGCTTCTCCAGGATGGAGCCAAGGGGATATGGAGGGTTTGTAGGTTGAGGTAATGAAGTGGCATGTGCCCAGTGAAGACAGCTGATGTTGTCCACAGGTGCTGGTACAAGGAAGAGGTTTCTGACATAGCTGTAGGTTCAGGTGTGTTTCTGAGTGTGCCTGGCAAATTCAGTTAATGGCCTTAATCTGAAAGGAGGAGACATTTAGATTAGATATCAGGAAGGAATTCTTTCCTGTGAGGGTGGTGAGGCCCTGGTTGCCCAGAGCAGCTGTGGCTGCCCCTGGATCCCTGGAAATGTCCAAGGCCAGGTTGGATGGGTCTTGGAGCAGCCTGGGATAGTGGAAGGTGTCCCTGCCCATGGCAGGGGGTGGCACTGGATGGCTTTAAGGTCCCTTCCCACCCAAGCCAGTCTGGGATTCTGTGGCTCAGCAGTTCACATCAAGCCGCAGAGACAGACAAAAGAAACTTCATAGAGCACCTAAGAGCAAGCATTCATTTTGTGTGTGAGAGCCAGTTTGTAGATAAAAGGTGTAAATGGGCTGGACTGAAGGGTCGCCTGTCCAAGCATCTGCAGCCCTGAGAACATCAGGTGTTTTCCACCTGGAGGAGGCTCCAGACCCCGTGGAAGTTCCTTGCCTGCTCTGGAGCAGGCCCTGTCTCTGAGCCTGGAGCTCGTTCCCTCTTGCTGCTGAATCAGCCATGAAGAAGACGGGATGGCCTTAATATTTTTCAATGTCAAGGCTGGGCCGAGCAGCTGCCTTGAAGCTTCACGGCGCCAGCATGACCAAGGTCAACACATTGATTAGACCCAGCAGTAAGAGGGAAGGGCTTTTTGTCTTTCCAGATCTGCTTCATTGAGCACAATATCAATGAGATTAGAAATGTCTAAACCTCATCAGCCAGAAGCTGGATGGGTGTCATAATTAAACTTGTTAATTGGCCAGAAAACAGGGCCCGAGAGTGAGCAGGGCAAGTGTGTGGGGATGCAACCCTGTGTGTGCTCCAGCCAGGGAGATCTAGAGTTTGGAGACAGCCTGAGTAATACTTCGGCTGTTGTTTCCAGAAGTCTCTTCTGAGCCCATCCTGTCTTTTCTTGGACGTGTATTCACTCGCAGTTCCTGCAGCGTCGTGTGCCGAGGTGTCCCATGGCTCCTGCTCCTGGGCAGGGCTGCTCCTGCCTCCTGCTCCTTTTGCCTGGGGTCTGCATCCTCTGCAGCCAGCACACAATCATCATCAGCAGCTTCTCATCACCTACGGTGTCACCGAGCTCCAGCACGTCACGTGTTGCTCTGTTCCTGTGCCAGCTCTTCTGGAATAGATATTTTAAGGTTTCTCCGCAGTGGCGCGGATGGAGGAGGGAGCTGGTGCAGCAGCAGTGGGGTAGTTGTGGGTTTTGAGTGGTTTCTTTTATTATTGGTGTCACTGCAGTGCCTAGAAAGGGAGCAGCACTGGTGGGCGTGCAGATGAAACCAGGTGACGAGTGGAGGTGCCAAGGTGAACATGAAGCAGTGAAAGTTGTGGTAGGAAGCAAAATAGCAGAAGGAGACATTTGCTTGCAAGCCTTCGACAGCCTGTGGAGTCAGCTTTGGATCCTTTTGAAGAGAAATCAAATTATTAACCTCAAGGAAGTTCCTGTGACTCTTATTGCTGAAAGTCAGTTTACTTTGGCTCTTCCTGGTGCAAAGGGAATGAGGAGAAATCAGGTGTTACTTTCTTAGTTCTTCTGTTTCTGCTGATTTCTCTGCCTCCTTTCAGTAGTCCACTCTGTTTTGGCTACGGAAGTGTTTAAAAATAACCCTCTGCTGGATTTTCCCATCTGAAACAAGCCCCATCTCTTCCTTCTGCAGACCTGCGTGGTTGGGGAAAGCTGGTGGATCGTGTGGGAGGAATGGTGTGCATCCCTGCTTTTCCTGGGGTGTCTTCAGAGCAGCTTTAAATGTTCATTTTAGGAAGAGTAAGAAAACACTGGAGAGAGAGGGATTTTCTTATGTTGATTATGTTCTCTTAACATTTTAAGAAAACTTCAAATGTGGAGTCCTGTGTTTCTCTGGCACGTCCCGGGATCCTATTAGGGCTCAGCAGTTTACAAAATCCAACTGATTTGTCCCCGACTGAAATGGAAGCAAACATTTGAGAGAATGCCCTTTTCAAATAGCTTCTGAAAGCTCTTGCTCGTTGAGGACCTATACTGTGCTGGCTGTGAGAATGAAAATTTGAGAGTGCAATTAATATATGTTAATTTTTAGTATCAGACAAAGCCAGCGATTGTTTTGCCACCGCCGCTGCTTTTGGAGGAACAAGGATTTTTGTTTCATCTGGCAATTCTGGTATTGTGAGGAAGGTTTTTATTTGTTCTTGACATTTTTCTTGAGAATGGTTTGACAGAAATATGCATGTGTGTACTTTTTTGTAGCCACTGTGGTTTGTCCCGAGCTCCCTGAGCCCATCAGGAACAATAAGCCGGCTCGTCAGCCAAACTTCGTCACAGCAAACGAGCCTGGCACATCCATGGAGCTTCACTCCATTGTATCCCTAGGAAGCCTCCTCTGGATGGGAGGGGAGTGAAAATAAAAGCATTGTTTAAATGGAAATTTCCTACTTCTAAAAGGTCATTTCCTACTAAATCTGACTGAAATTCCCCCTTAGTGCTGGACTTTCCTTGGGCTGGAGGTTTCATGGCCCCATGCCTGCTGTCTTGTATGGATTTCTGCCTACAGTTCTTGCTGCTTCTCTGGAAGTGTGCATCACACCACTGAAGCAAGAGTGTGGAATATTCCAGCTTTTTCCTTTTCCTAGTTGGTGGAGAAGTGGTTGTAGTCATCTCCTGCAGCCTGGGCTGCTCTGCTGCCCCACACTGCTGAGCTGTGACCTTCAGTTTAACTTCATGGAGCTGCATGGTGGCAGACACCAGGAATCCTTCATGGCAAAAGCTCATCTCTGTATTTTTGAACAAGAAAGTTCTCAAAATGGCTAAGTCCTGAGGCAGGTACAGCAGCTTAAATACACACAGGCCCCTCAGCAGCCCAGGTCTGGGCCTCCTCCTAAAATAGGAGATGTTGTCTATCGGGGGGGAATCATCTTCTTTGCTGAGATATAATTTTTGGTCACAAACCTGTTTTGTGCAAGTTCCTGCTTCCAGTCTCTTTAGAGCCGATAACGTTCTTCTCTGTGCCAGTAATTACCATGTAAGCTTCCAGCAGTGCTGAAGGGTTTGTGTGCACCTCACTGTGCTGGTTTGCTCCTAGGGAGGTTTGTTCTTCCCTCTGGGCTAAGCCCAGAGCAGGTTATCCATGGAAGGACTCACCAAAATGCCTGGGGAGGGCAGCTCCCGTGCTGGGGATTGGGATCTGCAGCTCCTGGTGCTGCTGCTGGTGCAATTTTGTGTTTCGGGAGCTTGCTCTGCCATCACCAAAGATGTGTGCCTAGGTCTGGGGAAGAGGATGGGGAGTGTGCAGTGGCAAGTTTTCCGTAAGTGTTTCCAGTAGGTGACTGTGGGGAATTGCAGCAAGACTTGGGCTCTGTTTACTGAAAGAACTCGAACTCCATAACTTTGCTGTTTCTTTGCTTCTCAACCTCAGGATGATACATAGGCTCCTACAGGAGCTCTGCAAAACAGCCATGTGTATTCTATTCCAAAATTCCCAAAACCTGGCCTTTGGGGAACCATTACTGTGCTGTATCCCAGGCCAGAGCTCAGAGAGAAGTTCCTTGCAGCTTTGGTGCTTTGCAGTCCAGGAGCAGCCAGCCTGACCCTCCCTGCTCTTGCAAAACACTTTTGCTTTAACTCCACGAATGATTTGCTTTCCCTGAGGGTGGTTTTGGGGATTAGCAACCAGCCTGGGATTTTTTTGGAATATAAATATGATTTAACATAAGGTTTTATTTGCATGTTTGTTTTTTCCACGTTAGGTTCGTGCTGGCTGTGGGCAGCGCTGTCTTCGATGCGATGTTTAATGGTGGGATGGCCACAACCTCAACAGAGATTGAGTTGCCTGACGTGGAGCCTGCTGCCTTCCTAGCTCTGCTCAAGTAAGCTGCTTCTAAAGCACAGGATAACTGGGATGCACAGATTTAGTGTAGAAAATAATGTTTTTAATGAAAGCAGGGAAGTATTTGTAGAGTGGAGACTGTTAACTTCCAAAATAAAATGCCTCTTTGATCTGTTCAAGGGTATTTAAATGCTGGTGTTAAATCCCTGTTTTCCTGGGTAAGAGTCTAGTGTAGCTACTGCATAAATATATATATATGTAATATTGGCCATTGTCTTACAGATCCTTATTCATTAATTGGTTTGGTTTCATCCAAATGCTCTTTGAGAGAGGAGGGGAAAAGTGATCCTCTGAAAGCTCTGTAAGTTACAAATACTTGGAGCTTGTTTAGGTTATGAACAAGTTGTAACAGGTAAGCAGGGGTATGCAATAAATGTCAGCTATTCCATGTGGTAGCACCCTTTGTGTGGGTTTTATTCCTCTTTTGGAGAGCTGGATTTGAATTTACATTTTTAGTGTGCGTTGCAAGTCTGTGTGCTGGAAGAGGAGGAGGAAGGGGCTGTAATGTCCTATTCACCAATTCCTTTAAGCTCGGCTGGTGCTGTACAACATCCAGCAGCAGTCCTGAATGGATGCTGGAAAGTCATTGTCCTGTTTCTATAGGATTTCTGTAACCTACTTCCAGGGGTTTCCAGTCCCGTGCTCTTGACATGTTCCCCCCTTGCTTCCTATTGGGAGCAGTGACTATATATAGCTCTGGCATACTTTTTGCTTTACCTTCAGAAAGTGCTTTGGTCATGCCTGTGCTGTCTTGGAATGTTTTAAAATTGATCTGGGCTAGAATGAAAGGCCAGAAATAATTGGGAGCCCCGAGCCCCCTCCCCTTTGGCTCGCTTTAAACCAGACATCAGCATGTGGGGAATCCCTCTAATTGGTGTGTGCCTATCAGCCATGTGGATCTCTCTGGAATGCAGAGCTTGTAACTATCTGTAAGTCTTAGTGAGGCCCAAATATCCAGTGAACTGGAGGCAAAAATCCTGGTTTTTCCCTGCCAGTGCTGAGATTTCAGCACTTAATTAAACAGAGGGATTTCAGAAGAGACCCATCATCTCAAAAGACAAAGTGATGAGTTTAGGTGGATTTCAACAGAAATATTTATATTTTTTTATGGAAGAAGTCGTTGGTGGATTACCTCAGTGCCTCGGAGCTTGCAGTTATGCTGCAGTAGCTGTGCCCATGGTCCAGTGACATCTTGGGTGCTTGAATCTAGAACTGAACTTTTAAATTGTTTTCAAAATGCTCAGAGCTTAAATGTGCCGGAGGAAGTTTGGGTGCTGCTTTCTAGGAGAAAACTGCCCAAGTATGTGGTATGTGTTCCTGGAGTAAAACCAATCCCTCCAAACAGTGATCTGGAATGGCAGCTGATCCTTACATGTGTCTCTGGACTTGGTCCAAGCCATGATCTAATTAATGCTGTAGGATCAGGAGCTAATCCAGGGACAAAGTGCCCATCCTGAATGTTCTGCAGAAGGTCCCATCTGGATGCTGGATTGTGATGGAGTTCGTGGGCTAGTGATCTTTAATAGTTCTGCTGTAATCGTGGAAGAAATTATTTTTCATTATTATTATTATTTTCATGTTAACCCAAAGATAAGAACACTTCTGATTGTCTGGGGTTAGTCTAAATGTTTTTTTTAAATTGATACTGGGCTTTTGCACAGTTTGAGCCTCTCTTGTTGTCCCTCTTAGCACACACTGGACTGTGGTAATCAGAAATACTGACACATCCCTGCAGTAAACAAATAATTGGTTTTAGAGCCACTGTGTGCTTTTGATCTTGGAATAGAAAGGATTGCTCAGTGCAAATGGGGCTGGGATGTGTGCAAAATACATTGATGAACCTGTGGCCTGATGCTGCTATTGACAAATGCCCTGGAGCAGCACAAAAGCCTGCTTTCAGCAGTGAGAGTGCTTCCCTTCCTGTGGATCCCACTGTTGATGCTTCCCTGGTCCTCTCTGGCTGGAGGAGCAGGAGTTCCTCTGCTGCAGATGGGAATGCTGTCTGGCATTCCCCTGGAAGAGCCCTGCTGCTGTGTGAAGCTTCCAGGAACAGCAGCCACACAACCTGCTGCTGCTGTGTCCCCTTCAGAGAAATGCAGAGCAAGAAATTGCTGGAGTTTCCAAAATATCCCGTGGAATAGGAATGCCAAGCACAGTTAACACAATATCACATCTCTGTGCTTTGTGCCTGTGAGATCCCGACTGGCAAACTGCTCCACTGGTTAAAGGAAATACAGTAAACAAAAACTCTGCATGGGCTGTTCAGCCTGGGCAAGAGAAGGCTCCAGGGAGAGCTCAGAGCCCCTTGCAGGGCCTAAAGGGGCTCCAGGAGAGCTGCAGAGGGACTGGGGACAAGGCATGGAGGGCCAGGACCCAGGGAATGGCTTCCCAGTGCCAGAGGGCAGGGCTGGGTGGGATCTTGGGAAGGAATTGTTCCCTGGGAGGGTGGGCAGGCCCTGGCACAGGGTGCCCAGAGCAGCTGGGGCTGCCCCTGGATCCCTGGCAGTGGCCAAGGCCAGGCTGGACATTGGGGCTTGGAGCAGCCTGGGACAGTGGGAGGTGTCCCTGCCCATGGCAGGGGCTGGAACAAGACAGTCTTTTAAGGTCCCTTCCAAGCCAAACCGGTCTCGGATTCTGTGAAAAGGACTAACTAACACCAGTGTGTCACTGGTTTTACTGAGCTCAGCCTCTCAGTTCCTGCTGTCTCTGGTCAGTGAGTTCAGGTATGAGGGGGTTCAGTCAGGTTTCCTAGGAAGACCTTTGTTTTTCAGATCATGAATCTACTTCCTTGTTTTGGCCTAACAGTGAAGGCTGGTGCTTTGCTGCAGCGTGGCAGTCCTTGTTTTTCACTGCAACTAACTCTTGCTTTATGCTGAAGTTACATTGGGAGCTGTGCCATGAAATGAAACAGTTCAGTTTATAAAGTGAAGAGATGAGAAAGGGGAGTGTGGGTAAAGCACCTCGTGCAGTGGATGGATACATCTGAGTGCTTCTCAGCACTTCTGAATTAGTACTGTAGAATGGAGTTTCTCTTCTGAGGGAGGCAGGCAAGGTTGAATTTTTGTCCTTGTTTATTCTAATTGAACAGCCAAAAAAAAGAATTTTAAGGGGTACACTTGGCCAGAGACTGTTTTAGCCTGGTGTAAGTGGCAGGCTAAGAGCTCACTGGTGGTGGGATGCAAGGCAGCTTGAGCTGCTTCAGTGGAAATCCCAGCTGTTAGAAGTTATACTGTAAAATGTCTGTTACAAAAAAAAAGAAAAAAAAAATCTTCTTCTTGGTAAAGCAGAGTCAGTGGAAAGGATGTGAAAACCCTTCTATCTCCCCAGTAGAGGAAATAGACCGGGATGATGGGCAGAGGCACAAACACATTTTCTATGAATTGCAGGGGTTTTACTCTGTTACCTTAATTCACCACAGCAATGTTTGTTTGCGTGTTTTCAGATTTCTTTATTCAGACGAAGTTCAGATCGGACCAGAGACTGTTATGACAACACTTTACACAGCTAAGAAATATGCAGTTCCAGCCCTTGAAGCTCATTGTGTGGAGTTCCTTAAAAAAAACCTCCGAGCAGACAATGCATTCATGCTGTTAACTCAGGTGAGTTTGTGATCATCTGCTTTCAGCAAGGTCCAGCACAGTCAGAAAACAGGAGTTTTCTTGGTGTTACAGAGTTGATCATCCAAAGTGGAGCAGTTCTGGGTCGTTTTGAATTCTTCCTCACATGAGTCCAGCACTGCTGAGCAGGGTCTTACAAAGAACAATAAAACACAGCAAACGTTGCTGCTGTTTCAAGATCTTTCTGTTTCACTGTGGCAGGTGGTTTCCTCCAGAGTGTGAGCTGGGGATGGAGTTAACAGGGTGGAAAGATTTCATCTGCCAAGAAGAAAAGTGGAATGAGAGGATTTCCATGTGTTACAGAATCAGGACTGGTAATGCTGAGCTTTCTCTCAGTGCTGTGTCTGGCTGCTCAGCCATTCCTTGAAGGACTTTTGTGCACCCCCTGAAGTGGGGGTGAAAGAAAACTTTTTCATGAGTGCTTTGGTTTATTTTCCTGGGAGAGGAGCAAGGTGCTCTCTTCCTCAGCCTGTTCCAGCTCTGCCTCCTGCACTGAAGGCTCACAGACCCAGTGTGTCAGAGCAGCTGTTCCTTGGCTCTGCGTCTGATCCAGTCTCTGAGGGTTGGGCTCCTCCACCTTCCATTTGACTCTTGAAGCAGCAAAGTAGGAGACAGTGTTCACAACTTCTGCTTAGGTTGGAAAAAATCAGACTTTGCATCCAGGTTGATTAAATGAGTATCACTGTCCTTCTCATTTCCCGCCCCTATCTTCTCTCTCTGGTCCCTGCCACTCTCTTGGATAGCTGATGCCATGTTGGTGACATCCACAGTGCTGTGTGTATGGTGGAGTCTGGCACTGCCAGGGACACCCTGTTCTGGGTGCCTGTCTTGCCCAGCATTCCTGTCTGCTGGATTATTCCCCCTTGTCAGGAGTCCAGGTATCTCAGGTTCTGGCTGTAGGTACCATGTGGGTGGCAGTGGCTACACCAGCAGTTTTGCAGATATTGAAGCAATGCTGGCCTAAAGCAGTCAGTCGCTGCTGAGCTCTTTGCTCAGCATTAGGCTGGGATTTTTTTTTTTTCAGTTTAAATATTTGGACCAGTTCTCAAAGTAGTTCCATGTCACACTGCTGTTGTAGGTAGGCACTTGTCTCACTGCTTGGGTTCAGCTACTGCTGCAACACTCCATGGCCTTCTTTACACATCCTCTTTAATCTGGCCCCTTTCTGCGTGCCATGAGCAAATGAGGCAGCCCCCGGGATGTGGAGGGATCCACTCTGCACTTCCCAGATGCAGATTCAGGACTTGAAGGCTCTTGATTGGGCGATGGCAGCCAAATCTGTGCTCCTGTCTGATGCATGGTAGGACGACTGCAGCTCCTTGGCTGCAGCTCTCCCGTTTGTTGGGTTCAGCAGCTGCAATCTGAAAGATCAGGAGCTGTTAGCCAAGGGCTGGGAACAGATCTTTCCCATAGGCTGAAGTTTTGGGGAGGCATCTTAGGCTACCCATTGCCTCATGATGGGTTAGAGGTGTTGGGTTTTGGTGGTATTCCTTATGCAGAGGTTTTTTGTGGCTTCCTGTGTCTCTGCACTTGAGTTTGTAGCTTTGGCAAGGTAATATTTAGGTTTATGGTGACTTCCTTACAGGTCACATAGGTCCTTCTTTGGCAAAGGAAGAAGGTTTCCTTGTGTTTCAGGTGCCAAAACCAAAATACTGCCTGGCACTCTTATCAGTGCCACTGAGGTGGGTGAAATGCCAGAAGGGGAAAGGCTTTCCTGATTCCTTTTGTTTGTGGCTTGTCCATTCTGATTAATCATCAGTGGTGATTCCCATCTAGTTTTATGTTCATTGTTGCTCTGTATCGAGTCTGAGATGTTTGAGGCAGGTGTTGTTTGAGAAATGTGCCTGATCTCAATGACTGGCTGCATCTCACTGAAAGGATCTCTTCTCACAAACCTCTTGTTTCTGGTCCTGCACTGTGAAAACCTGCCTGTTTTCTGCTTTCACTGCATCAAGCCAACAACCTCTTCAGTAAATTACAGACCTGACATAATCTTGTACAAGGCATTGCACAATAGCCTTAAGATCATGGACCTGAGATCTGAGGTAGAGCCCCAAACCTCCTTTTGTGTGTGTCTGCTCAATCTGCTGGTCCAGCAGCTGTGTCACTGTCTGTCTCAAGCAACTGCTGATCGGTGGCAGAAATATCAGAGGCAAACAGCTTTCCTAAATGATTGTGCCTTGTAGAGAGCAGTGATCCTCTTTCATGCCAGACGTACATCCAAGTGTCACTTTGATCAGCAAGGAAATAAAGCTTGCCTGGAGCTGCTGTGGGGGAGAGCTCTGCGAGCGTAGTGAAAGTCCTCACGTGTCCAAAGAGCCACTACAGTAGTAAAGTCTGAGTCAGTCACAGCTCTTGATGCCAAGAGTGTAAAGGCACTGGCAGCCCTCCAGCCCCTGGAGCAGGTGACAACTGCTGAAGTTTCCCTGGGCTCTGAGAAATTGTTGTTTCAGCTTCTTGAGGTCTCAGTGCAGAGGTTGGCCTTGCTGAGCTCTGCATCCCACAAGCAGGGGTGAAGCAGAAGATGCTTGAAGGTGCCTCCTGAGTGATGGAATTCCCAGCCCAAAACATGAGTTTTAAACCTTACCTGTGGCAGCGAGTTCAAGTCCTGGTGTATTCTTGTTAGGTGTAATGTCAAGGCAGTTCCTTCATAAACAACAAAACCAAAGCACTGGAAGTAAGAGGTCATTTAGTGTTTTTTGTGTGTTCCACCCCATTTCTGCTTACACTGGGCACAGGGCTGGTAACACGTGGCAGTCCAGGGTGGTCTGAAGTGGCAGCAAAATTGTTACAAGACTTAAGCTGAGCAGAGAAATTCTGAGCAGCTCTCCAGGCTGTGTGCAGGCTTTGCTTGGAATAGTAACCTATTTTGGGACAAATTCTTTAAGGTAACTGGATTAGAGTAGCTGTTTCTGTGGAAAACATGGAAATGCACTAAGCAGGCTGTGTATCCTGCAGGGCTCCCCAGGACACACAGGCACTGCTGCTGCAGCTTTTTTGCTAATACACGAGATCAGTGTGGCTGTTCTTACGGAATAAGCTGCCTCTGCATTATTCCTAGAGCAAGCAGGCCTGGAGTCATTGGGCAAAGCTTTCTTGTAAATAGAAGGGTGATGTAAAAATTGCCCATGCTCAGCTGACAGGGTCGGTATGGTGCTAGAAAGCACGATCGGTGCCTGCACCCAAGCCCTGTTAGAACAAAGACGTGCCTGAAGACACGCACAGCTGAACCAGGGCTGCTGCCAAACACAGAATTTTCTAGTGTTTGCCTTGTCATGCTTAACTGCTTGTGAAAGGCCCAGTGGATTCCTGGTGCAGTCAGGCATGGTATTGCTAATGAAGATGGGCTGTGGCAGGGGAAGGGGGGTTCTGTGTAAACTTTAAAATACCGTTTCTGTTAATGATGCTCTCTCCTGCCTAGGCCCGGCTGTTTGATGAGCCCCAGCTGGCCAGCCTGTGCCTGGAGAACATAGACAAGAACACCTCAGATGCCATCAATGCAGAGGGGTTTACAGACATTGACCTGGGTAAGCTCTTTTCCACCCCTCCCTCTCTCTCCCTGCTTTCATAACCAGCTTGTCTCCAAAGTTGTTACAGGTTAATGCTTGGCACTTTGTGGCTTGGCTGTTCTGGAGCAATCAGTTGAACAGTCTCTGGCACAAAGTGGCTGGAGACAGGGAATTTGCCAGAGTTTGCTGCCTTGCCTGCAGAAATACCCTGGAATCTGCTTACTTTGGTGCAAGTTGAGTTTTCTGGGCATGACATAAAGCCCGTTTCCTGTGTTGATGTTGGCAGGTTTTGGGTGAGTGTAAACTTGCCTTTTTTTGTAGAGTTGGCTTTGTTCCCCAAGTCTTTGTCAGGTTTTGGAGTTAAAAAGGTGTTGTGCTTTTGGAAGCAAGAACTGGCTATTTTAATTACCATCTGCAGTTTCCAAACTTGCTGGGCACAGTTAATGAACATTAAAATTCAGGCTTTAACCTTCTTCTAATGAGATGGGCTGTGGAGGTAAGGCACGACGGGTCACCTTCTGGCTTTCATACTGCTTGTTTCATCCAAATTTGACGTCAAGCAAGTTGCAGTTCATCCTCCTGCACTTGCATTTACATGCCAATTAAATGGGCTCTGTTTGCTGCTCCAGTGAGTTCCTTGCTGATGGAACACACAGATAAATCTTCCTCAGAGGCTGCAGGCAGCACTTTTGGGAGATGCTGTTGGTTCAGCCGCTTCCTCTTCTACCTTGGTTGTGCAGGGGGTACTCCTGACGAGGTGAAAGGGGCTGATTTGGGGTTAGAGCCTGAAGTTGTGCCTGTTGTCCTGCCCTGCAGACACGCTGGTGGCAGTGCTGGAGAGGGACACCCTGGGGATCCGGGAGGTTCGCCTGTTCAATGCCGTGGTGCGCTGGTCGGAGGCCGAGTGTCAGCGGCAGCAGCTCCAGGTGATTCCAGAGAACAAGCGGAAGGTTCTGGGCAAAGCTCTCTCCCTTATCCGCTTCCCACTGATGACTATTGAGGAGTTTGCAGCAGGTAACTCAACAAAGGTGTTTCTGGCAATCCTGGTCTTTGCTTTTCCTCAGCTAAGTCACGTGAAAGAGGGTTTTCTCTGTGTATCTTGTAGTAATTGAAATATGAGATTCCCCTACATTCCTCCCCATTTTCCCTCATTCTCCCCTAAAAAGGGGCTTAAAAGAAGGCTGGAAAGGGACATTTCATAAGGGCGTGGAGTGACAGGACAAGGGGGAATGGCCCCCTGAAGGAGGAGGGCAGGGTTAGACTGGATATCAGGAGAAAATTCTGTACTGTAAGGGTGCGAGGCCCTGGCACAGGGTGCCCAGAGCAGCTGTGACGCCCCTGGATCCCTGGCAGTGCCCAAGGCCAGGTTGGATGGGGCTTGGAGCAGCCTGGGACAGTGGAAGGTGTCCTTGCCCATGGCAGGGGTGGCACTGGATGGGCTTTGAGGTCCCTTCCAACACTATGCTGTGATTCTATGATTACAAAATTTACTGTCTAAATGCCATTTCCATCCATGCTCATTCATTCATTTTAAAGCCTGTGGTGCTCCCCTGGGAGAGCAGGGGGATCACAGCTGTGTTTGCTCTCACAGCGTGGTTGGGTGGTTACTGTCCTGTTCAGCTGAGAGCAAAGATCCAAACTGGGGTTCACCTGCTCCCCTTTCCAGCCATCCCGAGCATTTAAACTACACAAAGCTAATGGAGTTGCAAATAATTGCTGTTGATCATAGCCTGTTCCCAAAGAGAAATGGGGATGTTTCTCCCCATCCTCTGCCTGTGGTGGTGTTGGCCCTGTCGTGCCAATGCTGTTCAGAACAGAGCCCCATATCTGCAAAACTTTGAAAATGTTCTTTGAGCTGAAGGCTTGATGTTGTTTAGTCTGTGTCTCAAAGCATTTTTCAAGTTTACATTAAGATCTTGATCTACAGAGATGTCTCACTCATTTCACAGCTTGGACTATAGATTGCCTTGTTTTGTTTTCACTGCCTGTTGTCTTTGACTTCATCCTCTGGTGATTCCCCGGGGATTGGAAGCTGGCAACGGCTTAACTAGTTTTCATGCTAAAAAGACACAGTGGAGCCATTTTCCAAACTGCAGCTTGTTTCAGGCTGCAGTGCTGTGTACACAGAAGCAAACAGGGGCACTGACCCCCTTCCTTTGCAGGTCACTTCTCAGGGCAGCGCTGGCGTCAGCTGGTCAGTCCTTAATGTCCCTGTTCCCATGTGAGGAGGGCTGTTTGTAAGGAGAAAATCGGTGCTTCAGACTTGGTCCCCACTCTCTGTCCTGTCACAGCTGTGATGTGGCCTTAGGGATGTGGATTTCTTGGAAAGGAGCTCGCTTAGTGAAGCAGAGATCTTTGTATTTTTCTGCAGATCCCGTTTCTTTCAACCCTTCCTTGCAACTTTGTATCATTCTCTCACTGGAAGGAAAGTGTTCATTTTGGCATGTTTGGGTTGCAGGCTTTGAGCTGGGAATGCTGGTGCCCCTCCCCATGTTGTCTGTCACAAACTGCCTGTCCCCCTTGTACCTTTGTGCTTTAAGAGAAATTCTTGTGTTTTCTCCATCCACTTTAACCTAAAAGGTGAACAAAGCCCCCAAACCTGAGGAACTGCAAAGATCAGCTGTTCCTTAAACAAGGAATTAACTTGGAATTCCTTCAGCTTTGTCCTCCTTCTGAGTGACTCTGATTTCTGTGGTGATCACAGCAGAGGCAGGAGAGGGAAACCTTTCCCCTCCACACCCCTCTCTCCCAAAAGCCAAAAAAAAAGGGAATTTTACAGCAGTGGTTTCACCAGTTTATTGTATAATCTGGTATCAAACGTGGGGTTTTGCATGAAGATGTTTTAACTGGCAAATGTGTCCCTCCCTCCCCTTAGAGCAGGTAATTTGAAACATTGCAGAAGTGAGTTGCAGCAACACAGGATAAGTTCAGACACGATCAATGAGGCTGATTTTTTGCTGAACAAAGTATCCAAAGCTCATTTAAGTTTGAGGAGTCAACTTCCTTGAATTCATGAGTCTCTCCCCATTGCAGCATTGGACCAGGATATGTCTGGGTAACATCATGCTGAATTTAACCAGCTACAAGTAGTTTTGGACCTAGGAGTAGCTGGGCATTTGCTCCCCACATTAAAGAGCCTTTAACTGCTGTTGTTTCCCCAGTACTCAGTGGTCTTGTTTCTGTTCAAAGCCTTGTGCAAACAGAGCTGTAGAGAGGCTTTTGAGTCTTAGGCTGACAGACTAATTTTTATCCAGTTTCACTTTTGAAAGTGTTTGAAGTCATTTGCAAAGATGATTGAGTTTAGCATCACTGAGTTGGTTGCCCAGAAGTGTCCAGGGCCAGATTGGATGGGGCATGAAACACCCTGAGATAGTGGGAGGTGTCCCTGCCCATGGCAGGGGGGGCACTGGATGAGCTTTAAGGTCCCTTCCACCCCAAACTGCTCTATGATTCTGTGATCACTTTGGAAAAAATGTCTTGTTACTGGAGAAAAGATGAGAAAGTGCTCCAACTCTTACTAAAATAATTAGCATTTTCTCCAAGGTTCTACAATAAAGGTATTAAAATGCAAAATGTGGGTTAAATGCCTGAAGGAATGAGCTGAACCACCTTGGTCTTGAGTAAAAATACTCTTAAACTTTTTGAGTTGGTGGTAACTGGGTGACAGTCCCTCTCTCTTGTCCTCATGGTCTTCCATCGTGTCTGAACCACCGGTGTGGATGTATGGAAATCCCTGTCTCTTACCAGTGTTATTTCCAGAGGGAGTGGGGCAAGGATCAGCTGCATGCTTTTGGGTTTTTTTTTGGTAGCCCAGTGCATTTGGGCTCCACAGAGCTGGGCACTTAATCACAGTTCCATGTTCCATGAAAGCTCTGCAGCCCAGGACTGCCATGTGGATAAAGGGCAGCACCTTTGGGATTTAATGTCCTGATGCACCACTGAGATCCCATCTGTGATGGGGGTTTAGCCTGCTCCCAGCTGCAAGTCAGGCTTATTTCCCCATGAAAATCCCAGAGGGATTCCTTCTGGCTGTGCAGTTTTGGGGCCCGTAAGATCAGAAGGGTCCAAAGCTGTTGGAGAGTGTCCAAAGGAGGGACACGGAGCTGGGGAAGGGTCTGAGGAGCGGCTGAGGGCACTTGGCTCGTTCAGCTGCAGCAGAGGAGACTGAGGGGAGGCTCCTGGGGGCTGCAGCTCCTCCCGAGGGGAGGCGGAGGGGCAGGGGCTGAGCTCTGCTCTGGGACAGGGACAGGAGCCCAGGGAACGGCTGGAGCTGGGTCAGGGCTGGGCATGGAGCTCAGGGAAAGGTTCTTCCCCCCGAGGCTGCTGGGCACTGCCCAGGCTCCCCAGGGAATGGGCCCGGCCCCGAGGCTGCCAGAGCTGCAGGAGCGTTTGGACAGCGCTCTCAGGGATGCCCAGGCTGGGGTTGTTGGGGTGTCTGTGCAGGGCCAGGAGTTAAAACTCGATGATCCCTGAGGGTCCCTCCTGACATGGATATTCCAGGACTCTGTGGTTCCCTAAGGCTGACGGCATCGCCACTTTCCTCCCCTGTGCAGGGCCTGCCCAGTCGGGGATCCTGACGGACCGGGAGGTGGTGAGCCTGTTCCTGCACTTCACCGTGAACCCGAAGCCGCGGGTGGAGTTCATCGACCGGCCCCGGTGCTGCCTGCGGGGCAAGGAGTGCAGCATCAGCCGCTTCCAGCAGGTGGAGAGCCGCTGGGGGTACAGTGGGACGAGTGACAGGATCAGGTCAGCTCTCGCGCTCATTCCCACCCCTGGACTGGTGTTCCTGAGCTTTCCACTGCTCTAGCTCTAAACACGCGAGATTCTGTGCTAGACCCTGACTTTCCACCGTGTCAGCCCCACAGGGAAGGTGTTTTGCTGGGCAGAACCACCCCCTGATGCACTGACCTGCACATTGCTGCCGCTTTGCATCTCTGTTGGCAAAGGTTTCCAGAAAATGTGACCCCCCCAGCACAGGCCCCTGGAAAGGGAGGGAAGTGACCCCTGCAGCTATAGGGACACATGAATAAGGAGTCACCAGTTGTCCCCCCTCCATGCTCTGTGGGGGACAGGTAACCATTGCTCCATCAGGTTGGTTCCCTGCTCTAGGTGTCAGTGTGGCTTGTTGAAGCCCCTTAACCTCTCCTGGTTGGGATAAAGTTCTGCTGACACCCAGTTTGTTCAGACCTGAGCTTGTGGAGAACCAGCAGAGCCCAGGCATGGTGAAAGGGACTGGCAGGTGTGGCTGGCAAATGGTGCTTTGCAAGGCTTGTGGGGCCAAGGAATGAGAGCAAGACAGGAGGGAGTCAGGAAGCCTTGGTTCTTTCCTGATACATGTTTGGTGGAAGGGGACTCCCAGCAGTGTAGCTCTTCACAGTTTCTAAGATGGTTCTGTTTCACTGGAGCTGTTGGTGGGATCCTCTGGTCTGTTCATCCCCAGCAGTGGGAACTGCTGCCAGCTCCAAACACTTCCTGTTCTCGACTCGAACGCTCACAGACCTTTTTGAGCTTGGGTTTGACTTCAGGTTCAGCCTCTGCAGCATCAGGGTCAGTTCCAACACGGAATGTTCCATGCTGGCTGCAGAGCAGAGGCTTCCAGCCTGCCCCAGGCGTTTGTTCTGGAAATACAACAGGGCTAAAAGACTTGGTGGACGGATGAAGAAATGCTGTTGGCAGCTTGGCAGCACTGAGGCTTCTGCTGCCTGAGAAGGTGGAGCTGTAGTGGGGTAAATATCCTTCCCCTTCTTCCTTGGGCAGCAGGGATTCCTGCACTCAGGAGTCACTGAATCCTTATTTCTGCTCTTGGTAAATTTGGAATGCAGCAAATACCCAGCAGCACATGAACAATTCCCCAGGGCTCAGCAGTGAAATATCCACTTGAGTGGTGTTTGCTGGACCACTGTGAGGTGGGCACTGTTCCCTGCTCCCAGGCTGCCCTGCCCGGGCCTGGCGGGCGTTTGGGGATGCTGATGTTTTGCCACAACTTGGAAACACTTCCTGAGCCTGGACCCTAACATTTGGTGATGGGATTGTGCAGCTTTGTGTTTCACACAAGCCCACTGGGCCAGTCAGAGGTGTGAGTGTGCAGCTGATGGTTTCTGTGCAGGGTTTCACCTCTTAGTAAGGGCTGCACTTAAATCTGTATAGGTTTGATTAAACCACAGATGTATAATCAACACAAGTGGAGATACCTGTGTATCAGCTTTGTACTGGAGCAATACAGGAGTGGCAAGTTTGGACTGACTTCCCTGCTCTGTTCCTGCAGGTTCTCAGTAAACAAAAGGATATTTGTAGTTGGGTTTGGATTATACGGATCCATACACGGGCCAACGGATTACCAAGTAAATATACAGGTAATGCTCTCAGCTGCCTTAAAAATCCTGGCTGTTTTAGGGGCTGACAAACGCGTTTTAGTGAACCTGCAACAAAACCTGAAGTTCAGAGGGACTCTGTGTGTCCCTGGGCAGGGGGGCTGGCAGATGTAGCAAGGGCCAGATGGGGCACTGGGGATCAGAAGGATTATTGCTCTTGATTTTATTGCATGTCACTGCAGCACCTCCCCCGGTCTGCTCCCAGCTTTGGGGCAGTTGGGAGGCAGTTTATGAAGAAGCTGTGCATGATTTCCCACCCCAAGCAGGCTGAGGGAGGCTCAGTTGTCTCAAGTCCATCGTGATCTTGTCCAAAGAGCAGGTGGATCCCGTGGATCCTGTGTGCCTGGTCTGGGTGCACGTGTGTCACCCCAGTCTGGGTCACTGGAGGAGGACTGTCCCCAGGAGAGTTACTGCAGCACACGGGGCTGGTGTGATGGGCACAGGCTGTCAGCATTTCTTCCTTGATTGTCAGGGCTCATCCTGCTGCCCTGAGCTCTTGGGGGAGAAGGGTCTAAGCACAGTGTGGGCCTGCAGCGCTCTGCCAGCCTGGGGGTGAGGAGGGGGTGTCCTGTGCTGTCTGGGACTTGAGCCCACAGCTCTGTGGTGAGCTCAGAGGGGCCCAGAGCAGCTGTGGCTGCCCCATCCCTGGAAGTTCATGTCCAGGATGCGGCTTGGAGCAACCTGGGATAGTGGGTGGCATCCCTGCCTGTGGCAGGGGGTTGGAGATGGATGATCCTTAAAGTCCCTCCCAACCCAGATGTGGGATTCTGCAGTTCTGATCATAGTGATCATTGAGGAGGGACATGAGTAATGGACAGTGCAGTCATCACAGGGCTGGGCAATCTGGGAGTGCCTGGGGCTCAGCCCAGCGCGGGGACACACTCGTGGGCAGGGCTGGCAGTGAATAACCCTGCAGGTGAAAGGCTGACCCTGTGTTGCAGATCATCCACACGGACAGCAACACGGTCCTGGGGCAGAACGACACCGGCTTCAGCTGTGACGGATCGTCCAGCACCTTCCGGGTCATGTTCAAGGAGCCTGTGGAGATTTTACCCAACGTCAACTACACAGCCTGTGCTACTCTAAAGGTACCACACGGGGTGGGGTGAGGTGCAGGCAGGTGAGGGCACCTGCTGTAGGTCTTCAGTGCAACCTGGGCCTTGCTCTGTGTCCTTCGAGGCCAGTGGTACAATCTCCAGGGTCTCTGTGTGACCTGGTGCTGCCATGAGCTTGTTCACCACCAGCATTCAGAGCTGGTTTTTGACTTGTCTCACAGCCCTGAACAGGTGTTTCTCTGAGGAGGGGATGGGGTGATTTTTTGGTGTGTACAGCTGAGCTGTCAGTTCTGCAGGTGTGTAATCCAGAGCCTGCTGCAGTGGCCTCAAAAAGTTCATATTTAGCTGTTGAGACCTGGTTAAATTAGTGTTAAGTTCTGATAGAGATGAGATTGAGCTCAGAATACCTGAGGTGCAAATCCAGGAGGAAGAGGGAGGAACTGAGATCTCCAAAGCTCCGAACCCACCAGAGAGCCTGGGCAGCAGCAGGGTCCTGACCTGTTCTTGTCTTCCGTGACCCCCACAGGGTCCAGATTCCCACTATGGAACCAAAGGACTGCGCAAAGTGATCCATGAATCACCAACAACGGGAGCCAAAACCTGCTTTACGTTCTGTTACGCGGCTGGGAACAACAACGGCACCTCCGTGGAGGATGGACAAATCCCAGAGATCATCTTCTACACATAGTGCCGCTGCCCAGCCCAGCCTGGACTCGACTCTTCCCCATCACCTCCCAAACGAAATCTCTGGCTGAGTTTGACCACACCAATTGGAGCCACACTAGCCAAAGGTCTCAGTGAAATCATTTCAAAGCTCATGTTCTGCCTTGTGCTAGTGCTGCTGCTGCTCTCAGGTGCCAGGCGAGCTGGTGTCCCAGTGCAGGCCAGCTGGTGTCCCAGTGCAGCCCAGCTGGTGTCCCAGTACCATTCGTAGGTTGTCTGTGGCTTGTTGTTTTTCACCTCCTGATTAACCCTATCTAACAACATGTGTTTTTTGGACTGTAATGAATGTAGATGCTTTTCCACCAGTCAGAAGCGAGGCAACAAGTGGCTCTGGTTGTGGTTTCACTTGCCATGAGGAGATGGTCCTGCAGACAGACTCGGTCAGGGCTGGGTGGCCCCTGCTCTGCTCCAGCTCAGCAGTCCAGGCCAGACTGCAGGGCTTGGCCAGCCCGTGTCCGGCACCTTCCCTCCCTGCCAGCAGCCTCAGCACACACAGCCGCCTTCAGAAGTCATGGGAAGTGGCCTTTTCCCTGAGGCTTTGCTGTTCCAGCACTACACAGGCTTGGAGACCTCAAACCTGAGCTCCTCTGGAGGGACCGTGGCGTTTTCCTGCCCTTCTCACTGATCTGTGACAATCTTCACCTCGGGCAGTTGGTGACAGCGAGGTGACCTCCCTACAGCGTGGGAAGGGGCAGCAGCCTGGCCAGGAGGGCCCTCCTGCATTCTGAGTCCCCATGGTGCTGCTTCCAAACCCCTGGCACGTTCCAAGCACTGGGTGATGCTCAGCTCAGCCCTGAGCAGCCCCAGCTCTGGTTATTACTGGTCATTGTCCTCTGCAGAGTGCCAGGGTTTGTCGGTTGAAGCAGAAGGGCACCTGCCTCACCTGTTCCCAGGCAGCCCTGCAGTTTCCATGCACGTTTCCATGTGTTTCCCTCTGTTCCTGTGCATTGCTGCCCCGTCCCTGCTGCCCTGATGGAAGCAGGAAGAGAGGCTGGATGTGCACCTGCCTGTTACCTATAATGCAGCAGCTGGACAAGGATTTACCAAACGGTTCAGGAAAACGTGGAATATTCTCTGTGCTGGTTTGCACACTGCCTGTTGGCCAGGCACAGGAGGGAGATCACAACCATCACCTGGTGAGCTGTGGAGCCCTTGAAGACACCCCTTGTGTGTTCAGGGCCAGCTGCTGGTCCCCGTGGCTGTCACAGAGAGGGTGGCTGGTGCTGGGCTGCCTGACCAGCCCCACCCTCACTGCCCACAAGTGAAGACCACGAGACTCTTCCTCCCCTCCTCTGCAGAGGAAGCTGAAGTTAAGCTCAGCCTGGCAGTGAGACTGGAGCCACCAGAGTCTGCAGGGCACTGGCTGGGGTGGTGCTGCCTCAGGGCCCCTTCTCCGACCTCCTGCTCCAGCACACAGAGCCGTTGCCGCTCTCTGGGAGCTGCTGCCTCTGGATTTCACTGCTGGAAGTCGAAACCTGGCCGTCCTTGGCTGGAGCACGGCTTCTCCTCCTGCTGCCCCAGCCAGGATCCTGGGGCTGTGCTGGCTGGAGTCTCCTCCTCAGCTGTGCAGCAGCAGCCTGGGAATGCCCTGAACCTCCTCACCAGTAGCTGTTAGAGATGCCCAGAGCGTGTTCCATGCTCCAGGGTGATGGTGTGAGCTGTGTGTTGTCAGCCTGCTTCCAGGTGGGATGGTTCTAATATGGCCAGTACTAAAAAAATAGAAAAAACCCCAACCCTGGGTCCATGACTTGGTGACTGAACCCGACTCTGTGCAATGCAAACAGTGTTGTGAGATGGATTCACAGCCCAGGCTCCGTGTCCGACGGGATGTCCGTGACTGTGCCCGCTCCTGTCACCACCCCTCCCCCAAAGGTGGTGGGACTGTCACTGCTGGCCCCGTGCTGGGGCCTGCACCTTCCCCGGGGGGTCTGATCTGGGTTCTGCACCTCGGGGCGTCAGGTACAGGTGGAAATAGTGGAATAATTGGAATTTTGAGAGAAGCAGAGCAGTGCACTTGGCTCTGGGAAGAGCGGGGCTCAGACTGGCCCTGCCCAGCTGCAGTGGGTGCCTCCCGCTGGCTGCTCCCTGGAAGTTCTGTTCTCACTATTCTTTTGTGATGCAAATTCTCTTCCCAAATGCCACCTTCCTGCCCTCCCCGTGTGGGGCAGGTCTGGCAGCTTGTCCTGTCACAGAGGGAGAGGAGTCAAACTCTGAACTACACCTGAGCAATTTCTGTTCTTACAGCTTTCCCGCAGTTTGATGCAATTCCGGCTTTTGTAGATAGATGAATGTAATTCCTTGTTGGACATGCCTGTTCCCAGAAGTATGAGCCATTCTGTTGTACCACGTCACCTTCCGAGCAGAGCGGGCCCGGCCCGGCTCCTGTGCTATTTGATGAATGTATCCGATGCTCTCGTCCCGTGTTCACACTCTGCTTTTGGCCAGCTTTGTGATTTGTAAATAGGAAAACAATAAAGACATCGAGGTTGTCTTTCCGAAGTTTCTTTGTGATGGGAGGAGAATGATGGCCACTGGAATGGTGGAGGGGAAATCTGGGCCAAGCTGGCTCCTGGCCCATCTTCCACAGCCGAGGGTGTGGGGTCCTCAGCTTCCCCATCCATGGAGTGTGGGATGAGCCGGATCCTCAGGAATCCTGAAGCCCAGCAGTCACCAGAGGTGGTAGTTGGAGGGCAGCAGGGTGGCACAGGGTGGGCACACTCTGGTCTTTGTGATGTCATTTTATGACTGAATTTCTTGACCCTTAATTGGAGGTTTTTGACAATTAAATGCACTAAAAGCTGCCGCAGCCTTTGCAGGGACCAGTCCAGGCCTGGGGGGGAAAGGCAGCTCCTGTGCCCTGTGATTCACAGCACAGAGAGGCTGGGGGGGGCTGCTGGAGCAGGGGCGAGGGCTGGGCTCACTCAGCACCGCGGGGCCACCAGAGCCCTGCCCTGGCCCTGCCCTTTGCCTGCAGGGAACAGCGGGGCCGTGGTGAACGTGAGCCCCTGGGCAAGGGGCAGCTTCCCAGCGCTGCAGACTCTGCTGGAGCTCATCCTCGGGGCCCTGCAGTGCCAGGGGGAGTCCAGCCCGGCCCGGCCTGTCTGGGGCTCTCACCCTGCCCACACGGTGCTGGGGCCTCGGCCGGATCATGCTGGGCTCAGCACAATGTCCTGGCCTTCCTCCTCCTCCTCCTCGTCCTCAGCCAAGGGCTCCCGCAGCTCCCGTACCCGGCTCTGGGCTGTGTCCTCTTTCCAAGTGCTGCCCCTGCTGGAACACGGCTCCAGCTGGGAATTGCCCTCCTGCACCATCGCCTTCCTCACTCACGGGCTTTACAGGAGCATCGGCCGGGAGCCTGGGGAGTGCTGCCCGGAGCCATTGGCTTTGCTGCTCTTCCCCCGACCTGTCCCCCACAGATTTTCTTCCTGCTGCTTCAGGAAAGGCTCCTGGGTAGGGAGCCCCTGCGAGGGGCTGGGGCTGCTCCCACCCTCTGTTGGGGGAGCCTCCAACGAAAAGGGGGTGCTTGGGCAATGTCCTCAACCTTGTGAGCCACACAATGAAGCACAGAAGAATGTGTTGGGTTTTAAAGATTTTTTTTTTATTTTTTTTTTGTTTTTATTTAAAAAAAAGCCCCTAAATTCTATGGCTTCCAGGAAGCATCAGAGAAATTGAAATGCCGTTTCTGTACACTTGGTTTTAAAGCAGTAACTAAACTCGCAATGGAACAAACGCTCTCACGTACAATCGCAGTATTTTGACTCCTCGCTGGAAGGACAGAGAGTCCCGGGCTCGGGCCACGTCCCCGGCGGCCGAGGGTGTGCGGACAGAGCCGGGCACTCCGGGCACACCCTCGTGGCCGCGTTCCCTTCCCCTCCGCGGCTCCTCTTCGGCCTCTGCCGGGGCTGCTTTGAGCCGACGCGCTGACAAGGGGCCACTTCCAGTGAAAATTTTAAGGCGATTTTTAAAATTCGTTTGTTCGCCTCGCTGGGGACACGAGGTCAAACGTTGCACGTCCCCTTCCCGCCGTGGCCAGGGACGCAGCAGCAGCTGGGGCTGCCCTGGCTGCCGCAGCCCGGACAAGCCAAAGCTGGGGTCAATCCCGAATTTAGGATGAAGAGGGGGCCCTGGGGAGGGCACGGCCCCATGGGAGACCCCACGCCCCCCCAGCCCCTCCACAATCCGGGGTCTCCAGCGCCCCCCCCCCCCCCCCCGAGATGGTCAGTTTGGACAAATGTTTCGAAGCAGCCACAGATGGTCCCATCCCTCCCCCGCCCCCCCAGCACAGCCTCAGCCCCTTCTCTTGGGGCAGAACAACAGGGTTTTGGTAAAGATAAGTGTGTGTCCCCCCCAATGTGTCACGATCAATACACACGACAGCGCACGGGGTCAGTCAGTGGGGAGCTGCAGTGCCCTGGGGGTGGCGAGGAGCACGGGGGGTGCGGGGTGTCCGTGTGTCAGTTCCAAAACCTCCAGTTCCCCCCGCCCCAGGAGCAGCCGGGCCCTGGCGCTGGCGGGAGGATGCCATGGAGGGAGGATGCCATGGAGGGGGGATGCCATGGTGGGGGATTCCACGCTGGCAGAGCCGCTCCACCCTGGCGCCCTTCCCCGCCCGGCCCGGCCCCCTGACCCGGCCCCGGCCCTCCGGGAGCGGCTGCGGGGCCTCGGGGGTCTCAGGCTGTAAAACCAAGAGGCCGATCAAGCCCTGCCCACACCTACAGCTGTTTTGGAAACATCCGGCCCCAAGACACGGCAGCACCAGAGACGAGGCTACTTTGCTTCCCCTCCCTGCTCTGCCACCGCCATTCATGGGTCCCTTTGGTCTCGGCCGTCCCTGTCCCTGTGTCCCCCAGCCCCTGGGAGTCTCTGACCTGCTCTCGGCGGGACAGGACGGCGCCTGTATTGCTCGCAAAAGTGCATCGTAAATGAACTGTAAACGCGTTTCCTCTCCCCGCCCCGCGCGCCCCCGGCTCTCCCCGCCCGAGCGGGGCCGGAGCGGAGCCGTCACCAACGGCCGGACCGAGGGGGACCCGGCGGGGGACGCGGGGCGGGGCCGGAAGGAAGAGTAGAATTCGGTAACACTGAAGATGACGGTCAAAGACTGACGACTCAGCACTCTGCACCGAGACTCACTTTAAATTAACTTAAGAGACAAAGAAGCAACAGAAAAAAAAAAAAATTCCTCCTTAGCCCACTGCTCTCGAAATTGTCTTCGTCTTCTTCTGACAGCGACGGGTCAGAGTCTGTAGTTGATCCCCATTTCAGACTGGTTATAAACTCAAAGCAAGTGACGCCGTGGGTTTTTCTCTTTTTCTTTTTTTCTGTTTGACGGACGCAGGAACTTCAGCGAAGTTGAGCTTGGTTCGAGTAAACGGCCACAAGTGGCGGAGGAAAGGACAAGCAGTTTGGGGAGGCCCCGCTCCCCACCTGCGCGTGGGGCGCTGGGGGAGCCCGTCCGGCCCGGCCCCCCAGTCCCCGTCCAGCCCGAGGGGCCGTTGGCTCCGCGGGTCAAGATCCAGCCACGGCCAGAGGGAGAGGAGCCATCGCTCGCCGCTCCGTCCGGCCCCGGCAGCTCACTTGCGACGCTTGGTGGTTTTCCTCTTCCTTCTCTTGAAGAAACAGCAGCACCTGGGGACAGAGGGGACCTGTCAGTGCCTGTGCCATGGCACGGAGGGCGCAGCAGCTGCGGGGTCAGGGAGGACAGAAAGCCCTCGGTGCCTTGGTGAGCCCCACGTGGGCAGAGCTGCTCCGGGAAGTGCCCCTGGTACACGGCAGGGGCTGGACTGGGAGCACAACGGCCACCAAAGTGACACCTGCCACAGCAAGGGGCGCTGACCAGGGGAGTGACACTGACCATGGCACACAAGGCTGGCCACGTGGCCAGGAGCCAGGGCCAGGCAGCGGCTGCGGAGAAGGAGCAGTCCCAGATCCGTCCACGGCCTGCTGTGCAGGAGCCTTGGACAAGGGGAGGTGGAAAGGGCTGGGGGTGGTGCTGCAGGGACACCCCTCGTGGGGTGCCAGGGGACAGCTGGGCTCTTGCTCCCCGGAGGGCACTGGACAAGGCATCCCATGGCAGCTGCTGACCCCTCCTCCAGCCTGGCACTGGCAAAGGGGCAGTGAGGCTGGGGCCTTACTTTGTATCGTCTGTCACCTCCACCTCGGTGGGGGCTGTGATGGGGGCGTTCGAATGTCCTGCCGTCGGGTCGTCTGTGTTCAGCTCTCCGTTGGTGGAGCTCATCACCTGGGGAGAGATGAGTGTCAGCAGGGGCAGCCCGGGGCTCTGCAGCCCTTCCCCTCCCCACAGGGCACAGGAGCCGCCCAGGAGACCACCCAGCTCTGCCTGGGAGCACCAAGGTGCCCTTGGCGGCAGGATGGTGCCCTCGCCCAGACTGCAGTGTTTGGCCTCGGTGCTGAGCTCTCCCCAACAGCCCCATTGCACAGAGAGCTCTGAGCCCCTCAGCCAACGCCCCTGGAAGGATCCCAGCTCCTGGGAGCCCCTGCACCAGGAGAGGGGCTTGGTGGCAGCCAGCTCCAGCATGGGCAGGAGACAGGGCCTGGGAAAGCTGACAGCTCCAAGGAGCCCTTCCCACAGCTGAGCATCTGGACACAACTTCGGCTTCCTAGCACCAAGACTCAGCCCAGTGCCCACCCTGCAGGCCCAGGCGTCCCTGAGCTCCTGCCCGCTCACCAGGGCAGCAGGGTCAGCCACAGTGCCGGGGCCAGGAGGACCTCCAAGCTACCAAGGCCATGGGGAGGTGCCTGAACCGCCAGCCTGTGCCTGCTGCCCACAGGCAAAGCCAGGAGCTCCCTGGGGATGCACAGGCCAAACACTCTCCAAGCTGCTCAGCCCCAGCGAGGAGCCTCAGCCTTTCCCAGCCCCACGGAGGAGCTGCCACCCGACAGCCAGTGCCCAGCCAGCAGGGCCACGTCAGGCTACAGCCCCTGACACCAGCACAGAGACCCCCGCGCGTCACCCCCGCAGTGCCGGGCACAGGCCGAGCATGGCAGGAGGGTTTGCGGGGCGGGAGCGGGGAGGAGGAAGGGAATGTGGGACAGGAGGAGCTGGTTGGTCCCTCAGAGTGCCCGGCCCCACGGCCTGCCTGGCACCACAGAGTACCCGGCCCGTGACGGCAGCAGTGGGAGCTGTGCCCAAGCCTGGGGCCGAGCACCAGCAGAGTCACTGCGGAGCAGCAGGAACGAGCAAGAGTGGCGGGGAGGAAGCAGAGACGGAGGAAGCAGCGCAGGCCCAGCCGAGGGGACCCAGCATGGATGTTCCACCATCCATACGGGAGGGACCCCCAGGCCAAGGTAGGGCTGAGCGGCAGCGGGCAGGAGGCGGCGAGGGCGGCGAGCACGGGGCTGACGGCGCGAGCACAGGACCGAGGCAGGGGGACACGGCCAAGGAGAGCCCGGGAAGGGAGGAGAAGCAGGACTCGGAGCCAGGGCTCCAGTCAAGGAGGCGCAGGGAAGTCCCTGCTCATAGGAGTGGCACTGGGGGCAGAGCGATGCCCACCCAGCTGCCGTGCCGCAGTGTGGCATCCATCCATCCATCCATCCATCCATCCATCCATCCATCCATCCAT
>NW_024581071.1:1347695-1383966 GCF_017639235.1 Corvus kubaryi | reverse complement strand
ATCCATCCATCCATCCATCCATCCATCCATCCATCCATCCATCCATCTCCAACCACCCTCTAATTCCTTGTGGCAGCACCAAGGGAGCCCAGCAGCCCCCGGGAAGCAGCACCAGCCTCGTCTGCGAGCCGTGAGCGTCCCGTCGCACCACAGGGACAGGCAGCACGCGCTGCAGCCGGGGCAGGACCCCGGGATGTGTGGCCCCGGGGCGGGGGAGCGGGGCTGATCCCGGCTCCGCGGGTGGCCACGAGGCCCAGGGTGGCTCCGCTCCCTCCCGCACCCGCCCCTGCCCCAGGCGCGTGGTTTTGTGTACCTGCACGGACCCCCCGAGCCTGCCGGCTGCCAGGTGAGCTCCCAAAGGCTCCTCGGCAGGCTGCCCACCGGCCTGAGGATCCCACAACTCCGTCCCCTCGGGCGGCTGCTCGCGACAGGCAGGAGGAACAGAATGAAAAGAAACAAAAGAAAAGAGGGAGAATGGGGAAGAGAAGGGAGAAGTGGAGGGAAGGGGCGGGAGAAGTGGCAAAGGGAGTCGAGAAAATAAGACATGCAAAAGCAAAAACATGACCGGAGCAGCTCGAGTTGGTGATTGCGGAGGGCACCCGTGCAGCACCGTCCCGGCAGCTCCCAGAGCGGTCCCTGCAGTGACAATGGGGGTCTGTGTCCCCCTGCCACCTACACACACAGCCCCCACGGCCAGCCCCCAGCAGGGCCACTCCACGGAGCAGGGCCAGCCCCCAGCAGGGCCAGTGGCCGTGTCTGGGAGCGAGCTGGGGCAGCAGAACCGGGGCCGCAGCCGGGCCCAGGTGACACCGTGTCCCCAGGACGACGCAGCGCTTGGCGGGGCCTGTGTGGCACGAGCTGTGCTGCTCCTCCAGGGCTCGGCTGCCCCACAGCCAAACCGTCCCCCAGTGAGCATGGCACGGCCCCATAGCTGCAGGGACACCCTGTGTCCCCAGGCTGGACACTGCTCCCACGCTCCAGGAGCTCTGTGCTTTGCTTTTCCCCCTGCTCTGGGGAAGGGATGTCCAACATGGCATTTCCCTGGTGCTGGAGGCAGAGAGCAGACCTTACTGGGAGCCAGTTCCCAGAATGAGCCAGAGGTGATCTGAAGATGTTTCTCTCTCCTTAGGAAGCGCTGCCAGTTAGAGCCAGGGCTGTGCCAGGCTCCCTGTGCTGGGCAGGAGCAGCCTGGGGAGGAGAGGGCGCTGCACCCCTGGCTCCAGCCCCTCTGCAGGTGCTCTGCCCCCAGGGAGGTTTGGGAGGACAAGGGTTTGTACAGGACTGCTGGGAAATACACCAGGTTTGCTGTTGGTGGCAGCAGTGCCAGAGATGTGTCCTGCACCAGGGCAGGACAGGCCACAGCACTGGAGCAGTTCTGAGCAGCCCGGCCCCTCTCCCACACAGCTCTTCCCAGGCTCCCTGTGCCCAGCCTGCTCCCAGAGCAAAGGCAGCCCCAGCGTGGGGCAAAATGCTGCCAAGCTGCCCCACCAATCCTGCCCTCCCTTGTCCTGTGTCACTGTCCCATCGATGGAAGGGCACCACGAGCAGAGCAGCGAGTCACTCCATGGGGACGCCGTCCTTAGCAGAGGTGGCTCAGCCTGCACCAAGCACTCCCCCACACTTCAGGCTGGACCCTCACCAGCTGATGCCCAGGCCTGGCACCCCCAGTCATGCTACAGCCCCCACAGTGCTTCCTCCCTCTTCTGCCAGGGGCACTGCCCTGGGCCCCTGGCAAGCTACAGACCCAGAGCTGTGGGAGGGAACTCCTTCCACAGACAGCACTGAGTGAAAATGATGCTCCAGCCCCTGCCACCACCCCTGCTGGGCTCCATGTCCCTGGAGCTGCAGCCCGAGCTGCCCATGCCCATGACCCCGTGCCCTGGCCGGGCTGTGCCGTTGCTCACCTGGTGTTTGGTGTGTGGCTGTGCTTTGTCTCTGTTCGAGGGCTGCACCTGCACCTCGCTGTGCATCGTGCCAATGGGGGTGGGCTGGGGGCACAAGGACAATGTCAGTGCAGCACGGAGCCCTCCCAGCACCCTGCAGCCAGATCCAGCCTCTGGCCAAACATGCCAAACCCCCAGAACCAGGGCCTGATCCCAGCCCCTACCCCCACCCCAGCAGTGCCACGCTTGGTATCTGGCTGCAGCAAGTCCATGGAATGTGCCCATGGCTGAAAGTGAGGTGCCAGCTTGGCTGCTGGGGTCCCCTTGGTTCCAGGAGCCGCAAATTCCCATGTCACAGCCCTGAAGCCGGTGACTGGTGAGGAGGGTGGAGCTGATCCCTTGGACACAGTGTGTGGCAAGGATGGCTGAGAGCCACATCCTCCCTGGCTGCTGCCACCGACCCCCCTGCCCCTCCTCCCTGGGGTGCCTCAGCACTCACCAGAGGTTTCCCTGCCCAGTCGTATTCGTAGTCGAACACGTAACCGTTCCTCTCGAACAAGTCTGTGAAGAGCTTCCTCAGGTAGTCATAGTCGGGCTTCTCGAAGAAATCCAGCCGCCGCACGTAGCGCAGGTACGTAGCCATCTCCTCTGCGGGGACACGGGGGCTCAGGGGGACAGGGGACAGGGGGCTCAGGGCTGGGGGCTGGGCTGGGCAGTGCTCTCACCTGGGAAGTTCTCACAGAGCACCTCCACCGGGGTGGCTCTTTTGGTGTCACCAATCTTCTGGTACCTCTCCTTTAGCGTGTCGGCCTGGAGGGACAAGGAGCGTCAGCACGGGGGAAGGCACTGGGTGCTGTCACACCGTGTATGATTTCTTGGACCCCCTTTCCCAGGTAACTCCTTCCCAGGGAATTCCCCGCCCAGGGCAGGTCTGGAGGGCAAACCCCAGGGTTTCCAGGACAGCCACTGTGAGAGCAGCTGGGAACCCCACACAGTGGGGGGACACAGGGAGACCTGCAGCTGCTCAGCACAGCAAGGGCCTGGCGTGCAGCTCAGAGCTGGTGGGATGCCAACCCTCCAACACTCCAGGGGCCAAACCTTCTCCGTCTCCGGGCCAGGGCAGAGCCAGGCCCACAGGCAGCCATGCCCAGGGGCAGCAGGAGCTGGCAGTTACCTTGAGGCCTTGCCAAGGAAGGCTCCCACGGAGGAAGTACATAAACATGTGCCCTAATGCTTCCAGGTCGTCCCTGCGGCTTTGTTCTGCATGGAGAAAAAGAGACATGGGTCAGCTCCCACTACAGCCACAGGCCCTGTCCCCCCCCTCCAGGTCCTGGAGCACCCCATGTGTCCTGCCAGCACCCTGAAGAGCAGGAGAGGCAGCTTGTCCCCAGCCCCACCTCTGGCACCCCTGCCCTGCAGTCCCTCCCCTCAGCCAGGGGGCAGGGCTGGCTGCCTGTGCCCACACACCTTTCCCCAGGTGGGTGTTGATGCTCATGTAACGCGCTGTCCCTGTCAGGCTCTTGTGCTCTCGGTAGGGGATGTGTTTTTTGGTCTCGGGGTCAATATACTCTTTGGCCAGGCCAAAATCGATGATGTGGATGGTGTGCTGCCGCTTGCTGCCCGGCCGCCCCACCAGGAAGTTCTCTGGCTTGACATCTCTGTAGATCAGGCTTTTGGTGTGGACGTACTCCATCCGTGTGATCTGGGGCAGGAGGAGACATCAGTGCCAGAGCAGAGACCCACCCCGTGTCCTGCACGCTCCTGCCCTGGGCCCTGCTCCGGCCACCTCACCCCTGCTCCCCTCAGCCTGGCCCCAGCCCCAGGGACGGGCACATCGGCTCCTTCCCACCACGGGAGACAGCCCCAGGCCAGCACCTTGGGCACAGCGAGAGGCTCTGGGCACACAGCTGCTTGTCTGGGCTCAGAGAGGGGCTGTGAGGGGGAGGAGAGCCCTCCCTCAGCAGGGAGGGGGTGAGGTATGGGTGAGCTGGGCTGGGATGTGCCAGCATCTTTTCCCCATTCCCTGTGGGATGCCCGTGCTGCCTGAGCATGGTGCCCACACATCCCCTGCTGCCCGGGGCAGCCAGGGGGCCAGGGGACCTGTGCAGGGCTGCAGGGGAGGTGGAGGTGCTGTACTCACCAGCTGGATCGCGATCATCAGGACGGTCTTGAGCGTGAAGGTCCGATCACACAGATCAAAGAGATCTTCCAGGCTGGGTCCGAGCAGCTCCAACACCATGGCGTTGTACTTCCCACAGGGGCCAAAGTAGTAAACCTGAGGAATTCCTTCTGCAAGAGATGGAGCAGGGGCTGTGCAGGGCTGCAGCAGGGCCATGCTGTCACAGCCACGCTGCTGCCGGCCAGGGGCTGCAGAGGGGGGATGTCCCTGCGCTGCCCTCCCTGCACAGCCAGCCTGGCTCTGCTCTCGGCAGCAGGGGGAAGGAGGCAGCTCCATCTGCATCCCTGACTCTGCCGCGGGGGCGGTGGGGGGAAAGAACTAAATCAAAAGAGATCAAAGATGAGACGATGCTTCTGTGTAGAACCAGCCTCTCCCTGTGGAGCAGATGGGCAGGAGCTCAAGCCGGGAGCGAAGTTGCAGAGTCACATTTAGGGAAAGCCTCTCTCCCAGCAGTGCCCCTGGCAGGCAGCTCCCCAGGGCAGCTCAGCCTGGCCCCGTACCTGCATTGCCGAGCTGTTTGTAGAACCGATACTCCAGATGCAGCTGGGGGGCCCGGGATTTTATGGGTTCCTTGGAGGAGAGAAAGGAGAAGAGTTAAGTAGGAAGCAGGATGTTCAGGGTGTCTGGTGTCAGACACCTCCTTCACATGCTGGCAGCAGCTGGACTGAGAGCATTTGGGGTTGGGAGCAATGGGTATAAAATGGAGATGAAGGCTCAGGGGATGATGAGAGAAAATCAGCCCATATGGGAGCCAGATCATCCCATCCGGAGAGGGGAAAACATTAATGGGAGCAGGTACCAGTGGGGCCACCCCCTCTGCTGCTGGCACTGGCTGAGCACAGCACAGGCCATGGTGAGGGCTGGGAGAAGACTCAGCTCTTCTTGCCCAGACCCGGACCATCCCATCTGCAGTGATGTGTGTTCCCAGCCTGCCCTTGATTCTGAGCAGCCACCCATCCACCCATCCATCACATCCCAACCTGCTCCACCCACCCCAACACCTGGGGAGGGGGAGAAACCTCCTTCCCAATGGCTTGAACATCCCCCATCCCGACCATGGAGGAACTCCCCGGGTTGACAGCTACTCACCAATTTGATAGCTACGTATTCGTTTGTGTAGAGATTCTTTCCTGCAGGGAGAGACACAAAAAGGAGATGAAAAGCAATCCCTGCATCACCCCCACCACACATTCGCCGCGGTCCCTGAGGGCTCCTGGGCTCACAAACATCCTGAACAGGTTCTGCAGCTCCCACGACACCTGAAGGGGCCTCAAGGCACAGCGGGGAGCAGAACCCACTGTGGGGAGTTGTGACATGCCTGTTAATTATCCTCAGGTGGGGTATGTGGATTCCTCTGGGACGGGCAGGCTCCTGGGGGCTGCAGCCAAGGCTGATAGGAGAGGCAGCAGCAGGGATGCGACTGGGCAAGGCAGGGACAAGGCTGGGACTTGGTGCTTCTCCCAGACACAGCCCCACAGGGAGAGGAGGCTACAGAGGGATGGCCAGAGTCGGGGGACACAGTGGGACCCCACGGAGGGCGGCAGGGAGGAAGGACCCCTGGGAGCACTGGAGCAGCTGGCAGTGGTCTGAGGGCACCAGAGGCAGGTGGAAATCTCTCCCCCACAGCTGGGGTCACTCCTGGGAATGGCACACGCTTGTGTGTGTGTGTGAATCAGCCTCATCCCTGGGGATGCTCCCGCCCACCCAAGGGCACAGGGAAGCCAGGAGCAGGCCCATGGCACGGCCCACACTGTACAAGGAGCTGAAGGCTGCAGGGAGTGCCCAGGAGAGCTGAAGGAGCAGCTGTGGCACCCAGCACCCTGTACATGACCCCCCACACATGCATGGGACTCTTCACACCCATAACCACAGGAAGGCTGAGCTCAGAGTGCCTCCACAACCCCCCAAAACCAGGGGGCCGAGGAAAAGGGGACACACCTGGGAAGCGCCAGCACAACTTCTGCCCAGGCCCATAAAGGCAAAGATTAAAGGTCTGCAGGAACAGCTCCGGGTGTTCCCTGTGCCAGAGCCCACAGGAGCCCGGGCAGGTGGGAGTTAAGGGCGGCAGGATCCCTCCAGAGCCAGCTGACTCCAGATCCCAGCGATCCCACTGCCTGGCATGTGCATATCTGATGGAGCTGCATCTGTCTCCTCGGATTTTCTCCAAGCAATTTGCTTAGGGAACAAGCTCCTCCTGGCGTAAGATTTCATCTGCTCTGACTGCTGCTCTCCACCTGAAGCAGCAATAAATCCTCGCCGGGTGACATCAGAGCCAGCTGCTGAGCGCCACAGTCGGCGGCAGGATTACGGGAAGAGGGATGAATGGGAGATATTAATGGAGCAGCTCCTCCCAGGATGGGCTCTGCAGCCAAGGAGGGGCTCAATCCTGCTGCCTCCCTGACCCTCTCCCATCCCAGGGGATCTCTGCCAAGCCACTATGTCTCCTGCCTCTACGTAAAGCAAATCCCTTCACAGCGATTAGGGAGGAGGGGATTTGGGAGGGAAGAAGGAATGTCTGGTGAACACAGTGTGTGCCAGATCCAGGGGGTTTGTCCCATCACGGACTGACATTTCCTGGGGAGCAGGTGGGACGCCCCCAGACCTGTGCACGGCTCCACAGGGCTGTACAGTTCAGTCCAAAACAATTACTGTTGCCTTCAGGGCAGCAACATGCGACCAGAACACTCACAGCTGGATTTTCCCTGAGGTCAGGCAGGCTCTGAAGGGGGAAAAAAATAACATGGTAGGAAAACTGCCAGAGGGACACTGCAAAAGGGACTCAGCCCAGCAGGGAGGGAGAAGGGATGGAGGCAGGAGAATCCCCCACAGTGGCATCTATCCTGTCCCTGCCACACGAGACCCCTGTGGCTCGCTGGCACAGAAAGCTACCAGCAACAAGGCTCTGGAGCTGGCAGCATTCTCCCAGCCCAAAAACGAGTCCAGAGCATTTGGTACTCCCCTCGTTCAGCCCTTCCTTGGGGGGCTTGGGCACAGCTGATGGACAAGATGGGGAGCAGAGAGAGTATGGACTGGTCAAATCACCACCCTCCGCTTCCCCTTTCCAAATTAAAAAAGGTGCAAAGAGCAGAACTGGCCTGTCATGAAATTCATAAACCAACAGAAAAGAAAAAGCAAAAGAGCAAGGAGGGAGGATTCCTTCCACGCCAGGGAACTCACCGCTCCAGCTCCTGGAGCCACTCGCTCTGCCCAGTGTTCACAAGGGGGCAACTTTGACACCCAAAATGTGCCAGAGCCCAGGGAGTACCTGGGAGGACTAGAGCAGGCAGGACTTGCAGAACAAAAGGTGCTTTTGAAAGGAAATAAAAGGGAAAAGTGGTGAGATGGGCGGCAGAAAGCAAATATTTGCATTGCAGGGGCCTTTGCCCGGCTCGGTGCTGGAGGTGTCTCTGAATCCAGCTGCCAGCACCTGCAGGATGTGTGGGATCAGAACGGGGCAACGCTGGGAGCAGGCAGCCAGGCCTGGGGCTGGGGGTGTTAAAGCCAGAGGTGGCTTTCCCGGCTGTCCCCTCCCCAGGGATTTGGCAGCGGCGCCTGGCACCTGCTCCTGCACATCACGGCAGCCCAGGAGGAGCCGGGCTCTGCGCTGGGCTCCCAGCTGGGTCCCCATCCAAGCAGCTTAGAATCACGGAATCAAAGAGTCATTAAGGTGGGAAAAGACCTTTAAGATCACCACTCCAAGCAGCAACACCACCATGTTCACATTAGCCCATGTCCTCAAGTGCTACATCCACACGTTTTTCAATGCTCCCAGGGGTGGAGACTCCACCCCTGCCCTGGGCAGTCTGTTCCAGTGCTTGACAACCCTTTTAGTGAAGAAATTTTCCCAATATCCAGCCCAAACCTCCCCTGGCCCAGCCTGAGGCCGTTCCCTCTCCTCCTGTCCCTGTTCCCTGCGAGCAGAGCCCGACCCCCCCGGCTGCCCCCTCCTGTCAGGGACTTGTGCAGAGCCCCAGGGTCCCCCCTGAGCCTCCTTTGCTCCAGGTTGAGCCCCTTTCCCAGCTCCCTCAGCCGCTCCTGGGGCTCCAGCCCCTTCCCCAGCTCTGTTCCCTTCTCTGGACACGCTCCAGCCCCTCAGTGTCCTCGCTGTGAGGGGAAAAGTGAGCACTGAGGCTGTCCCTTGCCCGTGGCACAGCACCAGAGTGCCCATGCCAGGACCCTTTGTGCAGCAGCAGCAGCAGCACAGAGCTGTGCTGGGGCACCTGGATGGGAATTTGGCTTCCCAGTCCCTGGCAGTGCAGTGGAGGAACACGGGACGAGGCAGCTCCACGCAAAAGCAGCCGGGCCCAGCCCTGCCAGCACTGCAGCTCCAGTCACACTGGCTGCACCAGGCCAAGCATTGACACCTCTGTGGAGCGCTGGGGTTTAACACCATCGGAAGAAAAATGTTATTTTAGAGCTTGACCTTCTTCTAGAGGAGGCTCTGAACAACCAGGAGGAAAAAGAAGTCCAAGTCTTCAGCAAGGGAGGCAGGAGCAGCAGGGATTGTGTGGGTTCCTCTCTCCCAAAGCCTCCAAAGACACCCGTGTGCCACCTCTGGCATGTGGTGGGTCTGTGGCTCCGGCTTCTGGGAGGTGGCCGAGCCCTTGGCCACACTGCAGGTGCTCAGAGGGAGGTCTCTGCAGAGCCCAAGACAAGGAGGGTGTCCTTGCACGAGCTGACCCCAGACACATTTTCAGAAGGCACCTTTTGTGGCCCCCAAGGAACTCCTTGTGAATTCCTGGGAGGCAGCAGGACAGGCGCGAGAGCTACAGCTCAGGAGAGCTTGGGAATGTCCCCAGCACCTGCACGTGACCCTTCAGCTGGGGCCTGCTCCTGGCTTACACACTGCCCAGACCCACTCCCCATGTTCTTCCCTCCAAGATCCTGAGTTCACTTTAAAAGATAATTAACTTCCAGCTTTTAATTTTCAAGGAAAACAGCTGCTGGGGCTCCAAGCTGTCAGCAGCAATGCATGCAGCAGTCTGGGAGAGAGGGGTGGGCACTGAAAAGCTGCAAAAAGCCCCTTTGCAGAAGTTTATTGCTGGAAGAACAGAAGCAGCAGCTGCTGCCAGGTCCTCCATCCTTCCCTGCATCCTGCTCTAGGCTGAGGCTGCCCTGGGCAGCTCCATGGCACAGCCTGGCAGGAGCACCAGCCCTGGGCCAGGCTCAGGAAGGGGCTCTCAGGGAGCACAGCAGGACTAAGGGCAATTCCTGGCTCTGAGGCAGCACTGAAGAAGGGAAGGACCTGCACAGCACCCAGGTGCTTTGGGCTCAGTTTTGACCTTTCTGCTTAAATGTCTGGGTTTTCTTCCTCTCCCCCTGCCCCAGCCCATCCCAAGCACTCCTGAGCAGCTGCTAAGGGAAACCTGCTCCAACAAATCCTCTCTGTGAGTGTGCTGGCCCCGCTCCCAGGGCACAGGGAGCTGGCAGGGCTGCAGCTCGGCTGTGCCCAGGGCCAGGGCACATGAGCCACCAGCCACACTCCGGTCACCCACTGCCACCAGCGTCCTGCTGCCTGGTGTTTCAGAGGGCAGTGTCCCACCCTGGCATGGAGTGGGGCTGGCTGTGGGCAGCAGATGGGCAGGGGGAGCTCAGGGGGCTGCAGGCAGCAGGCACTGCCCAGGGATGCTGTTGGAAAGGCCCAGGAGGAGCTGGACCACAGCTGGAAGCTGGCAGGGGGAGGGATGAGCACCCACCAGCTCAGTGTGAAGCTCCAGGACATAAGAAGGTAACAGGACCCAACACCTGCACAACATAAACCTGCCCCTCTGTGCCAGAGGGCTGGGGCAGCCACCCCACTCCAGCTCCCAGCACAGCTCTCCAGTCACACTGGTCCAGTGCGGAACTGGCTGGCAGCGCTGCCAGACTGGGACTGGCACCATGTCCCTGAACTGCCCAGGATGCCAAGGCCAGCGGGGACAAGGAGAAGCAGGATCCAAACGCACAGCCCTGGCAGCCACAACTCCTGCCCACGTCATTCCCCTTCTGGCTTCCCACAAATGCCTTATGCCAATTGGTTTTTTTTATATTTCATCTTTAAACAGATCACTTTTGATTTTGGACACCTCCTACATGGGTGGACACTCATCTCTACCTGGGGCAGCTCAGCTGAGGCACCCTAAGGACAGATCACCACATGCCTCTCAGTGTGGTGGAGAAATAGGGCAATGTGGTACCTTTTTGAGGAAGACAGTGTCCCCTTCCTCCATCCCCACCACTGGGAGCCAGAGGAGTCACCTCCAGGTACATTTTTGCAAGATCTCCTGGCCTCTGTTATGAAAGGAAAAAGACCAAAGAAGAGCTGAGAGCTTTTAAACACGGAGCTACAGTTTGGCCTCTAAAGCCTTGAGGACTGAATTCTCTGTTCCCAGGGGAAAGCTGAGTGCCCAGCAAGAGCTGGGGAGCGTCCCTGCTCATGTCACCACTTCACAGCAGGAGCCCTCTGGTCCCTTGCCATTCATCTGCAGTTGGAGGAATCCCTAAATCCAGAAAGCATTCCTGAGCCCTGATGCAGTTTGAAGGCACACCTAAGGAAGAGAGATGTGATTTTAGGAGAGAAGCCACGTCGCTGCGGCTTCCAGTGCTGTGATGCGATCTTGTGCTCAGGCCTGTACCACGTTATGGCCAGGCACTGCAGGGTGTGACAGAGCAAAAAAGCCGCGTGAAGGGACTGGAAGCTTCTCTTGCTGGTGGCAAGGACAAACTCTCACTGTGAGCATCGACCACTGCAGAGCCCCAGAGCGAGAGCTCACTGCTTGTCCCTCCAGCCACGAGCAAACCGAGCCCAACTGCTCCCAGGTCCCTGCAGCAGCCTGACTGTCAGTTTGACAGACATTCCTCAGGTCCATGTGAGACTCGTGTCCCCTTGGTGCTGCCCCTGGAAAATGAGGGGGAGGCCAAGGCAGGGGGGTCACACTGACCCTCAGTGCTGAGCACGGCAGAGCAACATGGCTGCAGCCTCCTGCATAGAACAGGATCCTGGGATCCAGCTCACCCCAAAACACGGATCCACTGCGGGATGCTCACTGGCAAGCAGGGAAAATGAGGTGCAAGGACACAGGTGGAGCTTGCACAGCTCAGGGCTCTCTGTCCACTGGCCATGCAGGGAGGCACCAGCAGCAGGAGTGTCCAGATCCACCCAGGGAACTGAAAGGAGCAGCTGGTGCGGCAAAATCCCCCCATACCTCTCCTTCCGCAAGCCTTGGGTCCGGAGGAAGGCTCAGAGCTCTTCATGACAGAGAAGACAGATCCTCGGCTGCTGAACTTGGGAACTGCTCGGCTGGATTTTAACCAGAGCATTTCCCCAGCTCAGCAATTATGCCACAATCCCGCCGGGAAGCGCAGGGACGGGGCGGGCGAGCCTGGCACCAGCCAGTCTGTCACGCTGGGAAGAGCTGACATTAACTCCCCACACAGGGAGGTGGGGAACTGACCCCACCCGAGCCGGGGCTGCCGCGGCTCCTCCCCAGGCCCACGGTCAGGGCAGGTTTAGCTCAGAGCTCGGTTTGAGAAGGCGCTGCTTAAAATATCACGGAGCAACAAGGCCTGTGGCTGTCACAGGCTCTGGGGACTGCCTCTCTTCCCTCTTCCCAGAGCACAAGCCCCATCCCAAAGCACTCACAGCCAAGGACAGTGCTACAGCTGGCAGGGACTCCACCCACACATCCAGTATGAATTCCTGGAGACAGCCAGACTGTGCCGCTGGCACAGAGGTGCCTGGCACTGCCAGACTGCTCCCAGCTGCCTGATGCCAAGCAAAGGGTTAACAGCTTGCTGAGTCTCCAGGGACATTCCCAGTCCTGGGAGAGGAGCAACCTCCCCACCCTCCAAACCGGAGTTTGCTTGAGGAGTTTTCTGATCAACTTGGTTCAAAATGGAAAGTGACCATGCAAAGTGCCCTGAATGGAATTTCAGGAGAGTCTCTCAAACAACCAGTTTCAACAACTGAAGAATTCACCCAGGATAAAAGATGGATTCTCTTCCCCAGACGTTTGTCCCAGCAGAGTGAACATCCCTCAGGCCCCCACGCTCCATCCCCTGTCCTGAGGCACAGCAGAAGGGGAGCATCCAGGGCACAAGTGGAGTGAGATTTGGTAAGCACACAGGGGCATCTCCTGAATCATTCCTCACTCAGTGTTCCTGGATTTGGGGGACACCCAGATCTCCACAGCCACCACCACTTACAACAGACAGACTCGAACTGCGGCGCTGTCCCTGACAGACCCAGAGAGCGACAGGCACGGGGAGGAGATGGGAAACACCTCTGCAACCAGTCCTTTGGGCTGGGATGGGCCTTGGTAGGTCAAGCACAGTGTGAAAGGATTAAGGGAGTGGAACCTCTGTGACAGAACAAGAGCTACCAGCGAGGGGCAACACTTCAACTCTGTGTGGCCAGTCAGCACCCCGGTGCCCATGGCCACAGCCTGTGCCAGCTCCCCCCGCTGCAGGAGGAGGATGCCAGGGCAGTCCTGGCACGAGTGAGTATGAGGACAAAGATGACCCTTCTCACCTAGACGGAGCTCCCCGAAATTGCCGCATCCAATCTTCTTGCCGACACGGAAGTTGGGACCCACCATTAAGACTCCCGAGTTGGTTCCAGCACCCCGGCCTCCATGACCACTCCTTCCTCCACCTGTCTTGGACATCCTTTTACCTTCCTCCAGCTCCCCTTTCCCTCCTCTCTTATCAAAATCCATAAGTTTGTGATACCCCGGCCTCTCCACGGTTACGCTGCTGCCATACAAATCCCAGAGCTGCCGAAAATGGAAGGGTGAGGAAGAAAGAAGCAGGGTTCTTCTTGGTTAATACACCATCCCGGTGAGCGGTGGGAGGGCTGGGGTCTGGAGGGTAAGGAGGGGTAAGAGGCCGTCCACGGGTGCTGGGCTACTGAAATGTTAGTGCTTCCCAAGGTCCCGCCGGGACTGTCATCATCGCCGGTCACAGGGAGTTCTTTGGTGGAGAGAACATCCTGCAGACAGGGTCCTCCCAGCGCAGCTCCTTGGTCTCCCAGCTGTGGAAAAAGAGAGGGAGAAAATCAGTATGAGGAGGCAGAGGACAGCAGAGGGTTGTGGGCTCTGGGCTCCTGCCCCCAGCTCCACAGAGCCCCTCCAGCACCTTCCCTGCAGACAGGTGATTCCTACAACAATGACAGTGCTGCAGTTGAGGGGTGGGAGAAGCTGGGATAAACATCAGGATCATCCCAGAGTGCCCCATGCCTGAGATGTTGGCGTAAATAAACAAATAAATGAATTTTAAAAAAGCTTGGTTGGCCGGAGGTGAAATGGTTGATGAGCCATGTCAGAGCCAGCTAAGAGTGATGTGGGGACAAAACTGTCCCCATGGGGAAGGGCTGCTGGCAGCTTCTGGAAGCATTCAGAAGCACCAGCCAGGGACTCTGAGAGCCCCCAAGAGCAGAGGACACATGTGAACCCAGCATTACGGGCACACCATGCCAGGTGTGGGGATTCCCATGGAGTGGAAAGGATGTTCACCTGGCTGGGAGGGTCCCTGCAGATCCAGGGGCAGGGGCCAGGAGAGTTGGAGCACTTTCCACTCCAGCACCAGCCTCTGCTGGGGTGGGCTGGGATCTCGTGCCAGCAGCCCTGCCCAGGACATTGTTTCTGGGGAACAGCCACACTCAGGTGCCCACCACAGCTCACCTGGGCTGGGGGAAAACACCCACTTGGCAAACAGGAACTTACTAACACCCCACTGCCTCTTCCTCTGCTCTTATCAACCAACCTTGATTTTAATTGCAAAGCTGGGAGCGAGGCCCCTTGGCTGCAGCCTGGGCCAATGCTGTGACACTCACCAGAGCAATGGACGCTTGGGGAGCTGGTTTGCTCAGGGGTGCAGCACTTTGCCTGCCTCATGTGCTCCCAGTGAGGTTACTGGGAAGCCCCACGCTGCTGGTGGGGTTATCTGGGTTCCCCTCAGCTCCCACAAACAGGCAGGACTCAGCTCAGCCCCCTGAATCAGGGAGCTCCTTTCTGTGTGCACAGCCCTGCTCATGGCAGGGGCTGGATGAGGTGACCTTTAAAGGTTCCTCCAACCCCAGCTATTCCATGATTCTGTGACACCAGCTCCACACACATCCCAGTGCAGCTGCCTGTGCTCACGTGGGTACAACAGCCCAACATCAAGGCCAAACCAGCTCCTTGCTTCCTTCTGGACACAAGACTGGGACGACAAGAACCATCGACTGGCTCTGTGCTCAAGAAACCAGGTGCCCAAGAGGGAGCTGCGCTCTCCCTCCCTGCAGCATTCCACCAGGGTGGGACTGCCCCTGCAGTGGGGGAAGGTCAGGCTGGGTCCCTCCTTGCAGGGATGCCTGTGTGGGAGGCAGGAAGGACAGTCAGGAAGCTAAACACGGACAGAGGGGGTCAAGCAGGAGGCGGGTGCACACAGGGAGGGCACAGGAGAGACCCACACACCTCCATTTCCCCCCCACTCTGGTTTTGCTCCCAGCTTGACCCTCGCCAGCCTCCTACCCCTCCCTCCCAGCCCCACTGTCCCCCTCACCACCTTCCTCTGCTCCTCTCCGGGCCCCTGTGACAGCACTCAAAGCCTCCCAAGAGCCCCCAGCGCCGCAGACTCCCGCTAACCCCGCGGGTTATCCAAGCAAACCACCCCCTCCAGTGCTCGGCTCCAGGAAATGAACACACTGCGAGCTCTGACGCTTGGCCAAACCCCATAAAACTTCTTATTGGCTCTCAATAGCTATTAATAACAAAAAAAAGCTTCTTGTGCTCAAGGGTGCACAGAGGGAAATGTGGGAGCTCTAAGAGCAACAGAGGGAAAAAGACACCAAAGCCAGAGCTCAGCAGGGGGAAGGACGGGCTGTGCAAGGTCCAGGGGCACGACAGCCCCTGAGGCAGCTCCCTGGGGCTGTCCTGCTCCCAGCCCTCTCCTGACACTGAATCCTCACTCTCCACAGCATCCTGGCACACTGCCACTGCTCTCCAGGAGGGACCAGAGCTGCTCCAAAGGCGCAGAGTGCTGGGGTCCCACTTGTGGGACCTGCCTGTTCAAGCACAGGGGAAGAGGGCTTTCATGTGTTATGGGAGCCCCCTCCTGCCCCCACAGGCTCCAGCCTCCATCCAACACCTCTGGAGCATCCCTAGAGCACAGCAGCCTGGCCTTCCAAGGCCAGCCCCAGGACACCAACACCTGGGGACCATCCTGCTGCACCCAGCACACCTCAGCCGAGGGAAACTGAGGCACACGGAGCCCTCCAGCTCTCCCAAAGGTGGGCAGCCCCGGGCTGGCTTCTGCCCTGATGCTCCCTTCCCCCAGCAGCGTCTCCGTGCCAGCAGGAAGCGGGGTGGGAGCGGCAGGAGCAGGGCTTCCCTGAGCTTTGTTCTGCCCCAGCCCCGAGTGCGCACGGCCCACACGTGACATCCTGCTCATTCTTTGCTCCCCCAATAATTTCCGCTCCGGGTTCAGCACATGGTGCTGCCCTCCCGACCTCCTCATGCTTCTCCCACCTCCACAGGACACCCGGAGCCATTCTCCCATGGCCTCCCAGCTCCCAGAGCAGGCAGCTCTTGCCCGGCGTTTCGGGAGCCACTTTCCCTGGACATGGCTCCAGCCACACACTGGGAAAGGGGAGCAGCCGGTGATGCACAGGCCCTGCTGCTCCATAACCTGCTTTCCTTCTGAATCAGACCTTTATGCTCAGTCCCAGGGGATTCCAGGCCCAGACTGTTTGCACAGAGTCAGGCGGCCGACAGCCAGAGCCGAGGGAGCTCCAGCCCCAGCGCTTGGGATTATTTTCTTTGAAGAGTTATGGGCCAGCCTCTGCAAGGGAATTTCAGACAATGAAGTGAGACAGAAGGGAAAAATTAAATCCTGTTTCCTGTGAGCACAGGGAGACTGTGCTGCCTTCTCCCAGCCCAGACAAACGCGGGGAGCAGCACAGCACCACTGGTCCTGCCTGCGGAGCCTCAGGAGCAGCCCTCCTGCAGGGGCCTGGCTCCAAACCCCAATTCCAGGCATCTGGGCCAGATTTGCGCCCAGCGAGGCCACAACCCAGCCCCCCACGCCAGGGCTGCCATGCTGCAATTCTCCCTTTCCCAAAGCCGGGCGGTCAGAGCAGCAGGAAGTCCCTGAACCGCATCTGTGTGAGTCAGGCCAGGGCAAGTGATGCTCCCTCGCACTCTGCCCACCAGCCTCCCCTGTGGATGAGCCAAGGGCTGGGAGGAATTTATTTTCTCATCCCAGGAGTGCCAAGCAGACACAGTGGCTCCCTGGACCTAGGGACAAAAGCAGAACCCACCTCTGTGCAATGTCAGTGACTGCTCAGGTTTTCCACCCTGTGCCATAAAGGGATCACTGGCCTTTAAAATTGAGAACAACCTAATTAGAAACAGAAACTTTTGGTAAAATCCCAGGACTCCCACTGCTCTGGAGCAAAAAAACCCTGTGTTTGTTAAAACACAGCAGCCTTTGGATGGGCAACAGGGACCCAGACCTGACCCATCCTCCTCAGGCAGCAGCACCACGGAAGGAGGACTCCCTGGATAAAACTGATGTCACATCGTTCCATTTTGTATAGGAATCCTCACCCAAAGGGTCACAGTGAGGCAAGCAGCCTCAGGAAAGCACCTTCTAGGCTGGATTTGTTGGCCTGGAATCAAATCTGATGCAAGATGAGACTAAGAAAACTTGTTTCTCTCTTTGGGAGGGAGTGGGATGAATAAGGAAACAAAATGAATTTGCCTCAAATTTGGCAGAAGAAATTCCAAAGCAAGCTGTGGTCTTAAAGCAAATAAGCAGTGCCCTGTGGTGTTTGCAGTGCCAGTGCTTCGAGCCAGGGAACCTGGAAGGGAAACAAACTGCAGGCAAGTGCAAGTGCCTCAGCACCCCCAAACCAGAACCTCAGAAGCACAGAAAGTGCCACAAAAAGGGGGCAAGCCCACACATCCTCTGATTCCCAAGGAGGGAGTTCATCGTGCTCTCTCTGAAATATTGGGTCCTTTTTCTTTGCCATCTGGCTTTAAGCAGGTCAGAGCTGCTCCAGTCACATTTACAAGCTTTTGCCTGCAGACATAAGGGTGAGAAAAGGGGAATTGGGGTTGGGGGGGGGGGGGGGAGTTGTTTTTTTCCTTAAAAGAAGAAAAGCTGCAGTTGTAGTGCTACCCCTTGTCTCTCTGACTTGGACCAAAATATCAAGGCTCGGGAAGTTCCTGCCCACATTTGCAAGCATAAGATGCTGAGGAGTTGTATTTTTAAGAATTTCTTTCCTGTAGAATGAAACCCCTTTGCTGCCGAGAAGGCACTTGTACAAACCATCTGGGGCACATTGTTCTCAGCCCTTTATATGAACACACACACCGTGTTCCTGCCTGAAAGAGGTTACAGCTAAACGGGGCAAGACAAAAGAAGGGAAGAAGAGGGGGGAAAAAAAAATAGCGGCCTGGAGCAGGGAAGTGGCTGGTGAAGGTCAGGGAACAGGTCCATGGTGCTGCTCGGTACAGGGCCCAGGTGTCCTGGAGCAGCCGGCATCCCCGGGTGCTGCTCCCTGATCCCCACCAGCCTTTGGGATGGTCCTTGGAAATGGTTTCCCCATGTACTCTGCGCTCTGTGAGCAGAAGGGAAACACAGCTGCATCCAGATGAAAGAGAAAGGAAAGCTTCTTGAGAGCGCAAAGAGAAAAGCCCTTGACACTCTGCGGCTCCAAGTACAGATCACAGCCAATTAAAGGCTAAAAATAATCACAAATACCCCGATGTCCCAAAGGATGACCCATCAGCTAGCTCCCAATGGAAAAACCCAGACCAAAAAGCAACCAGTGGCCTTACACAGCTGAAACCAAATCCCAATAAATTCTAAAAGTTGAAGAGGCTGAGCTTACAGGGAGATCAAAAGTCTTAAAACAAAGCAAAGTCTTAAAACATCTTTAAGAGCGAGCTACAGATGGTCCCAAATGATGTCTGCAAGGGTTTGTTGTTAGACACATGTTCCAGCCTGCAGAGCCACAGCCAGCCCTGCTCGTGATGGAGCAGGGAAAGCTGTGCTTGTGCCACCACATAGAGGTTTCCCAAAACAGGGGGTCATGGAAAGCCTCACCAGGCTTCCCACGGGAGCCCTGCACTGGGTACAGCCAAGCCAGCTGCCAGCGCACAGGGCTGCATCACATCAAGCTTCTCATCCATCAAAGCTCCCAATCCTTCTCTCCAGGGTTGATCTCCATCCATCCTTTATCCAGCCTGTGTCTGTGCTTGGGATTGTCCCAGCACATGGCAGGACCTTGCACTTGGCCTTGTTGAACTTCACGAGTTTGGCACAATCCCACCTCTCCAGGTCCCTGTGGATGCCCCATCCCTTCCCTCCAGCAGGTGACCGCTCCACACAGCTCTGTGGCACCAGCAAACTTGCTGAGGTGCCCTCAGTCCCACTGTCCGTATCACCAGCAGAGACATAAAACAGCACAGGCACCAACCCCTGAGGAGACCACTTGTCACTGGTCTCCACTTGGACATCGAGGCGCCAACCACAACACTTAAGAGTGTGACCATGCAGCCAATTATCCACCAGGTGACCATCCAACAGGCTCCAGAGATCTCCTGAGCTTCCTCCACCCTTGGACATGCACCTCTCCTCCGAGCTGGGCATAGCAGCTGAAGACGCTGGAACTCAGGTCCCTGGGATGTGCTGTTTGGAGAAAACTCATCCTGACCCCACAGGGAAGTTTTCTCCATGGGCTTGAGAGGCAATGGGGCCGTGCAGTCCCCAGAGCTCACTCCACCTTGCACCTCCACCAGCGACAGCGTCAGTCACGGGAGATTCAAGCAAACCTACCAGGGCAGCAGAACATTCCTTATGGCAAAAGAGGACTGGCTTGTTCTGGCCCCACTTCCTCTGGATCCCTCAAGAAAAAAGGACTTTCAGTGCTCTGACTGAGGAACTCCAGGAACCTGGTGCAGATGGGAGTTCTGGATGTGAACATCTCACATTAGGAGCTGTGAGAGCTGTGCCCACCCTGTCCTGAGACAGCACCTGCAGAGGAGTTCCAGCAGCAGGGCAAAGGGTGAAGGGGCCTTTCTCCATCCAGAAATTCCCTTAAAAACCAGGCAGTCCTGGAAGCAGCCACTTTCCCAGCAGTTTCTGCCAAGTGCAGCCACAAGAACATCATCCCTGGCCCAGCAGGCTGGGTTCAGAAGCCATGGCATCCTGGCCTCCTCCTGATCTCCAGCCTCCAGCGAGGCAGGAGCCAGCACAGCTGTTTACTCCGCTTGCTCCTTTGTACGTTGGTGGTGGTGTCAGCACAACAGGAAGCTCTTGTTAAATAGTTTGTTACTTAACTGCTGATGCAGAGCCACTGGGGAACCCAGGCGGAACGTGCAGCGCGTTCCGAGAGCTGGGGGAGCCTCGCAGCTCAGCCTCAGGGATTTAAGGGCTCTTGGCTTTGCCACCCCTTCCCTGGTGATTTGGGCATGTACGGAGTCCCTGGCCCTTCACAGCCCACCTGTTACACTGGGATAACTTCCCTGCATCAGCCTCGTCTATTTGAGGTCCCTGGAGAGACATCTGGTTCTTTTTCAGCTTTTGAACGGTGCTGAGAGCTCAGCAAGCCCCCCCCTGCCTTCTCCAAGGCATCTGCAGAGACAAGAACTGAGAAGTGAGGGAACTGCCCCACCAGCTGCAACACCAGAAACCCACCCACCCCGCCTGTGCTGCTGTTGCCCGCACGCAGGGTCATCGGCCAGTGCCAGGGAACATCCAACGGTCACAAATCTGCTGTTGGGATCCCCACATCAGCCCCACAGCCGGCTGGTCCCACAGAGCAGCCCTCAGCCCACCTCCCTGACCGCTTCCTGAACCTGCTGCATCCCTCATCCCCCAAACACGGACCCCGGCTCATCGTGCGGTGCCACCGGGCTGAGTCATCGATGACACGGCAGACACAGCTCTGTCACCATGGCCACTGCACCAGGAGTGTTTGAAGCACTGACAGTGCTGGCTGGTCTCCCCCTCAGCAAAAAAGCCCAGCAGGGTTTCACTCTGGCACCCCAATATTTACAATTAAGTAATCTGCATGGGCAGTTTGTCCAAAACATGTTTTTTTCTATCCAGATTCCTTTTTGAAAAGAAGACAAGAAAAAAGCCAAGGCTAATGTTTCTACCAGAATTTCTTCTGTGTTCAGAGGAAAAAAAAACCAACAGAAACAACCAACCCACAAAAACCCTGAACTGTGGCAGCAAAGCTTTTAATCCAACATGATCCCAGCATCCTTGTTCCAAACCTCCCCTCCCTTCCTGGCTTCCCAGCTCTTTACTGAGAATACAGCGTGTCCGTGAGGAGAGAGGAACCCACCCAGCTGCCAGAGCAGTGGGCACAGGACACTTCTGGCACCTCCAGCCCAGCCAGTGCCCCATGGCCGGGCTCTGGCCCTCCCCCTGTGTGGCCCCAGGGACAGACACAGCCAACACCGCTCCCAGCACCGGAATTAAAAACATAAATCCACTCTCAGAGCAAACAACCAGCCACACCATCACCTCCAGCCACACCGGTCACACAGAACAAACAAAAATGACTTCAGCAAACGAGGCAGGAGCGTGCCAAGCCCGTTAAGACACTAAAGGAGTTACCACGTGCAGGGGCTGCCCTGCTCCCAGCACAGGCCATCAGTCAGCCCCAACACCTCAGGGTTCCACCCAGGTATCCATCTGCATGGCTCTAAGCCACATCCATAAAAACATCCAAGTCACAGAACCACCAGGATGAAAAAAAAAAAAATTAAAAGATAAATTAAAAAATAATAAAGCATTTGGTTTTTTCCCCACAGTTAAGCTGTGCTGTGAAGAAGATGGATTTTTCTTTCTGGCTTCCTCTTCCAGCTCTCATGTCTATTAAACTTTTCTCTAAATTAGAAATGTTCTCTTGTTATTACTGGTTATTCCCTCCCCCACGAGACTTTTATGACACTGTGAACTCTGGGCAGCTCTCAACCTACAACAAATCAAGCTCCAAATTGTTTCAGTTATTTTCTCCTAGCCTCTGAAGCCAAATATGGCTTTTTAATGGATTGCTATGACTTTTCAATATTTTCAAATGTTTGTGCCACACCATTCCCCCTGTAAAAACGAGGAGAGTGGACTTTCAACATGGCAGCAGGGAAATGCTTCTGCTGAAGGGGGGGTCCTGCTTCCCACCTCAGAGTCTCACCCACAGATTCTCACAACACACACCCAGCAATGACTTGCATGTGGTTTCACAGAGATCTCTAAAGGACACCAGGTGACATTCAAAACCATCAGGATGCCTTGAAAGCAAAATCTCAGCTGTTCCTCAAACTCCAGCCCAACCATCCCAAACTCCTGCAGCCCATGAGCTGGGTGTGCCCACGGACCCAGAGCGGGCACAACATCCCCCATGCAAGGGCTCCTAAAGGGAGTGGAAGCAAAACTGCAACTGTTCTCTAAACATAACGAAATTAAAAGAGAAGTAAAAGATGGGGGCAAACCACCAGTAGCAGAGTTTTCAGTTTCCAGTGGAACCACAAGGTACCACTCAAGAGCTGGTGTGAATTCCCTACACCGGTGGGATCTTAAACCAAAAAATTTCCTCCTCTCGAGATGAGCACGGAAAGGCTCCATAAGCCACATGCCAGAACACCCCTGGGGCAGCAGCTGGAGAACTTCACCCCAAAGTCTCACCACTCACACCACAGCTCAGGGTGGACGAGGAGAATCCCTGCCCGGCAGCAGGATGTGTGTGCAGTGTCAGCTTTCCAGCACGTCAGCAGGAGTCATTTTGCACCCAAAAATATCTAAGGAGGAACCGGGTCCCTCTTCAGCCAACAGGAGTGGGGCTGTTTGATGACATTTGCTCCCCGCACATATGAGCGGAAAGAAATCAATGTACTTTGGACAGTCCAAACGCAGAACTCGGATCCTCAACACCCAAATTCAGAACAGCCCAGATCTTCATGCCAGCCTGCAGAGTAAGGACACTTTAAATCTCTTAGCAGCCACAAAAAAACCCCTCATGAAGCATCTCCACTCCCATGAGCTGCCAACTCACTCCCAGCCCAACGCACAATTTCACTCTTTTCCTTGGATCCTCATCCAAAACAGCTACACCTGGATGGAAAATATTAAACTGTGCTCCACCAAGGAGCCGGAAATACCACGATGGAAATTTCAGCAGCAGCACAGGAACCAAGCAAAAAGCTGAAAATACTTCTCTAGGAAAAATAATAACAGTAAATACACACATGCTAAAATAAGACCAGATCTGAAAACTAGTCTGGAAATAACAAACCCAGCCCAAGTCAGACAAACCCATCCATGAACCAAGTGCCCAAGAGAGTTGACTCAACTTTTTGGGTTCATCAGGCACAAATTTAAACTTCCAGCTACAGAATTCACAACCAGAAAACACACTGAAGCTCTATGAGAAATGACTTAAAGGAAGCAGCTTTTTGGTTTGCTTTACAGACTCCACAAAAGGGGTCTGCATTTGGATTCACACCTTTTCTGATGTGAATGTGCCCAGCGAAGCCCAAGGACAGCCCCTTCCCAGTTCTTGGCCATGTCCATCTTGGGACTCATTCCCATGGTCACCATGCCGGATCCACTGCATGGAAACAGCAGGAACACCAAAGCAGTGTGGGTGGTGGGAATGCAAAACCCCTGATTGCAGGAGGGAGTCAGGGAGCAATTGGTACCCGATTCCCACCTTCCCATCCAGCCCTGCCATGATGCCTCTGGGATCTTACCATCACCTTCTGCTTCAGTATCGTTTCTCCACGACCAGCAACAGCCGTCCTCAAGGCTGCTAGGCCAGGAAAAGTTCTGGCATGGAGCTGGAAGATGTCAAGATGAGCAAATGACCCGGCTTCAGCCCACTGCCCCACTGCTCGTGCCAGCGTCACTCTGGTATCCCTGCTCACACGGGACAATTTCTGGCTTGGGAACTGCAACTTGCTTTGCTCTTACCGTAAGAGGAAGGGCACAGGTAGCAGACAGGTAAGCAGAACAGGAAACCTCCTTCTGAACAACAAAGGCACAGGTTTGCTTTCTGCCCGTGCAGCAATTCTGCAGAATCTATCTCACCAGTTCAACGCAGAAAAAGCCAATTAGGATGTCAAAGTGGTTTCGGTTTTACTAAGGCAGAGTTTGTAGCACTGGAAGAAAGGAAGTTCATTACAGACAAAGCCGAGTCTCTGGCTGGGAGACCTTAAAAGGACAGTCCAGCTCCCAGCACTTCGTCCCTTCCCATCTGCTCCGGCGTTTCCGCGGGACACGCGCAGCCACCCCGGCCAAGACGTGACGTCGTCTCTCCAGCCCCCGCTCGCCACGGCAGGAGCTGGATCCAGTCACAGCCACTGACTCAACCCAGTGGTCTCAGCCCTCAGCCCCTCGCATGCGCTGGGTTTGGCGGCTCTGCCACGGGGTTTTCCGTTTAAACGAGACAATGCACCCCCAACGCAGCAAGCTCCAGGGAGACACCGGATACTAATTAAATCCATACTGCTGCTGGAAAACCGAGCTGCAGAGGAACCAGCTGCCTTCCAAAAGTCCACAGCAGTTGGCCAGCAAAAAGCTGTTTACCAGTCCCATGGCTTCCGCTTCTCCTGCTCCCCCATCCATACATTTACATTTTCCAACCAGTCCCATCCTGCCCAGTTCTTGCACAGATTGATTATCACAAGCGTGCTGATCTCAGGAAGGAGCCTGCAAAGGTTTCTAGTCAAGACCCAACACTGCTTTTAATCCACTCATGCCCAGAGCATAAAGCCCAAGACTCAGCTGCACAACCAAGAGCGAATCTGAGAAGTTTCAGAGCAGAACAACCCAGGCAGGTCTGACTGACACACTGGGAAAGGGCAGGTCCCCAGTGCTCACCTCCTGCAAAACCTGAGCTTTGCTTTCACACCTGGTAACTCTCCACAAAACAGGCTTTGTCTGCAAGCAGGTGTCCAAAGCACTGTCTGTATCCCAAATCACTGAGTCACATCTGGGCCCTGGGAAATAGAGAAGCCCAAGGAGAGCTGCTGCTCACACAGCTGCTGAGCACAGACTACAGAGCCCACAGCACCCTCAGGGCAGGCAGCCCTATCCCGTACCTCACCCTCTGCCACTGGATGCTGTGGGAAAGATACCCAAAGCCTTGACAGCTCAGGCACCCTTTTACTTCCCTGAGAGGTTGAACAAGGACACATCCAAGTGCCTGCCTGTCCTGCAGGACCACGGGGATCCAGCCCAAGGGCAGCTGGCTGATGAGGAATGGGAGCTGCACAAGCACAGCTGGAACAGGCATCGCTGAGCCCTCTCCATCCCCAGCTCCACAGAAGTTTCAAGAGCAGATTTACCTTCGGATTCAGGTGGCAGCTGTAAGACTCCCCTGCAAAGCCTGTCTGTGAAAGGTATGATCCTACATATGTCACAAACACACAAATTCATCCCCACCGTAACCCACATCACCAGCCTGGCCATGACGGTCGCTGTGCTGGGCCACAAGAATCAGGCAGGAAAGCACTGTGTTCAGATGGCAGGTTTCTGAGCAGGCAAGTTCCCCTTCCACGTCCTCCCCTCCCCAGAGCTTCACAGTCACCGGGCAGTGGGACAAAACAGGCTTCTAGACGAATAGATAATTTTCACCCAGCAGCTGGGAACAACAGCTTCCATTTCCATCTGAGGCTGGAACACCTCCTCCTGTGCTGCTGTAGCCTGAAATAAGGTTAAGACCATCTCTACCAGCATGCTACTTCCCCAGCCCTGTCCCTGAATACTCCCACGCCTTTAAAAGCCAACACTTTTCATAAAAACAAGATGCTCGCCTTTCCCTTGATAAGGGATCTTAATGCACTTCCGGCAGCACGCACAGGAATGGATGTGGAAGAAGAGCTGCCATCAGTTTCCCAGGGAGAACAGGGGAAGGCTCCCTCCCCACCTCCACTGCAGCCAGAGATGTGCTGCACCTTTCCTGTGCAGCCACAGGCACGCAGCTGAGAGCTGCCCTGGCTCTGGAGAGCTCCAGGCACGGGCTGCAGGACATGCCCAGCTGAAGGACAAGGCTTAGAACAACCTGCTGCAAGAGGATTTGACAGCAAGCCCAGAGGAACAGCAGGTACAAATGCAGGCAGCAGCAGGAGGAAACATCAGAGGAACATGCCTCTGGCCCAGAATGGCCCAGCAAAGCAGAGAGGGGAACGCTGCAGCAGCTGTGAGGCCACAACGTGCCCATCCAAGAGCTGATCCTGAGCCCACCTGCTCAGCATCTCCCGGAGTCAGTGGGCACAGGGACCCACGGAGAACAGCACAGAGCTGGCACTGCTGACACACCTCACCAGGGCTGGGGGGGGGCAGCTGTCTTAGCAAACGACCATCCGCTTCTCAGCACGCTGGGATGGGCTTATTTCCCAGCCTGGCATCCAGGCCACTTGTTGCACTGCTTGCTGTTAAACTTTGGGGTCTTCCCTCCCTTCCCTGAATTTTCAGTAACACATAAGAGCACACACATGTATTTAAACATTAGCGCCAAGTCAGATGGTTGTAACAGCAAACTACCAGAGATCTCCGAATTCCAGTCCATGAAATCAGTTCTTCCCACCAAAGCAGGAGGATGGGAAGGTGTCCTGCTCTCCCTGCCCTGGGACAGCCCAAACGTCACCACAAGGCCAGTCCATCACAAAGCCTCATCACACACAACGCTGTGCACAGTGCCACTGCTTCTCTCCACTGCACTGACAGCACAGCAGGGTCCACACTCTCTACTACAACCCACTGAGAAGGCCCTACAGCAAAAGCTTCCTCCTTTATGCAACCACAGGCCCCTGAGGACAGAAACTGAGGCAGGACATGACAGCAGCCATTGTCACAGGAGAGAATGCCCCAGGAGGGGCTGCAGTGCCACTGTCACCCCTCGCCACAAGCTACAGAGTGAGTCTCCACCTGTGGCACACAGCCCTGGACTCTCAGCCATCAGCGCAGCCAGTGCACAACACAACAGCTCCCTGCTGACACAGCTTTAGCGACTCCTTTATCAATTCCCACACATGAGAAAGCTGAGAGCAGCTCTCAGACAGCGAGGAAGGGGACCCCCTGCAGCCCCCAACACCCTGAGTTATGGCTTTCTCTGTCCCACAGGGCTCCCTGGAGAAGCACTGCTCTCCCCAGCCAGCCCTGCCTCCCACCCACCCCCTCTCCTCTGGGAGCCACCCCGCTGGTGTCGTGGGCATTCTGGAGGGGGACACTGCCCACGGGATGATCCAACCTTGTCACAGCAAGATGAGGCTCCAGAGGAAGCCCAGGCAGAGGCGTTTTGGTGTGCATGAGTCAGAGGGTCTGAGCACACAGTGGGGTGGGATGTCCCCCCACACGCTGTGGGAGAGCTCCTCGTGGGACAGCTCTGCTTCCAGAACGTGAACCACGCCGGCATCCCACGGGCCAGGAGCAGCAGCAGGGAGGACACGGGATGACAGGGCCATCCAAGCGCTGTCTCACAGGGAGTGCTGTCAGGTGGTGGGAGATGTGCAAGAGCAGAGGAAGAACACAACCCATTCAAGGATGTCCTCAGAGATCCCACAGCCTCAAATCCCACAGGTACTCCTTTTGGCATTGCAAAGGATCAGCTGAAGTCAGGGTGAGGGGATCAACATTTGTTCTCCAAAGGATAAGAGACATTTTCCAACACCTCTCCCATAACAAAAGCACATTTCTGGATGCACGTGTCTCTCTTTGCTTCCCTTCCTCCTCCAAGCCCAAGCTGGGTCTGAAAACCTTTCATCCACCTGGAAGAGATTTCCTCCCCACAGAGGAACTTGACTGAAAACCAGCACAGGCAAGCCCAGCACCTTCCTTCCCACGGAGTGGGACACCACAGTGATACACTCAGGACTTGTTCCTCTCCACAGCCTTTGGATCAGCTCCTAAATAACCTCAGGAGCAGGAGACTGGGAACAGACTGCTGCCCCCAGACACTCACACCACGAGCCTCCCCACAGCACAAATGGCTGTGGAACAACACTGAACAACCCAGGGTATCCCAGCTTGCTCCCAAACTTGCAGGGAGTGGGAGATCAAAATTTAGTAGAGAACTAGAAGTGGTTCCATTTCCCTTCCCTGCAGCCTCTAATGAGCACAGAATGAGCAAAACCACTCCCTCCACTCTGTCTGCATGGCCTCCTCGTGTGCAAAACACAGGGAGCAGGAGGATCCCAACACAGCCCCTCCTGCGCAAAACACAGGGAGCAGGGGGATCCCAACACAGCCCCTCCTGCGCAAAACACAGGGAGCAGGAGGATCCCAACACAGCCCCTCCTGTGCAAGGCACAGGGAGCAGGGGGATCCCAACACAGCCCCTCCTGTGCAAGGCACAGGGAGCAGGAGGATCCCAACACAGCCCCTCTCCTGTGCAAGGCACAGGGAGCAGGGGGATCCCAACACAGCCCCTCTCCTGTGCAAGGCACAGGGAGCAGGGGGATCCCAACAGCCCCTCCTGTGCAAGGCACAGGGAGCAGGAGGATCCCAACACAGGAGGACAGACAAGGAATCTGAGGGATACCATCAGCAGATTGCGCCAGCCTGACAATTTCTGTGCTAGGGACACAGGTGACGTTCACTCTTCTGGAAACCACCATCTCTGGAGGGCAGGACATCCCCACTGCTCAAGCTGCTGCATGGTCACAGCAGACTGCCTTGTCTTACCCGAACCACAGCTTTCCAAGCACCCATGCATGAGAAAATCCCCTCTGTTCCAGGAGAGTCCAGGCCACCAGGGAGAGCAGATGACACCAGGTGTGGATGCTGCCATTTCAGATTTACATGCCACACCAGGTGGGACACCCCAGAAGAGACCCCATCCGCTCTCCTGTGTTGGCATCCACACCATATGGCTCCGGGGGTTGGACACACACCTCCTTCTCTCCCAGCAAGCTGGGAAACAATCCAAGCAGCAGCATTAGCCATCTTATCTTCCCGATGTCCCTCGTCACAGGCTCCAGGGGCTTTCCAGACCAATGCCCCCCCAGCTCTTACATTGCTCCTTGCAGCAGCTGGTTCAGAGTACGTCACCAAGGAAGTGTCATTACAGAAGAGGGAACTGAGGCACAACACTGCCACATGTCACACAGAAAGCAGTGGCAGGAGAGGCAGAAAATCCCAGTCCCCAAAGGCTGCTGTGCCCTCTAAGGTCACCTGCAGGGAATGGCCGCCCTGACCACAGGTGACTTCTGCAGGCAGGGCAGTAAGCTGGCACAGGGCAGTAACCCGGCACAGCCCCAGAAGCAGGTCAGAGGCCTGACCTGGTGATTGCCAGATTGGTTTCAGATTTGTTTCCTGGTTCACATTTCCAGGAGGTGGATGGAGCAGATACTGCAGCCCACAACTCCCTCCTCCTGCTCCTCCTCACCAGTGCCACCCCAGGCAACCACCACCTCTTAAGAGTTGCTGCTCTCCTGCCAGGGGATAGAGGGACACCACCCAACTCTGCCGCTCCAGAGCTGTCACCACAGAGGTGTGGGAAAGGAGGGACTCCCAATCCAACAACTTTGGGAGGGTGAGCTGTTCTGTACCACCCAGAGAACCCAGTGCAGAGCCAGGGAAGCACTGGGAGCACTCGCAGGGTATCCAAAAGCTCAGTCAGAAGAAGGTGCCATCCATCAGTCCAGCAGCTCCAGGCAGACCCAGTGAGGGGCTGGAAATTCTGTGTGGCAAAGCAATCAGCTCCTGACAGGAGAGCCAAAGCCCACCTGGGTGGCTCTGAGAAACCAGACAGCTTTTCCCTGTCACCTTCATCAACGCAGGCTGGATATCAGGAGGAATTTGTTCCTTAAAAGGGTTGCTAAACACTGCAAGGGGCTGTCAAAAGAGGTGGTAAAGTCACCACCCCTGAAGGTGTTTAAGGAAAGACTGGACATGGCACTCAGTGCTCTGAGCTGAGTGATAGGGTGGGGATTGGTCACAGGTTGGACTCAGTCTTAGGGATCTTTTCCAGCCTAAATGATTCTGGGATTCCGTGCTCACTTCCCATGGGCAAGAGCTGTAACACGGATTTGCCCAGTACTTCAAGCAACAGGACTCCTTTCCAGCCCTGCCTGGGACCAGGGGAGGAAGAGGCAGAGACAACACACAGTACTGGAGGAATGAAAACCACAGTTTCATCTCCCACCTCCAAGACGTGGGATAGCTACTCATCCCACAGGGAATGGGGGCAAGGGGCGAGTTGAGTACTCTGGAAGGGGTTTTTAATGAGCCACCTACACACCAGCCACAGTTTAAAGGGAGAAACGGACCCACAAAGACTCCAACTCAGCAGATTCAGAACAATTCCAGCCCGGCTGCCAAAGGCCTGAGCACTGCGATGGCGAGAGCTGTGTGTGCCAGCAGGGTTCCCTGCTCCTCAGCCATCTGGGGACTGTCACTCTGCACAGATCTGCTTGGCCTCCTGTCATGTGTAGTGCTACCAACCCCTTTCCTGTCAGCAGGATCTGGGTTGGCAGAAACACTTTTAATTGTAGGATTTTTTTTTTCTCTTAACCCATATCCTCTTGACAGAACCAGGTTAGGAAGCAGCTGCACTGGCAGATCTGGGGTGGCCTTTTGCGAGGCGAGGCAGGGGAAAAAAGGGGTGCCTGAATCCAGTTATCTCTTCAATCACCAGACCACAGTTAATCACAACTTCCCCACCTCTCCTAAGGTCGCACGGAAAGGGGGAACACCACCAGCTTAGCTCTGTCCCAGCCCAGTCCCTTTGCTCCAGAGCAGACCCTTTGTCCTGGAGAGTCCTGGAGCAGGGTAGGCGGAAGGGATGTCATTCCCACTGGTGACAAGGACTGTTTCCATTTCTAGGTGGCAGAGCTGCAGCTCTGCCAAGCTGAGCTGTCCCACATTCTCCCCTCTGTTTTTTTCCCCAGGCTGCTCCAAGCCCCACACATTTCCCCTCAAATAACTGCCAAATCCTACAAATTTGGCGGGGGAACAAAAAGGGGAGGTAAGGGTAAGCATCCAGCAGGACTAACCAGGAAACCTCTCCCCAAAGAGCTGTCAAATTCCATGTGCTGAGACGCCAAAATCACTTCCCTGCTGCAGAGCCACACAGGAGCTGACTCGGTGCGGTCCTGGCTCCCAGCTCTCCTCCCCAGCAGGGACAGTCACCCAGCAGGGACAGCATTCCAGGGCCACAGGCAGGACCCACAGCCCAGACCATGAGGAGGAAGAGCAGCACCATGCAATTAATCTTTCCTGCGGAATAACTGGGGCAGAGGGATGTTCTGTGGCACAACAGCATCCATCAGCTTCCGTGCCAGAGCCAGCAGCATCTTCAGGGAAGCAGCGAGCGATCCACGAGGCGTTCATCTTCCCACCCCCTCTATTACAGGACCATCAGCAGCTCAATCCATCACAGTTTTCCTTGCAACCTCTCAAAGGTATGGAAGCGACCTGCTTATTTCACAGATGGGCATGGAAGCATCGCTGATCTCAGAGGAAAAAAAAAGAGGATAGAGAACAGAGATTCCCAACTAACTGGAGACTAACTGGGACAAATTCCTGAGGCCTAGGCAAGCACCCATCTGCTGGCCTGCAGGGAGGGAGAAGCTTCAGAACAGAGGGACCGGAGACCTACATCCCATTCCTGGTCACACCACAAGCTGTGCAGGATCTCTTCACTCCTCCATCCCTCACACAGAGGATCACAGCCTCACAACCCTTTATTAAGCACTGGGACAGCTTTGTGGATTAAAGGCTCAGTCTGGTTTGCACCAACCTCCACATCACAAAGGCACATTCCAAAGGTTTTTTTCTCATCTTCCCTCATCCCCCACCTGTGTGTATTTTGCAGGGGATGAGAAGGCAAAGACTGAAACAGGAAGAGCACAGGACTGGCTACAGCTGAAGAGGTGGTGCTGTGCACTGGGAAAGGAAACTTTCAAGGGGTTCATCCAAAATACTCTCTCAAACAGGTACATCCAGTGCAACCTCACTGGTTCCTCCCTTCCCCTTACCTGCTTCTTTCAACCCTACACAAAGGGCTTAATTTATAAAATCAGAGGGATCGTTCCAATGAAGGAACATGCAGGATACACCCCCAGGAGGACCCATTTCATCTTGCTGCTATTAATACCTGGAACACTATTTGCACGAACAGACTGTCCTTTCTCCCTTGTTTCTGGGCTCTCACTTCTCTGGTTTGTCCCAGAAACCCCAGCCAACACACGTTCACCCTCCTCTAGTACACGCTTCCATCCAAAACCCCAACCTTTCCTCTTTTTTTGAGTTAATTACTCATATTTCTGGTTCACATCACCTCTTTCAACCCCTGCAGACAGGATACAGCTCCCCTGGCTCCCTCATTCATTAGGCAGCCAATTTGTGGGCCTAAACCCATCAACTCTCATTATGGAAAGGGACCAAGACTTCCCACAGCTGCTCAGCATCCCACTATCCTCCAAGCTGGATGGGGTTCTCACTCCTCTTTGCTTCCCCAGCACCAAAGCTGTGACTAAGAGCCAGAGCCATGCTCTGGCTGGGCTTGGCTCTCTTTGGCACAGCGTTAGGCTGGGCCCGAGGGCTGCCTGCAAGCCCTTTGTTACACTGGCACGAAGAAGTTCTCAACCTTTGAGAGCTGTGCTGAGCTCTGCCCGCAGGAGCCCAGGCAAAGCCTTCCCCTTGCAAACAGCCGCGTGCCTTTGGTTTTGCTTCAAGAGGAAACATGTTTTCTCTGTATCCAGGCATAAAACAGTCAAGCCCGGCCAAAACCATCCAATCAACAGCACAGAGCATGACAAGTCAGGGCAGAGGGTTACCACGGAGCTAAGGAAGCCCAGACTTCCCAGCCAGACCCAGAATTCCTGACCTGCCCTGTCTGCAGAGAGGGGTTGGGAAGAGGATCAGGCTCCTCTCCATCGCCGTGTCCTCACACACCACAACCAGCCCGAGCAGCCTGAGATGCCACCACAACCTGACCCGAATTGTGACATGCACCAGCACACAGCCCCGTTCAGCTGCTCTCCCAGAAACGTGGGACAAGCTCAGCACTGAACCAGCAGCAGGCTTTACCTGGTTGTTCAGGGCACCCTGCGAGAAGGATCACACACAAAGGTGAAGGATCACACTGAAAGGTGAGGAGAAGCCATGAGCACCTCATCAAGCCAGCCCAGGGAATGGGAAATCCTACTATAGCAGGCTCCACTGCAGAGGATTTCACAGCTAATGAACCCTTGCCACCACAGACCACAGCGAAAGCAAAAGCAGCAGAGCGTTTCTTTTCTGATAAGCTGCTTTTATCGGGAAGTTCAGCCCGGCTGCCCACACCAGCCCCAGCTGGAGAGCAGCTCCAAGCCTATGCCTTTAAATCCCTTGGCAGCGCAGGACGGGGGCTGTGGGAGCAGACACGCCCTGTACTCCAGCGCTGGAGCACACAAACATTTCCTCCCAGCCATTCCCGCACCGCGGCTTGGCCAGAGCTGCCTCGTACCTGCCAGGGCCGTGCCAGAGGCAACGCAGGCTGTGCCACACAGACCTGGACGTGCACAGCCTTCGACTCATTTCCTGAATCCCTCCTGCTTCCCCGCCAGCACTGGACATTCTTCCCTCAAACTTCTTCCTTAAGGCAAATATTTGGAGTCTAACAGGCATTCCTCATGGAAGGCACAAGTTAAATATTGGCCCTAAAACAACAGCAAGTGCCTTTCAATGATTCTGGCTGGAGAAGCACTGCTCTGGACTTTGATTTCTGGCTCTGAACAAAAATAGGAGTAGAGCATTGAGCATTACACTCTTCTCCTGGGAGAAGTCAGATTTCAGGCTCTGCCAGTCCCCTGCCAGGACCACAACCAGCAGTGGGAACTGTCCCTGCTCATGCTTTCTCACACCTCGGGTGTCTGCTGTCACCCAGCCAAGGCTGCTGCAGTGCATCCTCTGCGCCGGGCACAGGATCAGCCTGAGTCTCGTTTCCAGGTCTGTGATTACAGATCCTCAGACAGACACTGGAGAAGACCTGCTGGGAACTATGGGTGCCATCCAGGGCATTTGCACACCTTGTCCTTCCCGCCTCTGGCTGCACCACCAGCACCGCCAAAGGTGCCCACCTCTCCATCCAGCCATGCCCAGCTCTTCAGTGCAGAAGATGCTCCAGGCTGTTCCTGCTCTGCAGGCAGCCCAGCTCCCGATGGACATGCTGGCTCTTGTAAGAAAACATCCCAGCAAGGTAGGAGTCCAAATAGCCAGAGAGATGGCAGCACAATAAAAGGGAGAGGGAAGGGTGAGGAGGAAAAAGAAACCTGCACTGAGGCCTGTACACCTGAAGCATGGCACCGGTCAGGCGCTGGGATGTCATGGGCATTTTCTACATGGATCAGGGGAGCAGAGCTGCTGTCATGACTCTGAAGCCAGAGCCCTGCAGAGCCAGGTTCGTTGCACCCCAGAGCAGCTCTGTGACATCCAGATGTTGCTGATCCAAGCCTGAGCAGAGGGGCTGCTCCATCAACCCCCACTGCAGGCAGGTCCCAAAGAGCCCCTGCCAAAACCACCCCAAACCAGAGTCCGCTCCAACACCAGGGGTCTGCCCACTGCTTCTCCCGAAAACACCACAACAGTTACCCTGAGAAAGGTTACATGGCACAGATGTGCTACACACCAACTCACACTCGCAGGGTTTGTTCTACGTCCTGCTAAATTTAGCATGGGGTGTGTTAAATGAGCTTCCCTTTCACTCTCCTGTGGACCCAGTAAGCCCAGGAGCACCTTGCGCAGCTCTGCCCGGTCTGAGCAGGCCTGGGAGGCAGGAGAGGACTGAGCAGTGGAGAGCTGCTCCCTGGCAACATCCCCTGCTGTTCTGTGAGATGGGGAGCTCTGACGGTCTGCTGTGCTGGAATTCCTCTCTAATTCCTTTCCAAGACACTTACCATGGCACTTCAAGCTGGGGAATCTGCTGGCGGCTCTGACAACCTCTCAGTGAGATGCCCTGATGGGGCAGATACCCCTCTGAAAACAGCACGGGTTTAAAACCAGCTGCGAGTCACCCTGGGGGAAATGTTAAAGCTCTGAGCACTTCCTATTCCTTCCCCAGCCACTGAAGCCCATAGAGCAACGAGCTCCAGCAAGTTTGAGCAAGAATTTCCAAGGCTCCAGGCAGAGACCAGCCTGTACCTGTCAGCAGCCACACCTCCTCATCCCACAGCACACTGACCCCGCACTCCCAGAGCTGACTGCTGCTCCTCAGCTCCCGGCTCCAAGCAGCCCCTTCCAGCTCAGGGACCCTACCTCCGCTCCCAGCGCCTCAGTCCTTCCTTAACATTCCCTGTACTTGGCAACACCAAAGCCAGACTTCAACTCAAACTGCCATCGCCTTCGGGATGAGAGAAATTGGCAGAGATGGGGGTGGGGGGATTCCAGGAGAGCCTCAGCCTGCCCCTCACCCACACACAGGGCACAGAAGGTGCTGGAAAGCACCATCCTCTCCCTGCATCAAACCAGGGAAACCAGGCAGAGTATAAACTTCATCATTGCCAACAGCCCCTGCTAAAAAAAGGATAAGAGAAAGGGTTTTTTGCTTTGTTGTTTGTACCTCGGTGCTACCTCAAAAGCAGTGAGATTCTTTTACCTGAAAACATTGGGCGAGGACAGAGTCTGCAAGAATGGAGCTTTTGTAGCACAAACACAGCTCTGTTCGGGTTTAAATTAGATTTCCACTGACCTTTTTGAGCCCATCGTTCAGCCACCCACACCCAAGCAGCCCCTCTTAGCAAGACTCTGCAGCCCCCAGCCTGGGAAGACGAAATGAACCCCCAGAGACTTGGCTGTGCTCCCAGGGAACCCCCACACCCCTCCCAGCACCACTCCTGCTGCACAGAGCTGCTCAGCTGCAGGGCTGCAAAGCTCTTCCAAAGGAAAGCTGCACAAAATCCAAGTTCAAGCTCAACCTTAACCCCTGTTTATTAACTTAAGAACATCCCTCTCAGGGTGACAAAGCCCGTGCATCACCTGCCAACTGTCTCATTCACCACTGGGAAAGCAAAGGCCAGGCCCGACTCATTAAAAAGCATTACATAACATTAAGTAACAAAGGGCTACAGGACATTCTTTGCTTGGTGGACACATAAAAATGAATGACTCAAAAATTAACGCTCCTTTCCTCCAGACTCCCAGTGTCTCCAGCACCCTGGGAGGCCAATGGCACCTTATTTCCTAGGCAACAATGTCATGGTTCATCCCAAATCCTGCTCTCACATCCAACTTACTGCCATCCCTGCCCTGCCGACACTAAACACCACACAGCATTGCCCAGCTCTCTTTCAGAGCACAGTCCCCACCAGACCCCAGTGGATGTGTTTCTGCTGTCTCACAGCTCACACTGAGGGGAAGCCGAGATCTCAGCCTGTGGCACAGGGACCCTTCCCCAGCCTGGGGTCAGCTCAGCTGGACCTCACCGGACAGGACTTTGGGCTTTCCCCATGTCACCATCTCAGTGCAAGCCTTTCACAGACAGGACTGTGAGAACATTTGGTTTCACTGTCACCACTGAAGTGGTCTCAAGACCTGTGTTTCCTACAAGGAGGATGTTTCTGCTGCGACATTTCAAGTGCCAGGGGCCTGATGCGGTGGGGAAGGCAGATGTCAGCAGGGCACTGCTTGGAAAGGCCACTGCCACCAACCTCTCAGCAGAACACAGACTCCACAGGCACTGGGAGATCTTCCTGGACACACGGTGAACTTCTGTCCACCATCTCGCTGGAGCCAAAGAAGCCAATTTAAAGTCTTTATAGAACTAATTGAATTCCTCTACTCCAGGAGCAAACTCTCCTCACCGTGGGCAGTGGATGAAATCAGAGACTTCTTGCTCCACATAGCATTTTGAAACACCCTGCAAAGCCTTACCTAGAAGTTTCACCTTACCTAAGAGCCATTTCCTACACCACACAGGGCTCGTTGTGGGTGCTGATCTGTTGCTGCCGCGCTCTGAGCGCAGCGAGCGGAAGGCAGAGAGACGTCCTGTGGTTTTACAGCCACTGCACCTCCCTCCCTCCTGCCCCACCAGGCTGGGGAGCAACAGCTTTGAGCACCACAGGTGTCACCCAGGAACCTGACAGCGTAGGACAGACAAGGCAGGGTGTGCTGGAACACCACGGCTCCACGCATGGAATCACAGAATGGTTTGGGTTGGAAGGGGCCTTAGAGCTCATCCAGTTCCACCTCCTGCCATGGACAGGGACGCTCCTTTGATCCAACCTGGCCTTGGACACTTCCAAGGACGGGGCAG
>NW_024581071.1:1340334-1347685 GCF_017639235.1 Corvus kubaryi | reverse complement strand
CCCCCCAGCGCTCGCCCCCGGCTCGGGCGGCGCAGCCTCCGCTCGGCACCGTCCCGGGCACCGCGCGGCGCTGCCGAATCTCCAGCGTAATAATTAGGAGATAAACAGGAAAGAGGAAAGGGGCAGATTTCATATTCCGCCCCGATCCCCCCGGGACAGATAAAAGCGGAGTGGGGGGACTCAAGGGGGCTTTTTCCCCACTTGTTTCTGCTGAATCAAACATTTTTCCTCCTGCTTAGAAGATTTCCTGGCTCCCCCCGTTCCCCCCGCTCCCGCCTTAATGAGGTTTTGCTGTAAAAGTCTCCGAGCCTCAACCATGGCCTTGAGTTAATCTCCAGGCACCTTCAAAGCCGGGTTGTTCCTGCCCCCCCCCCCAGCCCCTCCTTCACCTCCATCTTTTTGAACTTCCCAGTCACAAAATTGCTGAGTTTCATGTGATGCTGCTTCTCCCGTGCCCGGCGGCGAGCACGGGGGTCCTGGGGCAGATGGGGCCATGTGGCAGGGACACATCCCTAGGGCAGGGGCAGGGATGTGGGATGGTCCCTCCAGGTGGAAAAGCCGCCTGCCTCCGAGGGGAACCCCCAGACTGGGGTGAAAAGGGGATATTTGGATATTTTACTTTGCCCCCAAATTGGAATATTGTGGAAACACTGCAAACAAATAGCCCAGGGCTCGGGGCCACCGAGATGGTGGCCTTGTGTTTGTCACCAATAGCGAGGCTCTGGGGGCTGGTGACACTGGGGCATCACCCTGTGGGGCAGGCAGAGGATGTGGCAGGATGTGCAGGCTCGTTGGGTGCCAGGAGCATCCCCCCTCCAGGGCTCAGCTGGGCATGACCGTGGGACCCCAGGCTGCGGCTGGTAGCAGGAAAAAGGTGCTGGTCAAGGTCCTGTCCTGGCTGCCCACTCAGGGCTCTGCCACGGGAACCAGCTGCTCCCTGGGGAAGGGGCTTGGGAGCTGCACAGCCCCTTGCGGCATCCCTGCTGCCAGGACAGGGCCTGGTTCTCAGAGCACCCATCCATCCCTGCTGGGGGGCTCTGGGCACCCCACCCTCCCCATCATCTGTGTGGGTGTCCAGCCCTGACCACAGCGGGGCCAAAACCCTGGGAATGGGAGAAGCAGGAGCTGACAGCACCTGAGCTGCTCGGTGTGGGGTGCTGCCCTGTCCCACCCACGCTGGAGCCGTCAGACACCGCCGGGCTCCCTCCTCCTGCCCCCAGTGCCCTGGGCTGCCCGTGGCGCCCATACCTGGGCGTCCCGCTCCAGAGCCGATCTGGAGGCTTTAGTGCAAGTTAATCCCAGCAATCCCTTAATTCCAGGGACCAAAATAGGAAAGATCAGTAGGTCAGTGGGAAAAGCTCTTGGCCAAAGTTAACATGTTAATGCAGAGAGAAGGTGAGGGAAAGAGAGGGGAGAGGAAAGTGCCCAGGAATCTGCTGTTGGCCCACCCCGTGCCCAGGCTCTGGTCACTCTGCATCCCCCTGGTTTGGGTCCTGGGACACTGGTGGCCCAGGAAGGCTTGGCAGCTCCCGGCCTGGTGCAATTTTGGGAAGGAAGGGGGGTTTTCCCCTCTCACCAAACACGCCAAGCCCAGCACTCGGTCGCCGAGGCGATCCCGGTGCGTTAAATCCCGGTCTCCAGAGGCGAAAGGTTGCGCATTAGCGCCGGCACCGCTGAGCGGCCCTAATTAGGGCTTGGCAGCGCCTGCCTTGGCCCCGTAAGCACCTTTTTGGCTGCTGCTCTGGAAAAAGCCGTGCCAGAGGGCTTAGCTTTTAATACAGCCAAGCCCAGGTGAGCCACCCACCGCTGCCCGTGGGCCGGTCCCAGCCCCGGCTGAGGGGCTCAGCTCTGGTTATGGGTCCCAGCTCCAGCTGTGGCCTCCAGGGGCTTCACCTGGTGGCCCCACACAAGAACCCCCAGCACTGCAGTGCCGGTGCTGCTGCTGGTGCATCCCAGCAGGAACCTCCCAGGGCCTTTCCCTGCATCCCCAGCTGCTTTCCCTTGGGGTTGGGTGCTTTTGGGCAATAATATCGCTATGGGAGCAGTTTCCTTAAATCCATCTTTGTTACCACAAGCAGCTTAGCACCAGAAACTCTCTTCCTCTCTGTTCTTTTAATACGATCCCAGCTTAGCAAAGCCCTGGGCTTAGCCACTGCCCCTGCAGTGCAAGTGAGGAGAGGAGAATTAAATAATATGAAAGGAGAAAACAAAGGGCTCTGCTTGATTTAAGCAGCTGGAGGGGGGGTGGCAGCAGCCCACCCCTGCCTCGGGGGAGCCACTGGGGTTACCTGAGGAGGGGGATGCTCAGTGGGATGATACAGGGTGGGGCCCCCTGGGATGCCTCGTTTTTACAGGTCAGTGGGTCAGGGATGCTGTGATGCTCTCAGCCATTGCTCCTGCTGACAGATCCCAAGGGAGACAAGGTGCCTCAAATACCTCTTGGTGGCAAATATTCCCATTTTCAAGAGTTTTTCCATCTTGGGCTCATTTCCAGAACCAATGAACAGCTCGAGAGAACTCAGTGCCCTTTGCAGAGGCAGCATCACACCAAGATGTGGCCTTCCCCACGTTTCCCACCCCACCAGCCCGGGACGGTGCTCCCTGCCTGCCGAACAGGTCCTGTGCCCATGGCCTGGGGGTTCCCGCTCATCCCTGGCTCCCAGCTGGCTGGGCTGGCTCCCATGGCTGCCACCGTGGCTCACCTTGGACTCCGCTCCCGGCACAGCCCAGCGCCCGGCTGGGTTGCTGGGGAGACGGGCTGGTTTATTTACCATCGGGGCTGCGATAAGGAGTGTGAAAGGAGAGGAGGAGCACATGGTGTCCAATGTGCCTGACCCACTTTTCCATCGCCCGGGCATTGCTCACCCTCGGCGATTGGATTGCAGCGGCTGCAGAGTCGCCAGGGCTTGGGGCGTCCTTCCTTCCAACCCCCGTTTGCTCTGGCTCAGTTGGGAGCAGAGGAGAAGCATCCCTGGGCACCAGGAGTGGACGCCGAGGCGCCGCCATGGGGATGGGAACCCGCGTGGGAGTTCTGCGGGGCTCTCCTCGCACCCGTCCTTGGCCGTGGTCGCGGCCCCCGCCGGCGCTGGCCCAGTGGCCCAGATCTGCCATTCCGCATGGCTTCCCCGGCTGTCCCCGGGGCCGGGCGCCGGCAGGCAGGGCGCTCGCTCGGCGCCTCGCACGCCCGCCCGCTAATCCGACATGACTCTTCCATTAGAGACGAGATGCCGGCAAAGAGCTTTTCGGTGTAAGAATTAACTCCTTCTCCCACTCCGCAGCTCCCTGACCTGGAGTGTCGGCTCCGGCTCCGTCGCCCACATGGCCTGGGGTCTGCGGGATAAGGGGGGGTCCCCCCGTTGTCACCCCCAGCCTGGTGGCGGGCTGGTTCCCCGGGGGAGCCGGCTGAGCCCGTACATGTGCATCTCCCATCCTCCCCCTCTGAGAATGCGGGATGGGAGCAGAGAGCCGGCGTTGAGGTGGCAGAGGGTGCCAGAGAGTGGCTCCATGGACCCTCTGGGTGGCAGGAGGGGCCCCAGCCCAGTCCCTGTCCGTGGCTGCAGCACAGCCGCTTCCCTTATCGATCTTCTCTGGTTGTTAATTATCAGCTCCAGTCGAGCCTGATCAGAGCCATGGCTCCCTGCCAAGGCCCTGTTGTGGTTTTGGCTGTTCCTCCCCTGCCCTGAGGTGCTGGGGCTACTGGGGAACAGATGGGACCCAAAGGGAAACTTGGGGAGCTGGGGGCAGGTGGGATTTGGGGTGCAGGTCCTGGCCAGGGGTGCTCCCTAAGCAGGGGGACCTGGGACACGGTGGGGACGCAAGGAGGGGAAGAGCCCAAGCCCGGAGCCAGCACATGGACCCCTGACTGGCACAAATGTCCCAGAGCAGAGGTGCCAGCATCTCACATGTGACACTGGGGGACAGCAATGGTGGCTCTGGCAGAAGAGAAGGTCAAAACAGTGCAGGGTTCACTCTCCAGGACCAACCACTGCCCCAAGGACAGTCACCTTCCCTCACTGGGGCAGAGCTGTCCCTCATGTCCCTGCTCCTCAGGAGCCATTCAGGGGAGGTGACAGCAGTGCCCAGTCCCCTGCTCGAAGGACAAGGCCCAGCATCCTTCCAGAAGGGAAGCGAAGCTGATCCTGCCTGGTGCTGAGCCCAGGGGAAGCACCCACCCTCTGCCTCCTCGTGCCACTCCAGTGGTTGAAGAGAAGGATGGGCACTCGTGTGCCGTGGCCACCCTTCCCATCAGTGTGCTCAGGGCTGGGGTCTGGCCCTGGGTGGAGTCAGGAGCCTACGGATATCCCATTCTCTTGCCTGTGGTCCTGGAAAACACCCCGGAGAGAGGGCCCATCCCCAGGATACAGAGGGGAAACTGAGGCACAGAGTGAGGAGGGGATGTGCATCATGATGGGCTCTGCAGAACTGGTGGCTCTGGGGCATCGTTGGAACCATGAGGGTGCTTGAGCCCTGTCCCTGCCATGGGGGGGCTCTGCTGCCCTCAGGGCTCCAGCTAAGGGGACTTCAGAGGCAGCCACCCCCCAGCAGCCCCCCAAAGCTGCTGCAGAGCAGGCAGGGAGTGCTCAGGAAGGGCTAGAGAGGGGCTGGGGAGGGGCTGCTCTGTCTCTGGTGTTCTCACTGTCTGCAGAGATCGCTGATGTTGTCACCATCACCTCCCCCACCACTGTGGTGTCACTGGGCTGGGGAACTTTTGCCATCCTGGGCTGGGTCGGTTCAGGTCAGGATTCTGTGTAACACTGGCTGTGAGCACCTGGCTCACAGTGGGGACATCCCAATGGAGAGCTAACCTGGATCCCAGCCACCTGTGTGGCTGTCACCTCCTGTGCTGCTACCTGGCCCTGGGACAAGGACCTCTAGCAAGGGAACAACCCTGCAACAGTCACAGAGGACAGCACTGCTCTCCCTGCCCCTCGTAGTGACCCCAGGACAGCCCAGCCCAGGGTGGGCACTCGAGGCACCTCTGTGGTGCTCTGGGACTCAGAGTGGGGGACACTCACCAAAGCCAGTTTGGGAGGTCACCCTGGAGACCCACAGCCTGGCACCTGGGGTCTCCTGATCCTCCCAGAGCAGGGAAATGCCCAAAAGGACATGAGCTCTCCTCTCATCCTGGGCAGGGGCCAAAACATGCACTGATTATTTTTGAGGGACTCTTTGGCTGCAAATCAGGCTGTCATCACTCTTCCTCCACACTGGATAGCTCAGACTCCATGGCAGGGTGGGGCTGCGGTGGTAGTGGAGGAAACCATCCCCAAAATCCCAGTGCAGAGCCACCCATGAAATATTCAGGCTGCTCTGCACAATTCCTGCCTTGCTGCCGTCGAAAGCACCATGAATATTGCAGGTGGGCATTAAAGTTTCAGGGCTGCCATGTTTCAGGACCCTGTCACCACAGGAAGTCCCTCCGCTGGGATGTGCCACACCTTCGCCAGGCTCCAGTGACCTCTTTCTCTCTGGTTTACCCCAAAAACTGGTGGTGGTGATGGGCTGGGTCCTTGAAGTTCTACAAGAGCAAACCAACACGAAGCTCCTCACTGTGTCCCCAGAATGGATTGGCACAGTTCAGGGAAGAGTTGCAGGAGGTCCTGCAGGATGAGGGAAAAGCAGAGGTCATGGTCACCCCACCCCAAGGCTCAGCCATGGTCCCCACTGCCCCGACAGCGGCGTGGCCCCACTCCTGCGTGGCCCTTCTGGGCATGGGAAGAACTCCCTAAGCACCTCGGAGGGTTCATCCTCCATGTCATGAGCTTTCCAGGTCAGTCCCCACCAGAAGGGACCATTCCCTTCTCATCCACCTGCTCTCATAACTTGGCTCTTCCCGTGTTTATATAACAGCGACGTCTCCTGCGGACCGGGGAGAGAATTGGCCGGGGAGAAATAATGAGGATAATTCAAGTCATTTGGGAAGATGAGGTTTGTGAAGTGCCCAGCGTCTTCCACCTTTTACATGTTGTCTCTAATCATCCGCAATCTCAGATGGCCATTGATGGAGCTCGTTGCTGTGGTGACGGATGAATAGCCCTGGGATTGTACCATGCCAAAAAAGTGCTGTCCTTTCCATCAAAACAACAACAACAACAAAAATATCATTTTGTTCAGGAAATTAAGCAGTTTGCAACCAAATAGCAGTGCCTGAAAAGGCTCCTGCATCCGTCCCTTCCTCCCGGCTCCTGCGGCTGTGTTGGGTTTGTCAGGAACATGCCCAGCGCCCCGGAGAGTCCTTTGTGTGCGCCAGACAAGGAGAAGGTGGTAATTGCAAGGGGGTTTCTAACCCACTGAGCCTTTTAAAAGGATTTGATGCCCCCCTACACCTCTCTGCTCACCCAGATGTGTGTCACGCAGGCAGGGAGCGCAGGGCCGGGGGCTGGCACAGCACTAGGTTAATGTGTTAGCTGTGCACGGCCGGGATCCAGGGGACAGGGGAGTGTGGATGGCCAGTGCCCAGGCAGGGTGTCAGGGCTCAGGTCCTGCTCATTCTCTGGGGAAGCAGCAATTCTCAGTGGTGAGGGCTGGCATGGGGCTCCTGAGATGCAGAGAAGTGTGGCCAAGGACAGACGAGGAACACAGGGCTCCTGCCATTGTCAGCCTCCATGGTTTCCCATATAAACTCCCTCCCAGGCAATAGGACCAGATCCCAGTTCTCCTTCCTCCCCAGATGCTTGGAAAGCATCTCCTGGGGTGGCTGCTGGAGATGCTGCTCTCGAGCTGTGCCACTGGATGTGGGTAGCACAGCCCTTGGGGACAAGGCTGCCAGGCCAGGAAGGGGAGGCCTTGGGGTCTGCCCAACCAGGGATTGACCCTGGCTTTGGGTTTGACCCTCTCAGTGCTGGAACCACACTGCCATGTCTCAAGCTGTACACTGCGGGTGTTTGTACAACCCCAGACTGGCTTGGGTTGGGAGGGACCTTAAAGCACATCCAGTGCCACCTCTGCCATGGGCAGGGACACCTCCCACTGTCCCAGGCTGCTCCAAGCCCCATCCAACCTGGCCTTGGCCACTGCCAGGGATCCAGGGGCAGCCCCAGCTGCTCTGGACACCCTGTGCCGGGGTCACTCGATCACTGTGTTGTGACACAGTGTATGGCTGATGAGTAACCCCTATTACTGCTCTGGGCTGCATTTTGAGCCAGGGATCTGGTCCCTGCTGGCATCTTTGGTGCTCCCAAACACCACCCACCAGTGATGGAATCATAGAATCATAAAATCGTGGAATATCCCGAGTGGAAAAAGACTAACAAGGATCATTGAGTCCAGCTTGTGTCCCTGCACAGACACCCCAACAATCCCACCCTGGGCATCCCTGAGAGCGCTGTCCAAACGCTCCTGCAGCTCTGGC
>NW_024581071.1:1312937-1335334 GCF_017639235.1 Corvus kubaryi | reverse complement strand
GGCGGGGGTCTATCCCCGGCCGGGAGGGGGGTCCCGGCCACCCCGGGCCGCCCGGGCACGGCGGGGGCCGCGGCTCGGGCCGGCCGGCCGGCTGGGCCGTGCGGCGCTCGGGGAGGGCTGAGCCCGCGGCCCCCTCTTTCTGCAGGGACGCTCGATCGACAGCAGCTCCCGAAGGTTTGTCCGTGTGGCAGCGGGCGCCAGCCGGGACCCCCGAGGGATCCACTGCTACCGGGGCTGCCCTCGCTGCGAGTGCCCGAGGAGAGGCCGGTTCGGGCCGGGAGGATCCCGGTGCGGTGATGGGAGCGCTGGTCTGAGCTCTGCGAGGGACCCCCGGGTGCGGAGCCGAAACCCGCATCCCCCAGCTGAGGACGAGGAGGAATAAACCAGAGGTGATCCGGTTCCGTCCCACGGGAGCGCTCCTTGGCAGGGTAATGGTTTCGTGTTCCTCTTGTTTATTCCCTTGGTGAAGCAAGTTTTGTAGGAGCAGGAAGGGAAGCGGCAGAGCTGGCTGGGATGTGGTGGGTACTTTGTGTATCCCACAAAGGCAGCACTGCTGGAAGCTCCTGGTACCAACGCCGTGGCTTTGTGCCCGAGCTGGAGCCACCCGCACCCACCATGGTCCTGCACACATCCTCTCCCCTTGTTCTGTGTCAGAGCTAGACCGGCTGCAGCCACGTTGTCCACACACATTGGAATTGTGTGTGGTTTTTGTTTGTGCCTCATGGTTCTCATTTGGAGCGCTGCGGTGGGTTTGGCCCTGTAAATGCTACACCGTGTGTGGCTGGAAGGGGCCGATTCCTGGGGTTGGAGGTAACTGCATGTGATCCAGAGAGAAATTATTAAGATTAAATTTAAAATCAGGTTCCACTGTGTCAGCTGTTTTTCCTGGGAAGGTGTTCTGGAATTGCATCTTGCTGCTGGAAAGAAAACTGTATCCTTAATTTCCAGCCTAACCATGTTAATGTTCCCCTTACCCACGTATGTCAGAACAGAGCGTCAGTGGGTTCTTTTTGCATCGCTTGCGTCATCTTCCTGAGAATTAGAAAACTAAACCAGGCTTGAAATGAAAACCAAAATGTGACTGACTGGGCCTGCACTGGGCGTTGGAGGTGTGGGTGTTCACAGGGGGCATCAGTAGTGCTGTGGGGGCTCATCTCGTACGGGTGGAGAGCAGATTGTTCGGGTCTGATGTGCTCGTCTGTCACCGGGAGTGTAGGGAGCCTCATGGTGCAGGAGGGAGAACCAGGAGCCAGTTCCTGTTGGCTTTCCTGGCTCTGGGCAACTCCTGGCCGCCGAGCTCTGGGGGTGGCTCAGGGCTCCAGGACACGGATTTTAGGAGCCCCGAGCGCTGGAGGGCCTGGGGTCGTGTTGTTGTGCATGTGCGGGAACCGGGCTCTCTTGGGATCCTTTGTGCTCCTTCCTGATCAGCTGCAGCACACAATGCCCGAGCGCTCCGGCCCTCACAGCTGTCCCGGGTTTATTTTTGCTTCCTGGTTGCAGCTCGGTGCCTCAGAGGAGCGAGGATGGCTCAGGAGACAAACCAGACGCAGGTGCCTCTGCTGTGTACCACGGGCTGCGGGTTCTATGGCAGCCCCCGCACCAACGGGATGTGCTCCGTGTGCTATAAGGAGTTCCTGCAGAGGCAGCAGAGCAGTGACCGGATAAGCCCTCCAGGTAGAGGATTTTTTTTTGGAAATCTGTCTTAAATGGGTGTCTGGATACAAACTGTGTTCAGCAACTGCGACAGAGCACGGCACTGGTACCTGGCTGCCAGCAGATTTACTCCCTCCTGGTAAAAATCATCTTTCCCTTTCCATGCATACCCAAGGTTCTAGGTCAAGGACCCACGCCTCGAGCATTTCTGTTCCCTGTCAGGTGGGGCAGTTGTTTTCTTCCCAGTCTCACCAGTTTATGAACCCAGCCAGCACCTTCCAGTAGACTGTAAAATTTCATGTGTGCTCATGGCGATCCCAGCTTTTAGCTATTTCCTGCTCCCTGAGGTAGGAGCTGACTGCTGGGAGCCATGACAAAGCCCCACAATGAACTTTTATTTGGCCTATCTGTATAATTTTCTTACCTTAACAGTGTGACATGACTTTTTTTGTTTCTTGCAGTTGGGATGGGAGCAGGGGAAGGATGCTCTCTGCAATGTGAGCAGGGATTTCTTTTGCTGGGGGTTTGTGCAGATGCCCCATGTACAGAGTGAGAAATGCCTCTGAGGGTTCTTCCACAGTTTATTCCTGAGGGTAATCATGGCTTTCCTCGAGTCACCCACACAAAATATGCTCAGGAACGTGACTTTTCTTGACAAAGAGTTTTTCTTAGGACCCCAACTTAGATCCTCAGCTGACGCAAACCCACACGTGTCTGCTGAAGCTGGTTCCTTTCAGCAGATGAGGATCTGGTTCTTAGACCTTGGAGAAGTTGCAAAGTGCTGTTGGGTTCAGGATCCAGACAGCCCTGGTCTGTTAACCCCACAGAGTCCCATGCACAAATTTGGAGGGGAGGGTGTAGGAACAGGGATATGGGAGTGATCCCAACAAGGGTGTGCTCTTCCAGCTCCAGTAGGGAACAGGAGTGTAAAACCTGCTGGAAGTGCTCATTCTGCTTTCTCCTTGGTTGTCAAGCACCTGAGGAACTTGCTGACACTTCTCAGAGACTTGACCAAGCCTGCCCTTGTGTTGTAGCACCCAGTGGTCCCAGCAGCAGCCCCATGGCTTCCGAGGCGATCGCAGGACAACGCGCGGAGGGAGACTCCACACCTGAGGATGCAAAAGCCAGGTAGGGGCAGAGTCTGGAGGGGAGGGGATCTAAACCCTGCTAAAATCCAGCTCTGGGATACAAGGGACAGGCTGTCATCCTTCATGTGGCCAGTCTGTAAACGAGCTGGGTAAGCTCTGCATTGTGACTCTGGTTTATTTGTAAGATTGAGATGTCCCTGCTGCTGTCTGATGTGTACCAGAGGGTTGGTAGTAGATTCAGTGGCATCTTGGATCTCCTGGAGCCAGTGCACCTTGTCTGTCCCTGGCTCTGTTCAGCTGTTCGACTTCTGCTCAGTCAGTCGCAAGCAGTGGGATTTTTGGGGTTTTCCTGTGCAGGGTCAAGAGTTGGACTTGAAAGGATCATGAGGATCATCAACTCAGGATATCATGTGATTCTAAGTGAAAGCACCTGCTGCTGACCCAGTCTGGAAGCTGTGACAGCAGGATTAGAGACCTTGGGTCTGTTTGATGGGAAGGAGGACAGAGCTGCCCTGAACTCTACCATCACATTACAGCCCTGACTCATAACTCTGTTTCCCTGCCCCTGGACTTGTTTGGATGGGCTTTGAGATATAATTGGGTGGAAAAGGAAACTGAGATCATCACAGATTCGTTCCATTTATGTCTATAAAGAACTTTGATCCCAGATCTTCTGGGGGATTGACCCGCTGTACTCCTGACCTACTTTTGAATATAAGGAAATAAACTTTAAGGGCTGAAGGTCTCTCCCACATAACTGTCCATCAAATGAAGATACTTGTGTTTTCTCTTTTTGTTTGTCTGCTGCACATGCTCCCAGCGCTCAGACTCCTGTGACCCATCAGATGACGGCCATGAGCATATCCAGAGAGGAAACCAGCAATGAGACAGAGGAATTCAGCAAGACAGATGAAGCCTCATCAGCTTCTTCCTCATCAGGTAGGGTGGTTGTTTTGGCCTTTTCACAGGTCTGAGTGACACCGAGCTCAGGAGTCCACTGGAGCAGCAGGGACAGCTGCTGACCCCGGGGTGTGTCCCCTCCCGTGTAAAGGCACACCTAAGAGCTGAAGAGGAAACTCTTGTTTTGGTGACAGGGAGGAGAGCAAATGCTGTGCCTGAGGGCAGGCTGATAGAGATTTCTCTGTGGGCTGAGGGCTGAGTGGCTGCCAGCCCTCGAGTGGCTGGCAGGAGGATAATCTTCCATGACGCCTCTCCCAGGGAATGGCAGCGAGCCCGGAGCGTCCCACAGCCTGACGTGGCTGCTGCTGGCGGCACTCCCCTGCCAGCTCCCGAGGGGGAGGAAGGGAGACGGATCCACCCGAGTCTTGGAGAAGGGAGACTCGTTTGTGACAGTGCCTGGGGGTAGTGGAGGCCCGTTGTTGTCACCCCGTGTGATGGGGGCACCTGTCCCTTGGGGGAGTGTTACACAGTGGGTGCCCTGACGTGATTGAGGCACACCAGAGTCGTTGCCCAGCGTGGCACATCCTCCAGCTGATGCCATAAGCCCGTGATCCTGCATGCAGACACCCTCCTTTGCTCAGCTGACAGCTTGCTTGCATTGAAAGCTAAAAAAACCCAGGAGCTGTTGGTTGCTAAAAAGCCAGGCTCTAGTCACCACACATGGCTGGGCATTTTGGGTTTGGTAATCCCTTGCCTGCAAGCCCAGGAGACAATTTACAACAGGCAGGTGAGAGACCGTAAAAAGAGGCTTGGGAGAGCCTGCCCCTTTCTTCTGCCTGTGTAGTTTTTAGGAGGCTGTTTAGGGTCAGCTCCACAAAGCTGTCTCTGTTTTGTCTCCTCAGAGCAGCCTGCACCACAGGTGCTCCAACGAGCAGTTGGAGCTACTCCCTCCTGTTGACTTCTCTAACCTGCTTAGGTGCTGGAGGAAATCCTGCTAAGCATCAGTGACCTTTAACAATCTGGCTTTGAGAGCTCAGTTTTCCCTTTGGTAGATTAGAGGCAGTGATGGATATCTGTGTAAAGCGTTCTAAGACCTACATATGGGGAACACTTACATAAGAGTCAGCAAAAATAATCAGTAGTACTTACAAGGGGTTAACTTTTTTCTTCTCCCTACGAAGATTAACTGTGGGCTCAGCTGACAGCTGTGTTGCTGTACAGCAGCTGAGCTGTAGTGACTATCCAGTGTCCAGTGGCCACTCCAGCCTTGGATTTAAGGCATTTGAAACAGAGAGAAAGCTGTGAGGTGGGGATCTCTGTGGAACAAGGCAAATCTCACAGTTGGGGGTATGTCAGCCAGGGCAGTGTGCACATGGAGAGTCATTAGAGCCTCAAGCAGCTCCTGTAATAAAATGAACGTTTGGTTTATCAAGAAGGGTAGCAAAACTCTTGCCTCTGTTTCAGGTACCCTGCTTGAGATATCCCAGAACACGGCTGAGGGCAAGACGGCTTCGGAAAAACCGAAACCGAAGAAGAATCGCTGCTTCACCTGCCGGAAGAAGATTGGGCTGACTGGTAAGTGCCTGGCTCTGGGAAAGCTTCCCTGTGCCCTAAGCAGTCCAGAGTGAGAGCCCTGTGAGCACATCTGCTAGTGCTGCGGTGCCACTGGGTTTGGGGGGTCAGAGGCTGGAGGTTGCCCCCAAATCCATCAGGAGAGGAGGGAGGGGAGCTCCAACCTGCGACAGCACTGGCTGAGGCAACAGCCTGGAGAACATCCCACTCGCTGCCAGGGTCCTGGCAGCCCTTGAAAGGAGGATTGGATGCAGCAGCACCTCTTTGTTGTCTCTGCTTCTTGGCAAAAGCTGCTGTCGAGGAAGGCAGAGCTCGCTGTGGATCGGAATCTGCTCCCGGTCAGGTCTGCGGTAAAGCTTTCATAACAGTGACATGAACTGAGTTAGACCCAAATGGAAAATCCCTCTCCAAGGCTCATCCCATTTGTTAATGCTGCCTGATTTCCACTCTTAGCTTCCTGAGAGCAGGATGGCTCTCAGCATGCAGCCTGTAAAGCCAGAGAGAAGTGCTGGGATGGTGTCAGGGCACTGCTATCAGTGGGAAAACTGCTCCTGGAAAGTGAAGCAATTCATTTGGCTGTGGTTTGTTAATAAAAACATAATTCTCCTAAATTATCTCTGGCATTTAGTGCTTCCCTGGAAAAAAGTTGACTCTGGAGCTGTGCAGGTCATGCTATTCTGGCAGAGCACTTGCTTCTGTAGCCTCCTTGGTGCATCCAGCAGCCAGGGACTGGCTGTTTGCATGGATATAAGAGGCTTTGGCAAAGTCTGGACTGGGAAGTTTTAGCCTGAGCTTGCCTGGAAATCCACAGGCACTGTCCTAGAATAGGGGTGGGTTTATAAACCTGGAACTGGGCAGGGTACTCTGTGCCCGGCCTTCAGGTTGCAGAGAGGATTGTTTTCCTGGATGAGTGTTTCCTTAAGAGCTTTAAACTATGAGAAGTTCCCTTCTTTAGGATTCAGCTTGCAGAGAACTCCTGTGAATTCAGGGCATTTAGGATAAAATGAGTTCTCTCAAAGAGGAGTAAACTGGCACCTTGGAGCAAGGTGTTTGTGGGCTTTACAGCCTGCAGTTGGAAAGATGTGAAGGGACAGAGCATGATTCCCTGGCAGCAAGATTCCCTGCTGTCCTGCAGCACATCCCCTGCTCACTCCTGCCTTGGTTTCCCAGGGTGCTGTGTTAGTGTGCACTCTGAGCATTGCCCCTGGGTGAAGTGACTACATTGGGAGTTTTGAAGCCTAAGGAGCTCAAACATGATCCTGACGTGGTGACAGTTCCCCTGCTTGCTGCTGTTCAGTCCAGGTGCTGCTGTGTGACCCTGTGGAGCTGGGCTGGCTCGGAGGGCTCAGCTCCAGCTCAGGCTGCCTGGGGAGCCTGGTCTGGATTAGAAATCTGGCACTCTGCAGTGCCTGGCATGTCCCTTGTCCCCGGGGAACATGGACAGCAGCTGCTCTGGGAGCGTTTCCCACCATGTGACAGCTGGGGCTGCCCAAAGCACGCGGAGCTGCTGAGCCAGAGGAAAGCAAAGAGCCACCCATGGCCTTCCCCAAATGAAAAGTCCCTTTGGCCTGTGGGGAACAGCAGCCCCCCCCTCCTCTGCCCCTCTCTCTGCATGGGTGGCATTTCCTGGCGTGGCAGGAAGGAGCCAGGCCCTGCTGCCTTCCTGCCCAGCTGGATGGGGCCTGATGTGGCTTTGTCCCTGCTCTTCCTCCCCTCAGGCTTCGACTGCCGCTGCGGGAACCTGTTCTGTGCCATTCACCGGTACTCTGACATGCACGCCTGCCCCTACGACTACAAGGCAGAAGCTGCCGAGAAGATCCGCAAGGAAAACCCCATCGTTATTGCCGAGAAGATCCAGAAGTTGTGAAGGGGTCTGAGCAGCTCAAACTGCAGCCAGGCGGCCTGGTGCTCCTCCCCTTCCTCCCAGCCTTCCTCCTCCTCCTCCCAGCCCCTGCAGTGGTGCGAGGGTGACTCCGGCAGCGCACACGAACCGGCACCTGGACATGGGGACTCCTTGCACCTCTAGCAGTCAGTTCGTGTTCCTCCTCTCCCTTCCTGCCTGTCCGACAGCCACAGCTCAGCTGATGTGTTCTCAACCAGCTTCCCAAAGGAAAAGGGACCGTCCTGCCCCGCTGCTCCAGCGCTAAGACCTTCAGACTTGCCTCTTGCCGGGTGGTTTGCACGGCGTGAGCGGCCGGGCTCTGCCGGGCAGCCTCTCCCTTCCCGGCGGCTCCGAGTCCTGCAGACCACCCAGGGCTTGTGGCCGCAGTCCCTGAGCAGCCGCTGGACTCTGTTCCCACTGCCTGTAAACCCGGGAGCTGGGGGATCCTGGCAGCCAGGCTGCCGTCTGCTCCCCGGGACGTGTTTGCTCTCAGATGCAGAAAAGTTGATTCCGTAGTTCCAACACCCCAGACCCCCCTCCCCACCCTCTGTGACGCTGTTGGAGAAGCACCAAGGGGGTTGAGCAGTGATGCTGGCACTGGGAAGTTATTTTGTGGCTTGAAGTGACGTGGGCAGGACCTTCCAGGAGGTTCCGCTTGCTGCCTTGTGCCTCTCTCTGCAGGGAGGGAGCCAGGGACACCCCTGCTCCAGCCTCCTGCTTCAGCACCCCTGGTTCACCCCGGCTGCTTTCCCAGCAAGGTGTGTGTCCCTCAGCACTGTGTGTGCCTGCTCTCCTCTCTCCCGTCTTTCCTCTCCCCTTTCTCCTCTCCCTTCTCTCCTCTCTCCCTGCCTTCTGCCTTACACGAGTCACTCTCATCAGGGTTGTGCACAAAAGCTCAGGTCCCCACACCTCTGCTTCTGGACCTGCCCCTGCATCCAGGTGACAGTGGGGTCCCCTTCTCCCATGTGGGCCATGGGGAGAGCTCGGGGACCCCAGCCAGCTGCCCTCTCCTGCTTCCTCCCTCCCTGTGGGCTGAGAGGCGGGGCCAGGTCCCCAGGAGATGCTCTGCAAGCCAGACAGAGGGAACTGGGGCACAGGGAAAGTCACAAGGAGGGTCCCAGGGTGCCCAGAAGTCCAGGTGGGGGCTCAGAAGCACCTGTGGAGAGCCCCAGGGAGCAGGAAGGGGTGCTTGGAGAGCTCTGGGCTCACTGAGAAACTCCTAGAATTCCCTGAGGTGCTGCAAGGCCCAGGGAGGGTTCCGGGGTGTAAGGGAAGGCAGAAGGAGAACTTTGGGGTACAGTGAACATACTCAGAGGCCTCAAGCACCCCAAAAGGCACTTGGAAGGCTCTGGGAGTGCACACACACACACACACACACACACACACGAAGGGAGGTGTAGGAAAAGGCAAATGCCATCTCAGTACCGCTCCAGAAAGAGCACCCAGAGGGCTCTGTTGGGAGGACCTGGAGCTCAGGCAGAGGCTCCTGGGGCACAGCCACAGCCTCTTCCATGCCCGGGGGATTCCTGGGAATACCAGGAGCGGGGCTGTGGCTACGGAGCTCTGGCTCTCACAAGCAGAGAAATCCGGATGCGTCCCGGGGGACAAGCAGCAGCCTCTGTCCCACTGCTGGCCATCCCACGCTTTGGAAGCATTTCCCTTGGTGTCGGAGAGCAGAGCTGCAGGCCCAGCCAGGGGAAATCTCAGCAGCTCCTTCCTTCCAAGGGCTGTTTTCCTGCCCTGCTTGTGGCAGTTCTGCCCCAGTGCTGGTGGGGGGACCCTTCCGAGTGTTTGGTTTTTCCAGTCTGCTCCAGCCAAAGCAGTGTGTGCTGTGCCAGCTGCCAGCCATCCTGTGGTGTTACCGGTAGCATCCGATCCTCCCAAACTGATGCAAACCCCCCCCCCTCCAGCACAGAGAGCACAGAGAGGAGCAAGGCTGCCTCTCGCCAACCTTTTCCTCAGGTTTTTCCTTCTGGATAACATTGACATTATGTCTGGAGCACGCAAGTGGCTGCACGTGTTACCCCTGGACACACCTGGGCCATCAGCACAGAGCTGATGCGTGGCCAGGCTGGGTTTGCCACTGAGCTTTTGGCTGAGGATGATCCCTCCCTCTCAAGGGAAGCAGGAATTGCAGCCACCAGCCCCGAGGAAGTGCAGCAGCTCCCATGGATCCGTTGGGAAAGCCCACAGCCGCCTGCTTCTCCAGCACCGCCCTTTTCCCTGTTCCTTCCTCCCTGTCCATGAGTGTAAATACAACACAGTCTAGTTTGCTTGGATGCTGTGGGTGCTCTGTTACAGGCAGGGATGTCTGTGGGGGCACCACTCAGCTCTGGGCTCTTTCAGGGGGGCTGTGGGGCTCTGTGCCTCAGTTTCCCTGTGGATCATCATTAACAGTACCTGGCACTGGCCGGGGGTCAGAGGCACCCTGGACCTGCACCCTCCGGATCTCAAATCCACCAGGGGTTGGACTGGATGATCTCCAGAGGTCACTTCAACCCTGACAATTCTCTAAGTCTGGGATTCTTCCCTTCTGGCTGAGTAGGAAGCTCCGGCTGGGGTTTGAGGGGCTCTGAGGTCCTCCCGGGTTCCTTCTTGGCTGCTGTCACCTCCCTGGGCTGCAGTGGGACCCCCGTGGGCCCCCAAAGCCTCCCCCCCCTCCCCATACCCATGTGGGGGCATTCGGGCAGTGTTTGGCACCAGGACTGACTCCAGCAAGGCTTTGGACACTGTCTCCCATGACATCTTCGTAGGTAGACTGAGGAAATGTGGGATAAATGGATTTGGGGGGAGGGCCTGGCTGAATGCAGAGCTCAGAGGGGCCTGATAAGCACAGCAGAGTCCACATGGAGACCTGTGGTCAGCCCCGTCCCCAGGGCTCTGTACTGGGTCCGGCCTCGTTGAGTTTGTTTAGAAACGACCTGCTGAAGGGATAGAAGGGATCCTGATCAGGTTTCATGATGATTCAGGCCGGGGGAGTGACTGATTCACCTGAAGGCTGTGCTGCCATTCAGAGGGACCTTGAGAGGCTGGGGGAGAGCTGGGTGGGGAGAAACCTGAGGAGGTTCAACAAGGGCGAGTGTAGGGTCCTGCACCCGGGGAGGGATAACCCCAAGTGCCAGCACAGGCTGGGGGTGACCCACTGGAGAGCAGCTCTGCAGAGAAGGACCTGGGGGTCCTGGTGGATGACGAGCTGTCCCTGAGCCAGCAGCGTGTCCTGGGGCCAGGGGGGACAATGGGACCCTGGGGGGCATCGGGCAGAGTGGCCAGCGGGGCAGGGAGCGATGCTGCCCCTCTACTCGGCCGTAGTGAGGCACATCGGGGGTGCTGTGTCCAGTTCTGGGACAAGAAGGACAAGGAGCTACTGGAGAGGGTTCAGCAGAGGCCCCAAAGATGATTTGGGGTCTGGAGCATCTCTGTGATGAGGAGAGACCGTGGGAGCTGGGCCTGGTTAGTCCAAGGAAGACTGAGAGTGTTGGATGTTTGGTTTTGAAAAACAAGACTATAAAATAGGACAGGATAAAGTCATAAAAGCTCAGAAGATACATTAGACAAGATGGAGAACAGACAGATTTACACAGCAACCTTGCTTGATACAAACAGAACACGAGTCCAGCTCCAGAGCCGTGACAAGCAGCCCGGTCATTTGGTCCAGCTGACTTTGGGAATGTCGTAATGCTCACTCAGAGTATCCAAGTGCCTGTTGAAGTCCTCCACTCGCTGCTTGTGGGTTTTCGACGCTTTCTTCAGGATCCGCTCCATTTGCTGCAGGAGACACACAAGGGCCGCTTACTGCCGGCCCTCGCAGCCCCCTCAGCGGCCACACCCGAGGGCTGGCGGGGGTTTTTAAAGCCTTACCCGCTTCTCCTGCATCTTCTCGAAGGCCACCTGCGCCGGGGTCCGCTTGTCCAGCCCGTGCTGCTTCTCCTCCTCCTGCTTCTTGCTGCTCACGATCTGAGCTTTGCCTTTCGCCTTCTTCTTCTTCTTCCTCCGCTTGCCGGCCCCCGGGGCGCCCCCGCTGCCCTTCAGCCGCAGGGGACCGCGCTCCATGAGCTCTACCAGTTTCTACTCTCTATTCTGACCCCGCTTTATGCAGTCCAAAACCCATGAAATCCATTGGTTTAACCTTCATTGGTCCCAAGCCGGACAGCTCTTAGTAGCTGGTTTCCTACTGGATACGGATTTCTTCGCCTCTGATGTTAATTAAGTCTTCACTCCTGGATTTCCTTATCAGCCTTTTCCGGACCACGTGTCTCCAACCAGGGCAGCTCTGGAGTAGATGTTCGCTGATGTTTGCTGATGGTTCGTCAATGGCCCTTGATGGCCTTTATCTCTTGTGTATCTCTTGTGCTGTTCTCAGTCCCCTGAGATGCTAAACTCATCAGGCCTCACCTGGTGGGAAAATGCTTTGGAAAGAAACTTCAGGTCCCTTCCCCCGGGGCAAAGGCGAACAAATGTGACTAAAGTTATAAAATAAGAGTTTTAAACTTGGTATATTTTCCAACAGGAGGGGATCTTGAATCGCCCCAAACCGGGCCAGGAGACACTTCAGAGACAGAGTCAGAGAAGTGGGTGTTTGCTTTATTCGGCGCCGGCTGTGTGGGGATCGCTCCTCCAAACACACACACCTGGTGCTCTCTACAACACAGTATTATGGGTTAAATTATGAATATTCATCACATTCCTTGGGACAGGTGTGGTTATACAAATTACTTCTGGAAGTCATTAATATCATTAGCATACGGGTCACGCATGCGCTGTGTGTCCTGGTGGTCGCTCCTCTTCTTCCTCGGGGGTCTCTCTGATGAAGATCAGTAGTCATCCTCACAGTGCCCTTTTCACCTTTCTCCCTGGGCATGCGTAGTCCTTTGAGGAATGATTCAGCGGTCTCTGAGATGATCCTTGTCCCCTCTATCTTGACAAGATTAGGGTGAATTCAGCTTCTTAGGTTTTGTAATTAACATCTGCTGTCTGAACTAACATTTGCTGTCTCCCAATAGTTAACTGTGCTTACATGAGTTAGCTATTGACTGCCCTTTCCTCAAGTTATAAAATAAGAATTTTAAACTTGGTATATTTTCCAACAAGAGGGGATCTCACCAATCCATATAAATATCTCCCACGTGAGTGCCAGACTCCTTCCAGTGGTGCAATGGCCATACACTAAACCACAAGAAGTCCCACCTCGAGACGAGGAAGAACTTTACACTGAGGGTGGCAGGGCACTGAACAGCTGCCCAGGGAGGCGGTGGAGTCTCCCTCTCTGGAGACATTCCAATCCCACCTGCTCCACGTGCCAAAGTCGGACTGGATGTTCTCCAGAGATCCATTCCAGCCCCATTCGGGACCCAGGGACTGAGGAAGGGCCACGCCGCGGCCCCGCCATGAGGCGCCGGGGCGGCCGCGCTGTTCCCATGGCAACGGGCGCGGGGCGATGGCGTCACTTCCGGTCGGGGCGGGGCAAGCGCCGCCCCCGCCTGGGAGGCCGCAGCGGCCGCGGGGCCTCGGGCAGCGCCGAACGGGGCCGGGGGCCCGGGGGGCCGGGAGAATGTGCAGGTACCGGGCAGGGAGGGGCACACGGGGTGGGCCTGCAGGGATCGGGGTCCCGCCGTCCAGCGGCGGCGGTGGCGGGGGGGCGGTCGGTGTGTGTTTGTGGGGGGGTCCCACAGCGCGGCCAGAGGGAGGGGGGGCCCAGGGCCGCCGGGGGAGGTCACGCTGGGCACTGTGGTGGGGACACAGTGGTCAGTGTGTGTTTGTGAGGGGCCGCGCGCGGGTCAGTGGAGGTGTGGGACCCTCCCAGTAGGCAGTGAGAGGTGAAAGGTCCACGCCGGTGAGTGGAAGGGGGGGCCGGTCAGTGTGGTCAGTGTGTGTGAGAACCACCCCCAGCAGTCGGGAGAGGCTTACAGGGTGTCCCACGGCAGGCGGTGGGGGCAGGGGGAGACCCACGCGGGTCTGTGTGTGCCCGTGGGGGCTCCTCAGTGGTCGGGAGGGGGCTCGAGGAGGTCGGGGGGCCTGTACGGGTCCGGTGGGGCTGTGGGGGACACACCCCCGTGAGCGGGGAGGGGTCCCGCTGGCCAGTGTGTGTTTGGGGAGGGTCCCCCAGCGATCAGGGAGGAGATCGAGGCCCGCAGCAGTCGCGGGGGCCCCCACGGGCCAATGTGAGTGGGGTCGGGGGGTCTCCGTGCTTGTCAGCAAAGCGAGAGGGCCACCCTGGACAGTGAGGGGGAGAAGGTCAGTGGTGGGGGAGCCACACGGGTGGGTTGGTGGGGAGGGGTCAGTGGTGGGAGGGAGGCTAAAAGCAGGCAGTGGGGGGAAGGGCCACCCCGGTCAGTGTGTGTGGGGTGGGGGTCCCATGCCTATCAGGGGAGGGGGGAGCACCCAGCAGTCAGTGGGGGGGGTCGCACAGGGGTCAGTGGCTGGGTACGGTGTGGATGCCCCCTGTGTGGCTGTGGGATGGGTGTGGGGTCAGTGGGTGTGTGGTGGGTCGGGCCCCCACAGCAGGCATGGGGAGAGGGCAGGGGCCGGGCAGGGCTGCCCACCCACGGCGGCTGGTCCCAGTGGCACATGGGGTGCCAAACCTGGGGTGCCACGTGCCAGGTGTGACACCAGCCCCGGCCCTGCTGTGGATGGTCACCAGCCCGAGGGGGTCCTGGCCTCCCCCGGGGCACGGGGCACCCTTCACTCCCAGTATTTTGCCATATTTCAGTGCCATATCTCAGCTTCAGTGCCATATCCCTCTTCCACCCCTTCCTCCCCTTTCCCAGCCCTTCGGAAGCAGATGGAGCGAATTCCTCGGGGTGTGGGCTGGTTTGACATTCCTCAGCTCAAGCCTGTGCCCAAACTTGCAGAAAATAGTTGCTTTTTTTTTCTTTCTTTCTTTCTTCTTTTTTTTTTTTTTTTTTTTTTCTTCTCCGTCTTTCTCTCCCCTTTCCCCTTTTTCCTCGGGAGCTCGGCACTCCCGCACGCTTGTGCCGGCACCTAGGTGGCCCCGGGGGAGCCGTGTCCTTTGTCCCAGCAGCCGTGTGGCTGCTGTGGGGGTGGTGTGTGTGCGATCCTGCGCTTGTCCTCGCCCCCGCCGCGGGGGCTGGCGAATGTGGCAGGAGGTTTGATTTGGGGGGGGGGGGGGGGGGGACGGCGTGGGCTCGGTGGGGCTGCGAGCTGCGGGGGTGCTCGAGGCGGGGGACACTGGGGGGAGCACGTTTGTCCCCGGCCGTGGGTCACGGAGGGGACAGAGCCCTCAGAGCCCCCGCCCTGCCCGCAGGCCCCCGCAGCCGCCGGACGGACAGATGGACACCGCAGCCCCGCCGCACGCCCCGGCCCGCGCTGCACGGCCGGCGCCAGCCGTGCCCAGGGCCAGCTGAGGACGGGGTGTCTCCGGGCCGGCGTCGTTCCCGGCCTCTGTCCGATTTGGATCCTCCCTCGCTCCGGGCGCGGCCGCCTCCCGCCTCGCCGCCGTCATGAACGGGCTGTCGATCAGCCAACTCTGCTGCCTCTTCTGCTGCCCGCCCTGCCCCAGCCGCATCGCGGCCAAGCTCGCCTTCCTGCCCCCGGAGCCCACCTACGCCGTGGTGCCCGAGCCCGAGCCCGTGGGCAGCACCGGCTCCCTGCGAGGCGCCGCGGGCCGCTGGAAGCTGCACCTGAAGGACCGGGCGGATTTCCAGTACTCCCAGCGGGAGCTGGACAACATCGAGGTGTTCGTCACCAAGAGCAGCCGGGGGAACCGCGTCGGCTGCATGTACGTCCGCTGCGTGCCCGGCGCCAGGTGAGTCACCCGTGGGTGTGCCAGCTGCCGCTCTGCTGGGCTGGACTGGGCTGGCGCCGCGCTGGGGGGCTCCTGGCCCCTCTTGTCCCTCGGCTCAGTGTCATGGGAGGAGCTGGCCCTGCCGCGGGGCTTTGGAGGCGTCCGGTGCGATGGGCGAGCTGGGCTTCCAGGACCGGTCTGGCTTGTGGCCTCACTGGGAATGGGGTTAAAGCAGGAGCAGAGGCAAAGCCAGCGGCTACAGGGATGTGGGAATTCCCCAGGCTGTCTCACAGTCCCCCAGTGTCACGGCAGTGGTGCAACGCTCCAGTTGTTTGCACAGAACTTGGTTCTCAGGGAGCACCGGGGTGGCTGCACCAGCTGCTCCTCCCTGTCCCCAGCCCTGTGGTGACCATGGGAATGGACAACTGCCTGTGCCAGCCAGGAGAGCCTGGTTTAGTCAAATTCACAGAGACATTTGATTCCTCAAGGAAAAGAGTGATGGGAGTGAAAGCCAGGAGGGGCTTGGTCACTCCCGTGGGTCTGTGAACTGGGAAGCTGGAGAGAGGCAGCCTGGAGTGTGAGATGGAGACCTCCTCCTGGTGCCAGTGGCTGGGCAGGAGGGGACTTGGCAGCTGCTCCCCAAGCAGTGGCACAGTTTGGGGGTTCAGGTGCAGAGGGAGGCCAGGTCACCCCAGCTGACCCTTTTCCCATATCCTACCAGGAGCAACAGGTCCTCAAGGACCAGCATCCCAGCTGCAGGGCTGGAGGGGAGAACCTGGGCTGGGGGGAACCAGACCTCCCAAACCCCGGGGTATCAGGTGCTGCTGGCTGTCTGACCTCCTGCAGCTCGTCCTGTCACTGACTTCCAGCTGGGGCTTTTTGGGCATCCAGGCCGGCATTGGAGGCTCAGCCTGGCCACAGACCCCTCGGACCAGCTGCAGGGGCTCAGCAGGGAGTGGGTCCTGCTCCCTCCCTCTGGCAGAAGGGAGCCAAGCTCCCATCAATCTGCTATTAGTGTTAATTTTTATGATTAACATTGTTTTCCCCCTTATGGTGGAAATTTCTTGTGCCTTGTCACTCCCACAATTCACTTCTCTCTCAGCATCTGGTGTCTTGCCAGGCTCAGGAGAGAAAAAAACCCGTTGTCAGAATTCTTACTTGAAATCCCCATTGGGCAAATGGCCCCAAATCCTGAGCTTTTTACCAAAAATAGACTCAAAAACTTGAACAGAATCATCATCCTGCCTTCAAGCTGCCTGTTCCCGCTGGGAGCGAGCCCCTGGCTCCGGCAGCAGAAGGGTCTGGGTGTCACGAGGACCTTCCTTGGTGGCCAGAGGGGTGTTGGCCCTTTATGTCCCGGGCTTTGGTTGTTGGTCTCCAAGGCAGACGTCCAGGGATATCCGTGCCTGAGCTGCGGCCCCGCGGCCCAGCCCGGGATTAACGTTCTGTCCCCGTGTCCCGGTGCCGCAGGTACACGGTGCTCTTCTCCCATGGCAACGCCGTGGACCTGGGGCAGATGAGCAGCTTCTACATCGGGCTGGGCACCCGCATCAACTGCAACATCTTCTCCTACGACTACTCGGGCTACGGCGTGAGCACGGGCAAGCCCTCGGAGCGCAACCTCTACTCCGACATCGACGCCGCGTGGCAGGCGCTGCGGACACGGTGAGCCGGGCAGGCCGGGGCAGGGAGCACGGCCCTGCTGCCCTCAGGAAAACCCTGTGCTCCAGCAGTCTGGAAAACAGGAAGTCTCCCAGAAAGGGAACCCTGGGCCACTTGCGACAGGAAGGGGTGGTTGGAAAGCTGTAGAGGGAGCAGCTGGCGAATCCAAGGGGTAGGGATGCTGCGGGGCATGACCTTGGCACAGCTGTGCTTCCTGTCTCGCTGTGCCAGGCTCAGCCCTGGTTCCCCTGCCGGGTTTGGGATGCAGCCCCATGCCAGGCTCTGCCTCCTCTTCCTCGGGCCTGGCTCGCAGTGTGACCCAGAGGTGGGGCTGCCCCACATGCCTGCAGTCCAGGGTCTGTGAATCCCCCCATAACCCTGACCTGGTGAGGGAAAGCCTTGAAAACCCCCAGAACCCACCTGGCAGCTCAGCCCTGGCTTCTCCCTGGTCCTTTGGGAGTGCGGGGAACTGCACTGGGCCCAGCCATGGGGAACTGGGGGAAGGTCAGGGGGACAGACCCCAGACCCTCCCAGGAGCCTTGTGGGTGCTGTGGCCAGAGCGGAGTGACCCCTGAGCTGTATTTCCTGGCGATGTGCCTGGCCACTGACCTGCTCTGTCCTCTGCCAGGTACGGGATCAGCCCGGAGAACATCATTTTGTATGGACAGAGCATCGGCACAGTGCCCACGGTTGACCTGGCCTCCCGCTACGAGTGCGCAGCCATCGTGCTGCACTCCCCACTCACCTCCGGCATGCGCGTCGCCTTCCCCGACACCAAGAAGACCTATTGGTTCGATGCCTTCCCCAAGTGAGTGCCCTGGGCAGAGGGAATGGGGGTTTTGGAGGGGCAGTGCCCAGACCAGCTCTGCTTACAGCCAGGGGACATGTGACACGTGGCCCCATTTTCGTCATAGGTTTAGGCATCCCCTTCGGCATCTTCTTGCCCTGTATTTGGTGCCCTCTGGGGGTCCTAGCCCTTCCTGGGGTCACTGTGCCCCTCCTGAGGCCCGTGCCATGTGTGTGCCCCAGTACCCTATGGCATCACCTCCTGGCCACCCTGTCCCAGTGCCTTTGCCTGCCAGCTTTGGGGCTGTGCCACTGGCTCCTTGTCAGGTGTCCTGGGTGTCCCTGGGACTCCTCTCTCCCCCAAGAGTAATTCCTTGGGGATTTTCCTGCTCTTCAGATGGCAGGAACAGTGCTGAGGGGACGAGCTCTTCTTTGCCTCTCCCTTGCAGCCCGGCCCGTGGGGCCCAGGGGACAGTCCCCGAGCCGGAAGCTGTGGCAGGGAGCCACCAGCCCACGCTCTGCATCCCGATGGTCTCGTGTGGCCTCTGGGACCGGGCTGGGAACAGCCGTGCTTCCCTTCCTCGGAGCCCGGCAGGGCTGATCCCGGCAGGGAAGGGCTGTCCTGGAGCAGTTCCCATCAGCCCTGCCGAGGTCCCACTGGGATGTTGTCACTGTTGTCTGCTCCTTGTCTGTCACACCGGGGCAGATCTTTCCCTTGGCAGAAACTCTGTGTCACTCCCTGTCCCTGTGCTCTGCCATGATCAAAGAGTGTTTCCTGGTCCCTCTCCCAGGGGATGTTTTGGGGGCAGGAGGAATGGGAATGTCTCGTTCCCTGTGCTTACCCCCCCTCTCTCCTCTCTTCCCCATCCACCCTCTTGGCAGCATCGAAAAGATCTCCAAAATCACCTCTCCTGTCCTCATCATCCACGGTACGGAGGACGAAGTCATCGACTTCTCCCACGGCCTGGCGCTCTTCGAGCGCTGCCCCAAGGCCGTGGAGCCGCTGTGGGTGGACGGGGCCGGGCACAATGACATTGAACTCTACAGCCAGTACCTCGAGCGCCTTCGGAAATTCATCTCCCAGGAGCTGGCCAGCCAACGCAACTAGCCAGGGGAACAGGCAGGGGGGTTCTGCTTGTTTCTCCAGTTCTCCCGGTAGCTCTCCCTAGGCCCTGCTGCTGGAGCTGTAATGAGTTTGTTCAGCCTCGGCTCCAGGCTCAGCAGAGGGCAGGAGGCCCTGGAATGGACAGTGTTTGCTCTCGGACACGAGCACAGCTCTCCTCCCTGCCGGTGCCAGCCCCGGCGCTGCTGGCACCACCGGCCCGGCTGGCCAGAGACGGCAGCTCCCTCCTTCCCCCTTCCCAGAGACATGAGCCCACCCTCCGACGGTGGATCCTTGGCTTCAGACATGTCCTCATCTCCTCTCCCGAACCGGCGAAGCCCCGAGCCCCTCCCGGCCGCTCTGCTGCTCTGACCATAGCAATAAGGCGAGTTGGAGAGGGGCTGGGGCCCGGCCCCTCCCCGGCGTCCCTGTGGGCGGGACAGAGGAGGTGGCAGTTCCCGCTCTCCACGGAGCTTTCCCGGGACCAGCGCTGGTGGTGCCCGGTGTTCACCCCGCGGCTGGGGCAGAGCCGTGTCCCCAAGGGGACTATGGGGATGCATGGAGGAGGTGCCCCCCTGCCCCACACCTCCTCCAGTCTGGCGCTGCTCAGCCTTCCCAGAGCACTCCTGGTGTTTGGGTCACCCCTGGAAAACCTCCTCCGGACCACTCGCCCGGGGAAACGGGGTGAGGGAACCAGGCAGTGAATAAAGAGCAGAGGTTTAACGTTTCACCCGTGTGTGCCCTTTCCCTGGGTACCCCTGGGGGTTCCTGCCCATGACTCAGCCCCAGGGTGTCCGGCCTTTCGACTGTTCCCCCTGTTCAGCACCTTCCCTGCCCTTGGCCAGCTCCCCAGCGCTTGTCGCCCTCCTCTGGGGACTGGGTGGCCCCAAGGAGCCAGCAGGAGGGGGGAAGATGCCCTTGGCCCCTGAGACCAGGCTGCAAAGGTCTATGTGTCCAGTGTGAACCTGGGGACAACAGGAACCCATTCCCCTGCCAGCCCCTGTCCCGTGTCATTAGGGGATCCCGTGGGATCACGGGTGCAGAGGTGGAGGATGGCCTCAGCCTTCCAGGAGTTGTGGGGGGCCGGGTGTGCCACAGGGGAAGGGGGACATCCCCATGGCCTGCTCTGTACCAGGCCAGCACAGCGAGGGACACAGGGTGGTCCTGGGGCACATGGGATGGTCCTGGGGGAGCAAACCTTATTTTTGACCTACTCTGTGCCCAGTTCTGCCCCCAGCTGTGTGGGGACCTCAGTGATTCTGGAGGTGCAGTGGCCATGGGGCAGGTGCAGGGTTGTCCCGTGGAGTCCTCCCAGGAGCACAGGGAATTTGCCCCAGAGAAAGGCAGAGGCTCAGGCTGGTGATTTTTGGGACAGCGCCTGCTCTTACAGCCCCGGGAAGGGCTGTGTGTGTGTGTTTTCCTTCCTCCGGGACATCCCTGGCCCCAACCCAAACAGCAAAACACTGCTCTGCCCCTTCCCCTTCCCTTCCCTGTCCCTGTTCTGGTGTCCCCTCCCCGACACGAGGCCCTGGGCCCCGCCAGCCTCATGTGAGGAGGGATTTAATCTCCTTAGGGGCTCAGGGGCTGGGCGGGGGGGCCTTGCTGCACCCCCACGCTCTGAGCACTCCAATGCACCCATTGTTTGGGGCTGGGAGCTGGGGTGGGCCGAGGTGGGGGGCAAGGGACCCTGTGCTCCCCACACATCCCTCACCTCCCCCAGGACCACAGCTGCCTGTTCCAGAGGAGGAGGGATGACCCTTCCTTGCTGCTGGGGCTGTGCAGGAGCTGGAAGAGGATGCGAGTGGCTCTGGGGGGAGCCTCACTGCTTTTCCTGGGGGATTTAGGGATTTAGGAGCTGGGATATCTGGCTTCTCCCTGCACATCCCCCCAGTCCTTCCTTCCCCATTCCTCTGCCAGCAGTGGCCAGGTGGTTTGGGAGCCTTGGGCTCACACGTGTGCGGGAAGCCAAAGCTGCCCAGCCCGGCTCCCTCCGGCCGCGCTGTCCCAGGGCTCCCTAATCCCGGCACAGAGACGTTCTGTGTGCACCCAGGGTATTTTTATCCTCTTACTGCTGCCTGTTTCCTGTTGAGCTGCGGATGCTTCGGGGCGGCTCTGCCTCGCTGGCGGGACGTCTCAGAGCTCGTTGGGTTTGGGGGGATGTCGGGGTGGCTTGGGATAGTATTTCCTGTGCCTCAGTTTAAAACAAAGGCAAAAGGTCAGTAAAGTTCAGCCTGGTCTCCAAAGTTTAGAGCCAGCTTGGGAATATGGGAGTCCATGGAGATCGTCATTGCTGGGTGCCACCTCCATGGTGGGGAGCCTTGACTGGGATCAGGGCTTTGGATCTGGCTCTGCCACTTCTCCTGGCCCAGGATGGAGGCTCCATCCTCACCGAGCAGCTGGAGTGAGGAGAGGAACACTCACCCCTACAAGAGCTGCAGGGACCTCAAAGGGTGTGGGCTGGGGTTCCTGGGACTGAACTGGGCCAAGAGCCACTGGGACAGCACTTCTGTCCCTTCTGGGATGACACTTCTGTCCCCTCCGCTGGTGCTGTGGTTTGGGGCGAAGGAAGGGCACTGGGTGGGGGACAGGGCTGGACGGGTTTGGTGCCTGGAGGGGGACTCTGCAGTGTCCTTTCCCTGGAGGGGAAAGGCAGAGCCAGGCCTTGAGTGTCCCTGAAGTCCCTCCTGCAGCTGCAGCAGAGCTGGGTCAGGGCAGGTGTCCCCCTGACCGGTTTGAAGCCCTCAGCCAGGGGGGCACAGGAGCCCAGGCCAGGCATGGGGGATGTTGGGTGACCGGCCAAGAGGGGTTTAAGCCTCTTTTGGGGCATAAATGAGGCTTTTGATGGCCGGGGCCTGCGTGCCACAGTCATGAGACCTCGTTCAGAGGCTGAGCTCAGTCATGGGATCCAGGAAACTGAATTAAAGCATCTTAAGGAGCTTTTTTCCGAGCTCTGCTCTGGTTTTCCACGTGCTTGTCATATGAACAAAGATGGTATAAAAGGGCAGAGGGGAAGGATCCCGTTGGTGGTCGGGCTGGGAGAGGGGACGGTGTCAGAAAAGGGATGCCAGGGTGAGGGGCACAGCACGGTGCTGGCTGAGGTGGCGGGAAGGAGACAGGAAAGGACAAGGAGAGTGGAGAATTCGTTGGCTCTGCCCTGCCCGACGAGTGAGGCGGAGGCCTTGGAGACAGCAGGGACAGCAGGGACAGGGATGGGGGCAGATGTGGGGGAGCAGAGCCCGTGTCCCCACTCCCCGAGCAGCGCAGAGCCGTGAGAGCCCGACGCGCCCGCAGCTGCACCGCGACACCGGCGGCACCTCCCTGGCGAGACACGGTGAGGGGGCAGGGGCACGGGAGGCAGGGGCACCCACCACCCTGGGGACACCCACCACCCTGGGGGTACCCACAACCCTGAGGGGACACCCATAACTTTGGGGGGCACCCACACGTCATGAGCGGCACCCAGAACCAGGGGGGCACCTGGCCCTGCGCTGCTGGCTGGGACTGGGGACAGGGGTGGCAGGTGGTGGTCCCTGAGGGTCTCTGAGCTGGGCTGGGACCCTGGGCCTGGGTGGGAAACTATGGGATGGCCCCACCCTGCTGTGCCTGTGCAGATCCGTGTGCTCACAGCACACGTGTACCTGCACACGCGTGTGCACATGGATGGGTGAGCACACACAGCCCTGCACGCAGGGACCTTTGCGTGTCCACACACACACACACGTGTGTGTGCACAGCCCTGCAGAGACCTGCATGCACACACAGATGTGCACTCACACACACACGTGCACTCACACACACAGATGTGCACTCACACACAGATGTGCACTCACACACAGATGTGCACTCACACACACAGATGTGCACGCACACAGAGATGTGCACAGACACACACACAGATGTGCACAGACACACACAGATGTGCACTCACACACAGATGTGCACTCACACTCAGATGTGCACTCAGACACACACAGATGTGCACTCACACAGATGTGCACTCACACACACAGA
>NW_024581071.1:1309012-1312927 GCF_017639235.1 Corvus kubaryi | reverse complement strand
ACAGATGTGCACTCATACACAGATGTGCACTCACACACACACAGATGTGCACTCACCCCCTGAGCAGCCCCACACCCCCTCTGGCCCCTCTCCTCACCCCTCGGGTTCCACACGCAGTCCCTGCACCCACCGGCACTGCTGGGCACCTCACACCTGCCATGTCCCAAACCATCCCCAGGGACTGCAGCGCTGCCAGGGCTCTGGGTTGCACCGGGGAGACCCACGGGAAGGTTTTCACCTCCTGGAGATGTGGGGCAGGCTGAGAATCTCCAGCTCCCTCTGATCCCGTAGCTGCCCTGGCTCTACGGGATCCCCCAGGATGCCCCAGCTGCCATGGGATCCCTCAGCTCCCCGGGATTCCCCAACTCCCCAGGATCCCCCAGCTCCCTCGGATCCTGCAGCTCCCCAGGCTCCTTGCTCTCCCCTCACGTCTCTCCTCTGTCCGCAGGAGCTCTCGGAGGAGTGCGGGGCCGGGCCCGCTGCCCCCTGTGAGCTTCCCTTTGTCATCCTATGCCTGAGCGATGCCTGGAGGCTGGGACGGCCAAGGGAGGCCCACGGGCTGCCACAGCCCCGCGGTGACAGCGCCTGGACAGCACACGTGGGACACGCACCGGGGCTGGGACAAGAGTCCTCGTGGGGCTGGGACCACCCTGTGGGACCGAAATGTCCCCTTGGAGGGCCAGAGCATCCCCGTGGGGGGCTGGGAGCAGCACCTCCGTGGTAAAAGCATTGCCTTGTAGGGGCCAGAGCATCCCCTTAGGACACCAGGAACATCCTGGGGGGATGAAAAATCCCACTGAGGGAGCGGAACATCCTGGAGGAGGGGCTGGGATGCATCCCCTTCATGTGCTAGGAGGCCTTGGGAAGACAAAGCATCCCCTTGGGGTGCCAGGAGCATCCTGAGGGGCTGGAAACACCCGTGGGGAGCTGGAGCATCCCCCAGGGTGACTGGTACCCCGCTGGGCAGGGTGGGATGCAGCAGCCAGGCCATAGATCCAGGATGTGGAGGGGATTATGGGGTGTCACAGAGACCCCCTGTCTGGTGAGCAACTCCCATGGGGGACATGGACCGTGGGGGGTTACGTGTAGGGTGGTACCTGGATGGGGTGCTGGGGGTACTGGGAGTACTGGGAGCGATGTCACCATCCTGATCAGCCCATCCCTGTGAAGAGATGGCTCCGTGTGAGGATGTTCTGGCAGCTCCAGGGAAGGCCCTGTTCTCCCAACTCTGTTTCCTTCTCCAACTTCACAAACCCCACCTGGCACCTCACGCCGAGACTGTGCTGGGACAGTGGAAAAGTTCCCACGTGGATGGAGAGAAAATCCCCCCCACGGGGAGCAGAAACTCGCCCTGGGGCACTCGGATGCGGTGATGCAGAACAAGGAGCAGGGAGCGGGGCTCTGTGGGGGAAGGCTCTGGTCACACCAGCATCTCCAGCTGGTTTCCATTGTTTTGGACTCTTCTCCCAAAACTCGAGCCTGTTCACCCAGCTGGGGGTTCACAGCAGGGCAGGGAGCAGCTGGGGGGGCAGGGCTGGAAGGTGGGGATGAGATTCCAGGGAAACCCTCGAGCCCCAGGGCTGGATGTGAGCTCTGCTCTGGGGAGTGAACCAGGAGCATCCCCGTGGCAGCCCTGGAGCCACGTTCCTGGGCCACATCCTCGTGTGGTCCCAGATGTGTGGGGGACACCCAGCAGGGCGTGAGGTCACCCTGGCACCAGGGCAGGTGCCTGTGTCAACCAGCACAGCACAGTGTGGTGTCTCTCTGTCACAGGGGACAGGTCCTGTGTCGTTGTCACCCAGCACACTGCGGTGTCTCCCTGTCATGGGGGCGAGTCCCTGTGTCACCCAGCAGCAGTAACAGTGTGGTGTCTCCCTGTCACCCCGTGTCACCCAGCACAGCGTGGTGTCTCCCTGTCACAGGGGACAGGTCACAGGTCCCTGTGTCACCCAGCACAGCGTGGTGTCTCCCTGTCACAGGGGACAGGTCCCTGTGTCCCCCAGCAGCAGGAAGGGCTGTGGCAGGGGTGGCTCCAGCCCCGATGCAGTGACATCACCCTGCCTGGCTCTCCTGGGGAGGCAAGGGCCAAACCCCCATCCCCCTTGTCCCTGCAGGGATCGAGGTTGGTGACAGCCCCACCCTGTGCCCACCCCTGCCCCAGCTTGTCCCCCTCCTGAGCTGAAATCAGGGGCTTTGGCTGTGAGACAGGGGGGCAGGAGGGTTGGGGACCCCTCATTTCCCTGCAGAGGGTCAGGAGCTTTGAGGGGTTGAGGTCAGTTTTGGGGGTCCCATGCTCAGTCAAGGAGGCTGGGGGGGGTTTTAGGTCCTGAGCAGGGTTGGAGGGATTCCTGTGGAGCGCTGAGCAGGATGGGGGAACTTGGGGGTTGTTGCTTTCAGAGGAGCTGCCTCAGTGTGCAGAGGGACCCTCGGGACCTTTCCCAGTGCTGTTGACTGGGAGCTGAGTGGGCATCCCAGTTAACTGAGCTTAGGTGGGGAGGCAAAAGCATAGCCAAGACCAGCCTTGAGTTTGGGAAGCTTTTCCATGTGGGGTCCTCCAGGTCTGGGCAGAAACAAGTATTTTATTTTATGACTTATTTTATTGTTTATTTTATTTAGTTTAATTTTGCTGGTTTGTGAGCTGAGGAAGCACAGGATGAGAATTATAAGGCGGTGAAGTACCCCGTGTGTCTGTGCTTTTGTTTATGTGTGTGTCTTTCTTGAGGCTTCTCTGTTACAGCTGAAGTTTTATAAAATAGATTTATCCATACCATAAAAATAAAACCACTCTGTTTTTGTGGGGGAAAAATGAGCTTGCTCTCCCAGGACTGGTGGGAGAAGGCAACTGGCTGGGGAGGTGTGGGTGGGATCTCAGCACAGCCCTCCTCCAGTACCTGTAAAGAACCTTGTGCCAGGGCCAGGTTTCTGCCAGAGGGAAGGCAGCTCATCTCCTGGAGTTTCCTGCTTTTTAGAAGCTTTTTATGGATTATTCAGGTTTCCCAGGATCAGCAGCTGCTGGTTCTGCTCAGTGTTGGGTTCCCCTCCTGGCATCCTCCTCTCCTGGACTCTGCTGGGATGCCGTGGGAGCAGCATGTGCCAAATTTGGAGAACAAAGCAGATTTTTTTCACTTAAGACTATTACAAACCACAACTTTAGCAATCTTTCCCTTGTCCCTCCCTTTGGCCAAGGCTGACTCCTCCTTGTGCACCTTTCCCTGCATCACCCAACTGTTCCTGGAACTGCCCTTAGCTTCCCATCTCATCCTTGCACAAGTGATGAGGCTCTCCTGGATCATCCCATCTCTCCAGGCTGGGGTGTCCAGCTCCACTCCCTGGGATTTCTCCTTGGAGGGCTCGCTCCTTGGAGGGATATCCTTGCTGATATCCCAGAAGGGCCTCACCTGCTGGAGGTGGAGTCTCCCTGCTCTGAACACCCAAGGCAGCAGCAGTGCCAGGTGATTCCCAGGAGCTGTGGATGGCCCTTCTCTGTTTGATCCCCACAGGGCTGGCTCTGAATCCCAGCTCTGAGTCCCTGCTCTGGCACAGGCTCAGCTCAGCCAAAGTGCTGCCAGTGCGAGCCTCAGTTCACTGCGTGCCTCAGTTTCCCCACGGGTAAATGCAGGTGTGGTGACTACCTGAGGCAAGGAGCAGGCTGGGCCCTCATGGGGTGTGGAACCAGTTCTTGCTCTGGCCTCGGCCTTGGGGCCACTGCCCAAACCTGTCCAGTGTGTCCTGCTGCTCTCCAGGAGGCCCAAGCTGTGTTTGAGGTGATCCATGCTGGGGCAGATGGGCTGTACTGGGGCTGGAGGTCCATGGCAGTCCATGCTGGGACATGCTGAGGCAGTGGGGTATACTGAGACCAGGGCAGCGGTCCTTGCTGGGGAGGTGGTTCACGGTGGTCCATCCCTAGGGATGATC
>NW_024581071.1:1308365-1309002 GCF_017639235.1 Corvus kubaryi | reverse complement strand
ATCCCTAGGGATGATCCTTGCTGGGGAGGTGGTTCACGGTGGTCCATGCTGGAGGCAGCAGGCTGTACTGGAGCTGGGGCAGCGGCCCATGCTGGGGCCAGTGATCCATGGCGGTCCATGCTGGGAATACTGGAACGTGCTAGGGCCAGTGGTCCATGCTGGGATCTGCAGGCTGTGCTGGTGTGGTGGTCAGTGGTGCTCCACCGTGGTCTGTGCTGAGGATGCTGGGCTGACAGGCCACAGAGCAGGGAACCCATGAGCATCACTGTGCCCACAGCCGGGGGACTCGTTCTGGGGCTGCCGGGGACTCTGGGGCTGCTCGGCAGCAGGATGAGGTGGCTGCAGCCCCGGGCTGTACCTGCAACCCCTGTGGCTCCCCTCGCTACGGGGATGTGCTAAACCCGGCCGAGCTTGGATTACAGAATCCTGGAATATCCTGAGCTGCGAGGGACCCACAGGGATCAACGATCCCAACTCCCGGCCCTGCACAGACACCCCAACAATCCCACCCTGGGCATCCCTGAGAGCGGTGATTCTGGATGGCGGCTCCAGCTACCCGGCCATGCCCCGAGGGAACGGGAACGCCGGGATTCAGCTGGAGCAGAGGAGACTGAGGGGAGGCTCCTGGGGGCTGCAG
>NW_024581071.1:1287254-1293365 GCF_017639235.1 Corvus kubaryi | reverse complement strand
TCCCTCTGCAGCTCTCCTGGAGCCCCTTTAGGCCCTGCAAGGGGCTCTGAGCTCTCCCTGGAGCCTTCGCTCCTCCAGGCTGGATGTGGAAGAGAGGCCACTGAAGGGACTTTCCTGAAAAGGGAAATATTTTGGGTGTTCAGTGTTCTTGTCTTGGTGGTTGATCTGAATGGCTGAGTTGTGTTGCCTGTTGTAATTTTTCCTTCCCAGCAGCTCTCAGTTTATCAGTCCAGATCAGACTGGTTTTCCTGCAGCTGCCATGAGAAACACTGAGCCTTGAAGAATATTGGATGCTCTTGGTGGGCTTTAGGTGTTGGCAGTGAGAAGTGAGAATCTAATCCACATTTTCTTGCAGGAATCCTCTTTCCTCCTTGGTGGCTTCATTGAATTAAGCAGATAATTCTGTGCACAATCAGCTCCCCTTGGGCCTAATACAGTGATTATTCTTTGGTGCCCTGAAGAATATTTGATTTATAGAGCTTTTCCATGAGTATTAAAAGCACTTTGTTAGCAGATCTTTAGTCCTGGGAGTAGTTTGTACAATCTGGTCTAGTCTAGGCCAGAGAACATCACTGGTGGCTTTTGGTATCCAACATTTATTTATTCTGTGGTGCAAGACTGTGGCTTCTGGTTGTGTCATGCAGTGTTGGGGTTTGATCAGAGCAGACCTTGAAAAGACCTCTTTTAAATTGTACTTGAATTGCTGGCAGTAAATGATTTTCTTTCCTCTTTCCAGAGCGAGGCTATGATCCCTACAACCCAGAGCTTCCCAGGCCCTCACTGGAGGCGGAGGATGGCACCCTGGCTGACATTACAGATGTCACACCCGGAATTCTGGAGCTGGAGCTGGTCAACAAGGCCATTGAGGCGGTGAAGAACGAAGTGGAGAGGGAGCAGAAGAAGTACGAGGAGCTCCTGGAAACCACGAAGGAGTTGGGTGCTTCAGAGGGCTCCTCACTCATTTCAAACTCACCTGTGTCGGCTGCTGGGCCTCAGAATGATTCCTTTGCCTCCTTGGAGTATAATCCAGGGAGCTACAACTTCAGTAATAACTCAGACTACAACCCCACTCCTCTGGCTGCTGCTGGCCGGTCCAGTAAATACACTCTGGATTCCTCCCGCTCCAAAGGGAGCTCACTGGAATATGTCCCCAAGGCTGTAGTGCAGAATAAAAAATACAGCAGCACTGTCACTAACAATAAATATGTGATTGATGACTCCAAGCCCTCCACAGACTTGGAATATGACCCCCTTTCCAATTACTCTGCCAGGCTGTTGGGCAAAGCCACAACCAAGGGGTCCAAAAGGGAAAGGGCCTCTGATTATGATGAGTCTTATTCTCCATCAAGGAAGAAGCTCTGTGAAGATCCTGATGACGATGAGGTGTTGGCCAGGTTCTCCTCCTCTGAAGATGAGGCTGAGGTGGAATATAAAACAGCTTCTGGTAGTTCACCCTCAAAAGGTGGTTCTGAGGGTGAGTCAAACAACTCGAGTGAGTCCAGCAAAGAGCAGAGCACCAAAGTGGATGGCTCTGCTTCCCAGGAGAGCAAAGAAGCAGCACAGCGCAGGGAGGACCTTCCAAATTCACAGAAAAACCTTGCCAAGAACTCACCAGACAAGAACCCAAAAGCAGTGAAGTTGTGTTCTGGTAAGAACAACAAGGAAATTGAAAATAAAAACAAAGACTCCAAAGACAAAACAAAAAGGAAGAAAACAGATGTTAGTAAAACACCAGGCCTCAGTGAGGCTGGGAAGAAGGAGAAAAATAAAAATACAGACAAAGACAAAGTGGTCAAGAAAGAAGAAAAATTAAAAATCAAGAATGAAGAGAAAAACTGCAAAGACAAAAGTGTCAAAGTGAAAGCAGATGGGAACTTGAAGAAACCTGAAAAACAGAAGTCAGAAAAGGTGGATGGGTGTAAGAAAGAAAAATCCAAGTCCACCACCAGCAGTTCAGGGAAAAGCAAGAGTGAAGGTGTTACCAAGGGCACAGAGAAAGTGGGGAGCAGCAAGAAGGACTCGCAGAGCAAAACAGCTGATGTGAAAAATGGCAAGGAAAGCTCTGGTCGTAAAAACAAAGAGAAAGGGACCAAGAGTTCCCTGGAGCAAAAGAAAGACAAGGTCAGTTCTGCTGGAAAAGGAGACCCGAAGAAGGGTCGGAAGCAGCAGAGTTTGAGTCACGTGGACCTGTTTGGAGATGAGAGTGGAGATGACGATGACAAAGGCTGGCCTTTGTCCTCCTCCTTACTTGATGTGAGCTCGGACTCGGATGGGGCCGACTCTGGCTCAGCCTCTGAGAGTGACAAGGACAGGACAAAGAAAGTGAAGCGCTCCAAGTTGTCCAAGTCGTCATCATCTTCCTCAACATCTGATGACATTGATTATTCCATCCTTGAGAAAGATGTGGACTTCGAGTCAGATCCCATGGAAGAGTGTCTGAGGATCTTTAATGAATCTAAAGATGTGAAAACTGAAGACAAGGGAAGGCTGGGGAAACAGGTAATGCTGGGTTGGGCTGGTTGTGTGTGTGCTCTCCCCTCCAAAGGTGGAAGGATTCTGGTTCGGTTTAGTGGTGTTGCTTATCTCAAGCAGCTGAAGAGGGAGATTCCGTGTGTTGGGAGAATCTCGTCCTTGTCATGACTGAGTGCTTGGAAGTGTTTGCACCTGAGTTTACCTGCTGGGTTGAAAGCTGCTGTGAAATGTGAGGGTTCAGTTCCCTTTTGTGTGGAAGGCTTTCAGCTCTCAGGGTTATCAGTTACTGCTGTCTGGCCTGAGAACCTTGGGAGTGTGGATTGCTTGGCAACCTTGGGAGAAAAGGCTGCAGGGAGTGAGTTTTGGGGGTTTCAAAGCCAATCTGAGATTGCCAGTCTGGGCACTGCCTTCTTGTTGCAGCAGAGTTTAAGGAACATAGGGACAGGTAGAACCTGGACAGGGTGTTGGTGCAAGTCCAGTATTTGTCACCGACACTTTGTCCCCAAATTCCTCTTTCCTGTTCTAAATGCATGCTGCAGGTAGTTCCTGAGGATCTCTGGATAGCTTGTGGGTGGTGCAAGCAAGAAATGGAGAGTAGAATTTCTTCCAGTGGTACCAGGGGCTTCAGACTAAGGAGGTAAAAAGACAGTATTTACATAAAAAGAGTTTTGGCAGTGACTGACTGGTCCCTGGAGGATGGAAACCTCTCGGTTTTGAAGATTAGAACAGAGTGGAGAACTCATGACGAGAAGGACATTGAGGGGCTGGAGCGTGTCCAGAGAAGGGAACGGAGCTGGGGAAGGGTCTGGAGCCCCAGGAGCGGCTGAGGGAGCTGGGAAAGGGGCTCAGCCTGGAGCAAAGGAGGCTCAGGGGGGACCCTGGGGCTCTGCACAAGTCCCTGACAGGAGGGGGCAGCCGGGGGGGTCGGGCTCTGCTCGCAGGGAACAGGGACAGGAGGAGAGGGAACGGCCTCAGGCTGGGCCAGGGGAGGTTTGGGCTGGATATTGGGAAAATTTCTTCCCAGAAAGGGTTGTCAAGCACTGGAAGGGGCTGCCCAGGGCAGTGGTGGAGTCACCATCCCTGCAAGTGTTCAAAAAACAAGTGGATGTGGCACTTGGGACAGAGCTTAGTGGTGACCATGGTGGTGGTGCTGGTTGATGGTTGGACTTGATGATCTTAAAGGTCTTTTCCAGCCTTAACAATTCCATGTTTCTACATGTAAAAGGTTAGAAAGCAGCTTCTGACAGTGATCCTCCCACAGCATCTGAAGCAGGGAAGTAGGAGCAGACAAAACTCATCCTTCATCTTCTGACATCCCAGTTTCACTGGGCAGCAAGACAAACCATCCAGCTGGGAGCAGCTCCTGGGCTCAGGCAGGGGTGTGTGACTTGCTGTCAGACCCAGCACCCTCAGCATCCCTGGCTGGGATGATTTTGCTGTACCAGGTGTTCAGGGAATGGGATTGGGAAGAGCTTTACAGATGTAAAAAGTGACAAATTTGCCAACATTGAGAAAACATCCCAAACTTGTATCTGTGTTTTCCATCTGACTGCAGTGCAGGGGTGCCAGGTGAGGCAGCTCTCTTACCTGGGAGGCTTCATAGAATCCTGGAATGGGTTGGGTTGGAGGGATCTCAAAGTCCATCCAGTACCATGGGCAGGGACACCTCCCACTGTCCCAGGCTGCTCCAAGCCCCAATGTCCAGCCTGGCCTTGGCCACTGCCAGGGATCCAGGGGCAGCCCCAGCTGCTCTGGGCACCCTGGGCCAGGGCCTGCCCACCCTCCCAGGGAACAATTCCTTCCCAAGATCCCATCCAGCCCTGCCCTCTGGCACTGGGAAGCCATTCCCTGGGTCTTGTCCCTCCAGCCCTTGTCCCCAGTCCTTCTCCAGCTCTCTTGGACACCGGAAGGGGCTTAATGAAGTGAGGTGACAAAATCAGGTGCCTTCTGTGTGCTGGGGAAGAGGGGGTCCAGGGGAGGAGCCAGGAGTTTATCCAAGGAATTACTGAGTGACTTCAGCTGCAGCTCCCCTGCATCCCAAAATAATGGAGGTACTGGGGCACCCTCAGGGCATCCAGTGTGTCCCAGTTTAGACCCCTTCACCCACAGACGGCCTCCCTTAGGGATGATGGATGGGAAGGAGGTGCAAGCGAGTGCAGAAGGAGCCACACAACCACCCTGTGGCAGTTTCTCCTGCTGGAATTGATTGTTGACTTTGGCTCCAAAAGGCAGGAATTGGTGCTGCTCTCCAGGCTCGTGGAGCTGGGTGGGTGCAGTGGCCCAAGCAAACCCTTGCACTCAGGAGCATGGGTGTGAGGAGGGGGTGTGTGCTGCGTGTGGGGAGCAGAGCTCAGCTTTTGGAAAAGGAGCTGGGCTATTAAAGCTTTTTGCTGAACTCTCTGCTGCACTCACATCCTCAGTCTGGTCACAGGGAACTCTGTGTTGTTGACAATTAAAGACCTTTTTTACACTCACACAAAATGGGTGGAAGAAACTCTATATAAGGCTCAGTGTGATGGTTTTCTTCTCAGTTATTAAGCATTGCAGCTGTTCTTTCTTCAGGGTTTAGTTTAATTCTCAGCTAGGAAAGAACTCTTTATTTTTGGCCTTTTTTTTCCTCCAAGTTGCCCAGTTTAAGTGAAAAATAGTTGAAGGGCACATAATCTATAGCAGGAATTACTAATCACTGAATTCAGAAAGTGCTGAACCAGGGGCTGCCACTCACAGCAAACAGTTAATTGTGGCCTGGAGTGACAAAGCTCAGCAGCCACGTGTGGCTCCTTTGCATCCCTGCACTGAGGTTTGGTTTCCTGCTCCTTTGGGAAGGAGGCTCAGTGCAGCACAGGGATCCTTCTTTGGGACATGGGTGTGGGTGAGTAGGCACCTGCTGGGTGCGATTGGTCATGGGGCATTTTTTTTGTTTATGGAATAATTTTCTAGATGAACCCCTGTTGTGGTTAGACACTGGCCAAACACCAGGCATCCATGAAAGTCACTCACTCACCCTGCCCTGCTACAGCTGTGCAGAGGAGAGAAAAAATTTAAATGAAGGGTTCATGAGTTGAGATAAGGATGGGGAGGAAACACTCCAAGGGCAAAACAAGCTCAACTTAGAGGTACAAAGCGAGTTTGTTACTAAGAAAATCAGAGGAGGATAATGAGAAGTAAAATAAGCCCTTAAAACACTTTTTCTTCCCCCAACACCTCCCTCCTTCCCACTGACAGTGCAGGCAGACAGGGGCTGGGGGGGTTTGGGTCAGTTTGTCACCCAAGATTTTCTTGTGCTGCTCAGGGAGAGGAGTCCTTCCCCCGTGAGGCCGTGGGGTCCCTCCCGCAGGAGACAGCTCTCCTGAACTTCCCTGGCGTGGGTCCACTCAGGAGCAGCAGCCACATCGCCCCTGCTACAGCGTGAGCCCTTCCCACGGGCACACAGCCCCCCAAAACTGCTGTGCCGGGGTCTGTCTGCCACGGGGTGCAGCGCTCCAAGGCCAGGCTGCTCCAGCCTGGAGCAGGGCCCCTCTGCACCGGGACTCCCACTGGATCCCAGCCTCCTGCAGGCATCTGCCCGCTCCGGCATGGGCACCTCCCCCAGGGGCTGTGGGTGGATCTCTGCATCCCCCGGGGATCCCCAGGGCTGCG
>NW_024581071.1:1276902-1287244 GCF_017639235.1 Corvus kubaryi | reverse complement strand
CCCCAGGGCTGCGGGTGGATCTCTGCATCCCCCGGGGATCCCCAGGGGCTGCGGGTGGATCTCTGCATCCCCTGGGGATCCTCAGGGGCTGCAGGGGCACAGCTGCTCCACCACAGTCTCACCACGGCCTGCAGAGGAATCTCGGCTCTGGCTCCTGGAGCACCTCCTCCCCCTCCTTCTCCACTGCCCTTGGTGTCTCCCTGTTGTTTCCCTCACATGTTCTCATCTCCTCCTCTTCTCTAGCTGGAATACAAATTACCCCCACTTTGTTTTGATTTTCTTCTTTCTTCTCTGTTATCACAGAGGCGTTACCAACTCTCTCGTTGGCCCAGCCTTGGCCAGTGCCATGTCCATCTTCAGAGCCATCAGGGATTGGGTCTGCTGGACATGGTGGAAGCTTCCAGCAGCTTCTCACAGAAGCCACCTCTGTGGTCCCCCCGCTACCAAACACCAGCCTGTGCAAAACCAACACACCCCCGTGTTGTTTGGCCTCAGTAATGTGTAGGGAGGATGGCATGGAGCTCAGGGAAAGGTTCTTCCCCCCGAGGCTGCTGGGCACTGCCCAGGCTCCCCAGGGAATGGGCCCGGCCCCGAGGCTGCCAGAGCTGCAGGAGCGTTTGGACAGCGCTCTCAGGGATGCCCAGGCTGGGGTTGTTGGGGTGTCTGTGCAGGGCCAGGGGCTGGATCCATGATCGCTGTGAGTCCCTTCCACCTCAGGATATTCCATGATCTGTGATTGCAGGAAGCTGTGTGTGGGCAGTGCGGTGCTTTTCCACCTGGGAGAATTGCACTGTGAGAGAGTTTATTAGGGATGTAACTGAATTAACAGGCTCTGGAGTTCCCAGGGAGCCAAGTGATTCAGGGTGCAGTGTTCATCCAGAGTGCCCCTGTGGTGATGAACGCAGGCTTATCTCAAGTGGTGCCTGAGCTAAATCCCTAAATCCAGCCTTGGGCTCTGTTGCTGAGTTTCAGAGATTGTCAGGCTCATCTCAGAGTTTTGCCAGGAGTTGTTTTGAAAAACTGAAAAGAAGATTGTCTGGAGAGCAGCTGGAGTTCTGAAAAATAAACTTGTGAAGTGTGTTTTGTATCAATTAACAACTGAGTCGAATTTCAAGCAGATTTCCAAGTGGTTCTCCCTGTCCAGGAGCAGGTCTGAGGTGTCAGCTCGGAGCAGCTTTGGCTGGAGAGGTGCTTCTGCCTCCTGCTGAGTTTCTGGATGTGACCTGGGCTGTGTCACCAGAGTTTTCCTACAGTGACAGCTGTGGATTAACCTGCAGAGAAACGTTTCCCTAAATGTGGGGTGGGGGCACTGTGGTTTGGTGTTGAGCAGGTGTCAGCACCTGCCTGGGGCAGAAATGAGTCAGTTCCCAACTTCTTAAAAAATCCAAAGCACCCCAAACCCCCTGGACTGTAAGAATGCCATGAGAGGTGAGGTGTGTGAGTGGCTGGCAGGAGAGGGCTGCTCAAGGCTCCTGTGGCAGGTAAGGCTGATCCTGCCCCATGCCAGCTCATGGAGCTGCTGCTGGGGTGGGAATGTCCTGCTGCTGTTCCTTGGCTTCCTTGGTGGCTCCTGGGGTCTCAGCAAGGTTCTTGTCAGTGGCCCAGCAGCTGACCAGGTGTTCTCACCTGCCCTCTGCAAGGTTAACCCAAAAGGAGACTTTCCACATTTCCCTCTTGCGAGGGGTCTTCAAGTCTGTTCTCCTGTTCTTTTGTTTTCCAGCTGTCCAAAGAGGAAGCAAATGAAGAAAAGACAGAAGATAATTTAACTACCTTGTTTCCTGGCCAAAAAAGAAGGATCTCTCATCTTGTCAAACAAGGAAATGTAAGTGCAGATTTAGAAGCAGATGTTTAGATTGGTCCAAGTGAGGATTTTCTGTCCTGACCCTGGAAAAGGCTGCACTCCCAGGGCCAGGCAGCAGCGTGGGAGTTGTTTGTGCTGGAATTAGTCTGTGGCAGTTTTATTTCCTCTCTTTCTAGTTTCTCAAAAAGCTCCCATGTTTAGGATCCAGTAAAAGTGGCAGCAAAACTCTAATAAACTTTCCTAAAACCAAGGGTAGGCTTGGAAGAGTGAATGGATTCTGCTCTTTGGGATAACCCTTTGGGATAGGTTGGGATGTTCGTTTTTCTCCAGTATAGCTTCATTCAGTGATTTCAATAAAAATCAACTGGACACAAGGTCACTCTGCATCTGCTGGTATTTTTCTGTGCCTTGTGATCTCAAAGATACTGCAGGAATTTGGTCAGATGTTTAAAACCATTACCTGACATCTGTTCTGAATCAGCCAAGATCTCAGCAGTATTTGTTTGGATACTCTTCTTTCCCAGTTGGGAAAATACAGAGGAGAAGAATTAAAACAAAAAAAAAGCAAGGAAGACATTCTGATTTTTTTATTCCTTTCTCCCTGGGATTTTAATTCATGTTTTCTCTGAGGGTTTAATGTGTTTCCCTCCAGGTGCTGAGCACAGATTAGTTTTATGTTGCAGCAGGATAAGAGTGGAGGCTTGTGCACTAATTTGAGCTGGGTAGTCCAAATTAATTGTTCTGCCTTTCCTCTCTGCCTAGGAGAGACTTTTTTGCCTTTAATAATTTGAAGCTCTGGGGTCAATACAATGGGTTTTATTTAACTGCATATCTCCAGCCAGTTCATGTGGTTTGATAAGGGCCCTTTCTTCCAAAGTGAAGAGATAAGAGACTGAAGCAAATGGCTTGGAAATTCATTAACTCAAATATTTATTGTAAAGAGGCGCCTTTTAGACATGTGCAGATCTTTAAATATATTTTCTTAATGTGACAGCTGATCCCAAAATGCTTTCCAAAGACAGGAGCCCCAGCACAGCCTTTGCTTGGGCAAACAGAGCCGATCTGGTGTGCTCAGCTGCCAGGGCAGCTCCAGGACCTGCATTCCCTGGAGTATGTCAGCTCAGAGCAGCTCCCAGCTCTGCCCAGGAGGTGCTGTAACACCTGAACTGCCACTTTTCACCTCAGAATTGAGGCCTGTGCTTTGCTGTGTCCCTCCAAGTGGAATATTTGCTCAAGTCTTGCTGATGATTTATAGCTCAAGGACCGAGCAAGAGAAGGGGAGGGAGCCGAATTCGGGGTTGGTTGCCAGGGGAAATGGGGGGGGCCAAAGGAATTGCAGGTGAGGCAGAAAATGAGTGGCCTGTCCTGCTTGGAAGTCTGTAATTATAACTTAATGTCTGACTGCACTCAGTTTGGTATCCAGAAGCATCAGAGGCCGGGAATGCAGGAGGTGCCAGCTTGCCCCCAGGTGTTACACTGAGCCGCCCTCCTCCGAGATTTCAGGAGGGAAGGCCTGTTCCTCACATTTCAAAGGCTGTTAAGTAGAGTGAAGTTTGTACTACTGCTGCTTGTCTTGCACTTCTGCTGCTAGGAAACTTCTCTCTTTGCTGACATCATTTCTGGCACTTTTCCTGCAAACCTAAATTTGGCCATCAAAGGAAACGCGTGTGGACCCTGTGCTGTTAACGGCCGAGGCACTGAGGTGCCTCCAGAAGTGGGCAGGGACAGAGCCTGTTTGAAATTGAGAGCTCAGTTTATGTAATGCTCTCATCCCATAAATACATATCTGTGAGGCTTTTAAGCAGTTCCAGGGCTGCAGAGAGGTGGGAGCTGCTGTGGTGCAGAGGTGGATGCAGGGGGTCTTCAGGGAGAGAGCAGTGGAGCTCAGCATCGTGAGGCACAGGGAAGTGCAGAATTGTTGTCACTTTTCCACTGCAGCAGAAAGCAAAGTAGGCAGCACAGGGCTGCGTTTGTGTTCTAGGGCAAGGCTGAGAGTGTTGATAGAACCCAGGACTGGGCTGGGCACAGCCACGGGGAACATCATGCCTCTAAAAGCAGTTCATTAATACCACCTGCCAATTGAGGAATGTGCCAGTGAGCTGGGAGGCCTTCCCAGAGCGTGAATCATGAATGCCACGTTTGTCAAGGGATGATTCTTAATTACTTTGTTCTGGAAGACAGTTGGGATCTTCTCCTCTCCAAACCCTGTACTTGCTAACAGAGGGGTTGAGGAGAAGAGACCTTTCTGGGGTGAGTGAAAGGCAGAGGGTGTGGATGGAGCAGGGGAGCTGCTGGCCCTAAACGCTGTTTGTCTGTGCAGGCAGAGGCCCCGAGCAAGCCGGTAGTGCGGCCGTACCGTCCCCCCACGGCCCAGGAGGTGTGTTACCAGAGGATCCAGCTGGCTCAGCAGCAGGCAGCACAGCTGGCTGTGGCCGTTCAAAAGACCTCTCTCTGTTTGCCAGGAGAAAAGAGGAGGATTGCTCACGTGCCAAATGCAGCCCTCACCGCAGCAGCCAAGCAAAGTAAGCCAGCGGCGGGATTTGGGATCGCTGTCCTGTCCTCCCCCTGGTCAAAGGCACCACCGTGTGTTTACATTTCTCCTGAGCAGATGTGAAACTGTCAGGGGATGTGTAGGACTTGCCATGACTTGAATCTTTGCTGATAGTGTCCAGTGGGAAGGTCTTTCCCTGAGAAATTCCGCCCTGTTCTGAAAAGCAACAGGTCAGACGTGTGCAGCCTCATCTGTCTCACCTGGCCTCCCTCACTTCAGCCTTTCCTTTTTCTGTTTCTTCCTTGGATTGTGTTTGCTCTTCATTCCCTCTTCCATTTAAGCCTTTGGAGGTCGCAGGAGCAGGAGGGAAGTGCTAATTAACGCTCATTGCTGTCCCTTTGTAGTGGAAGGACTCAGAGCTGACGTGTGGGGTGTCAGTGCCTTGCAGCTGACAGAGTTACCTCTTTAAACTCTGCTGACTCAGTTACCCCAAAACAAACCCAAATGAGACGCGTTTCCTGGCAGAAGATTTCTTCATCCTTGCCTGCAAGGTGGTAAAATTGCCCAATTTGTATCCCTTTGGAGACCTGGATTTGAGAAAATCACAGCTTGCAGCGCTGGCCTTTGATAGTGAGTTCATTCTGGCAGCCTGAAGCCCAGTGCAGGATTTGCACCTGAGTGTTTTGTGTTCCCTGCAGGCCTCGGAAGCAGTAAGACAACTGTTGGTGGCAGGAGTGTCACACCTTCCAATGACTCTGAAGCCCCCACCCTTCCTCTGAAGCCTTGCACCTTGGCTGGGATGGCTTCCAAGACCACCAGCACCATCGTGCCCAAAAGGGTAGCACATGTTCCCTCCTTACAGGTAAGGGGAATTTGAATTCTTTCCTGTCATTCCCCGGGGAGGGTGGGATGTTTGATCCTGCTGTTCCAAACTTAGCACTCCCTGAAAGTGGTGTTTTGATTATGTTGATTAAGTGGGATTGTTTCTTCCTGTGGTTTTCCTAGATAGCATTGTATAAAAAATTAAACACTCGAGGGGTAGAAGTTTAAAAAGGTAGAAATACTTAAGTGCTGCTCTGATCTCTGTGAATATTGATCACTTGTCTCCAGTTTGAGCCTTCTCTTGTGCTGAGTGGCCTGGGTGTGTTTGGGTCAGGGGCTTGGAACCTCCTGTGCTCAGAAGCCAGGGATGGATTAATGGCCTTCCCAGGCTTTGTGGGCCACACTGAGGCAGGTGGTTATGAATAAAGTCCCTCTGTGACCTAGATAGTAAAGTGTGATCACTGAACTTCATGCTGCTGCCGGTGTTTAAAGAAAAGACTGTTTTTCCTTCGTTAGTTGTTTTTTGTTCTGTTTCTCTTTAGCCCCTGGGATCTCTGCCCAGCCTTTGAGTACCTTTGCTATGAGTTCCTTAGCAAAGTGACAGGACCCAGGCTGGCTTCCACTGCCAGAGGGCAGGGCTAGATGGGATCTTGGGAAGGAATTGTTCCCTGGGAGGGTGGGCAGGCCCTGGCACAGGGTGCCCAGAGCAGCTGGGGCTGCCCCTGGATCCCTGGCAGTGGCCAAGGCCAGGCTGGACATTGGGGCTTGGAGCAGCCTGGGACAGTGGGAGGTGTCCCTGCCCATGGCAGGGGTGGCACTGGATGAATTTTAAAGTCCCTTTCAACCCAAAACTCCATGATTCTGTAAGTTCCTCTTTTCCCCATGAGCACTGGGAGCCTGTTACTTGCTGAGACAATTCAGAGAAGAATTCCTCACAGAGCAGCCTGGGGATGGCATAAGGAGCTGTTTGCTGGAGTGGATGGCAGAATGTGGTTCGTGCCAGGACTTGATTAAAGATCCCTTTATTGATGATGTCTGTGTCAAGATCTGTCATAACTTGCTCTGATTATTTCTAGAAGAGTGAAAAGTCATTTTTTTTCCTTTCCCACCCAAACTGCCACCATAGTAACATAGAACTTGAAGCTGATTAAAAAGAAGAGAAATAACTGAAAGGATAAAATACGTAGCAGAGTTACAGAGGTGCTTAAGGGTATCATATTAGACTGAGAATTTATTTATTTAATGAAAAGGACCAAATCCCCTTGAACAGGGCATCAAAGTGAGAGTCTCCTGGGGAAAAGGAGTCCTTTCCCCACTGAGATAGGACCAGTTGCTCCCATTGGAACAAGCTGACATCTTCCCCAGAGCTGTTTCTATTCCAGATTGCAGCAGATGGTTTGGTTTATGGATATCTCTTGGGTGGGATGGAGAACAACTGACAAAACAATTGGGTGTGTTAGAGATGAATGTACATTTTCCTCTCTGAAAAAGAGGCAAGTGCTGTGATTTGGGGAATAAACTGGTGGTAAATGGAAAACTGCAGTGGTGGCTCGTAGCTCAGTCCAACATGCAGGTTTTGAAGAACATGCCGTTAAATTGAAGGGGGAAATCCTTTTAGGAACATCATGATTGGCATTAAAAAAGAAAGAAAACCCCCAATTCAGCGAATTTGCAGGAATGCCCCAGGAAGTGGGATGGTTTAGGTGGCTGCCAGCCCGGCACGAGGGGCCTCCTGTTCTCTCTTTACAGCCAGAGAACCAAACCTGGCTTTGGTGCCCATAACTTGTGGTGGTGTGTGTTCATGGCTCCAGTTCAGCCTGTGGTGCTTGGTGCCATCCTAACACTGGATGTCTTGCTGGAAATGTCAGCATTCCCTGCTCTGGAATGCCTGTGTGTGCAGGCAGTGCTGTGACTAATGCCACTGGAGCCCTTGGCTCCTGGCTGACTTCAGAATGAAACACACTTGTTTTCTAAAGGAGTCAAAGCACTGAAGGTGGTGAAGCCTCAAGTGGTATTTTTAGTACCAAAAGTGCTGCGTGTTAAGTTTGGCTTTGGGCAGATTTTCAGAAAGGAAGTCACCCCATGATTAATAACAGCAGGAAGTGGGAGAGCCTCAGAGCAACCTCCTAGAGCCTGACCAGCCTCTTTGTCTCTCTCTGTCTCACCTCCAGAGCACCACTTTACAGAGGCCTGTTATTCCCACAGAATTTGGTGCTAAAGTCCCAACCAACATTCGTCAGAGGTATCTCAATCTCTTCATTGATGAGTGCCTGAAATTCTGCTCCTCCTCCCAGGAAGCCTTCGACAAGGTCTGTACAGATCCCTGCTTCTCTGGAATAAAGTTTGCAGCAGGGAATGACATCCTCTGTTTGGCCAAGAACTTCTAAAATGGTAGCAAATCCAGAAAACTGGATTGGATTTATGCTTGCAGAAACTTGGGGGTGGGAACTAGATGATCTTTAAGGTCCCTTCCAAGCCAAACCATTCCCTGATTCCATGAAAACTCCTCTATCCACAAACAGTTCTGTTGAGGAAACTGGTATTAAATATTACCAGAAGGTGTCATTCCAGTGGGGCCTTCCAGTAGGAAATCCCATCTTTCCCTTCATTTGGAAAGCTTGCCTGATCCCTTTAATAACCCTGGGAGAGGAGTGCAGGGGAATGTGCATTATGGTCAAAGACCTTTTGCTCTGGAACAGCCAGAAACACCTCCTGGAATGAAAGGGTTGAGCACAGGGAAGTGTTTGGGATAGATGTGATTGGTTGGGAGTTGGTTCCTTGCTGCATCTGAAGGCTTTTAAGGAGACTTCTAAGGAGCCTTCTAGCAGTAGGATTTCCAAAAGCAGAGTTGAGAAAATAATGTATTTTATTGAGAAACCCTGGCCATTAGTGGGGTAAATGCAGGACATGGTGTGGTTCTTCTGAAGCAAAGCAGACACCGCGAGGATTTCTTTTGTGGGATTCCACCTTCCCAACTTCTTGTGACATCCGAGGAGTCACCATTTGCCAAACTTCCTTTTCTTACCAGTTAAGATCTTGCACTGCACCAAAGTGGGGAAAGCAGCCTTCCCCAGGCAGTTCCAAGAACAAGAATCAAGAATTACTTGGTGAAAACATGGCCAGGTCAGATCTTCCTGGTAGCAAGAACAGCTCTGGAATGCTTAAGCCAAGGAGGCAGCAGACTTTATATTGGGGAAAAGAGAAGGGATGATATGACACCAAATTAAAATATGTTAAAGTTTGAAGAAAGTAATTTTTTGCTAATTAGGAAATTTTTATTAATCTCCTGGAGAAAGTTGCACATGAAGGTGCTTTTTCCAGCACTTTGTTTAAAATGAAATTACTTTTTTTCTCTTACTTACCTGAGCAAGACCCCGCACCAGTACATATTGGTGCCATGTTCCACTTTATTACTCATTTGTCAGGCAGTTTTTTGTTTGCTGTCCTACTTGGTGTCTGTATTTTGAGAGCCAAACATTTCTTTTCTCCAAACGCAGTGGAAGCTGTGGCTGCCCCATCCCTGGGGTGTTCGAGGCCGGGTTGGATGGGGTTTGGAGCAACCTGGGATAGTGGAAGGTGGAGAAAAAAGATCTTTGAGGTTCCTCCCAACCCAAACCATTCTGGGGTTCTGTGAACAGTGGGAAGAGAGTGTGTGGTGATGACTTGTGCTGTTCACAGGCCCTGGCAGAGGAGAAGGTGGCCTATGAGCGCAGCACCAGCCGCAACATCTACCTGAACGTGGCTGTGAACACCCTGAAGAAGCTCCGCAGCCTCGTGCCCAACTCCCCAACCAGCACCAACAGTAGGTACCTTGTAGTTTAATAACTGGAGCCCTGCTGGGATTACAAACCACAGAGAGAAACTTGTTGAAAAGCCAGAACCCATTTCTCAGCAGCATTATGCTGAAAGGCAAACAGCTCCAGTTTAGCTTTTTATAGCCTGGCAAGCTTTAATGGGCCTTCAAGAGGCAGGTCCTGCAATGCTTTGTTGGCTCTCTCAGCCTAAATGGAGATAATGCCACATGGGTGGGGTTTTTTTTTAGCACAAGTTCTTTCAAATGAAAAGCCCTGCTAATGGAGTAACTTTCACATGATGCCTTCAAAGTGATAGACTCGTCCATCACCACAGAAATCTGTTACACACATTAAGCTTCAAGAGAGAAATGAAGAGGGTTAAGACATTTCATTATTGGCTCTCGAGAGGGTACATTAAACAATCAATTTGTGCTGTTCTTGTGAATTTTTTTCCCCTGGTCTCTTCCCTTTTCTCCCCTCTGTCTTCATTACGTTCCTGGCCATTAGGCAGAGCAGCTGAACTTGGAGGCTGGCCTTTAGGAGAGGGCTGCCAGTTAATGATTAGTAAAAAGCCCCTCTCTGCCATTATGTGATGTGCTGAGCATATTCTAGAGTTCTGAAGCTCCATTCTGAAAGAAGTTGAAAGATCCTGCGTGGGAGGTTGGTCGGCAGAGCCCCAGAATCAAAGCTCCTCCCTGGGGGTGGCTGATGCCCCCACACAGCACATGAAGGGGTCAAGTTGTTTCTGTGCTGGCTCCTCTCTTGCTTTTGGTCATTTGGAGAGCTCACTGTGCAGAGTGAGCAGGGAGAGCCACAGGTTTCTAGCAGAGCTGTAAAAGTGTCCTTGCTGCCCTTAAAATTACTGTGGGCTGACAGTGTGAACTGAAAACCCTCTGTGGTGCTGGAATGGAAATGCTGGGCCAGCACGTGGCACAAAGAATCCATTCCTGGAGCAAAACAAGAGTCCAAGAGGATAAACACAGTCCTCCTCTTGCCCACGTGTAGTGTCCCAAACTAGGACTGAAGTCACCCACTGGGTACCTGATCTCTGTCCCCTTTTGCTGTTCCCTTCTCCTTGCAGAGACGAGTAACAAGAAGGTGGTGTCCCACGAAGCTGTGCTGGGTGGGAAGCTTGCTGCCAAGACAAGCTTTACTCTGAACCGCTCAGGGAGCCTGAGAGCTGAGGATCTGACAGGTCAGACCCTGCTCCTGCTGGGCTGTCACTTGTGAGGGTGGAGCTGAGGTGTAACACTGACTGGGGGGAGCAGAATAGGGCTGGTGCATTCACCTCCAGTGCTGGGGGCACTCTGGGCACCACAAGATCAGAAGGGTCCAAAGCTGTTGGAGAGTGTCCAAAGGAGGGACACGGAGCTGGGGAAGGGTCTGGGGAGCGGCTGAGGGCACTTGGCTCGTTCAGCTGCAGCAGAGGAGACT
>NW_024581071.1:1236218-1261902 GCF_017639235.1 Corvus kubaryi | reverse complement strand
CCTGGATCCCTGGCAGTGCCCAAGGCCAGGCTGGACATTGGGGCTTGCAGTATCCTGGGACAGTGGGAGGTGTCCCTGCCCATGGCAGGGGTGGCACTGGATGGGCTTTGAGATCCCTCCCAATGCAAACCATTCTGGGATTCTGTGAGAGCGGTGGGGACAAGACCCCGCTCTGCTGCTTGAGGCTGGGGCTGGCCCCGTGGGGTCCCGGTGGGGCCCCTCAGGTGTGTCCCCCCCACCACTCTGGCCCCGGGTGGCACCGGCGCCTCCCGGGCACGGGCTGAGGGGTGAGGGGGGTCCCAGCCCATTCCCCCTTTGCCATTTTGGAACCAGGGTGCTGCCCGATCCCAGCCATTCCCTGATCCCACGATCCCTTCCATTTGCAGCCTCCGTTCGTTCCTCCGGGTGCCCCCAGCTCTCGCCTCTTCGTGCCCCTCCAGGACACTCCCGCCCGCCGGGATGAGCCGAGGAGCCCGAGGGGAAGGGATGAAACCGGTGCCGCTCCTTTCGGAGAGAACCCCGATCCCAACCCCCTGCACTGAACGAGGAGAGGGGGCCGTGGCCGGACCCTCGCTCTGTGCGAACCCCCCACACCCCGAGGGGTGCCCGAGCCCCTCGGGCACATCCCGGCTCCTCCTGCCTCATCCCGGAGCTGCGATGGAGCCTCGACATCCCCCCAGCCCTGCCCAGGCTCCCCCCGGAGCCCGTGTCTATCTCCCAAATGGGGCAGGAATTAAAGTGCCAAGCCGAGGAGCTGATTCAGCACGGAGGAAGAGGTGAAGGTAAAAAGTTCAAATAAAAAAATAATGGGCCATTAGATGACCTCACTGGCAATGTGTTTTATTTAACGCGCGGCTGATGGCTCGGTGATGGCAGCGGCTGCTCCGGAGGCTGTAAAAGTCACGCCTGGCGCGTGTTCTCAGCCACCTCCCCGGGCTTTTGTGGCGCTGGGTGCTCCGGCAGTGACCTCCAGTGCCATCCCAGCCCCGAGGGTCCCGCTGTGTCCCCCCCCTTGCAGCTCACCTGGCAGCCCGAGGTGACCCTGCAGTGACAAAAGCATTTTGCTTTGTCGCCCTTGTGGAGCCTGGAGGGTGACAGGGACCCTTGGAGTCTCCTCCAGGTCGAGGCTGGAGGCAGGTGGGATTTTTAGGATTGTAACAGCCCTGGTGCCAAGGGAGCAGCACTCACCCTGCCCCAGGCGTGTGGAGGGACAGAGGACACAAGGCCAGGCTGGACGGGGCTTGGAGCAGCCTGGGATGGTGGGAGGTGTCCCTGCCCATGGCAGGGGGTAGGACTGGGTGGGCTTTGAGGTCCCTTCCAACACAAACTGCTCTGGGATTCGACGACACCAAAGCCCGTTCAGGATCTGCCTCTGGGGTCTGTCCCTCCTGTTTTTCCCTGGAAAATCTCGTCTCCCAGGGCACTGCCGAGTTGGGGCATCACCAGCAGAAAGAGTTTTCTCTCTCTCTGAAAAGTTTGCCCCTTCTGGGTGGCTTTGCCTCTGGCTCTGAGTGTGACACCAGGGCTCTGCTGCAGCTGAATTGGGGGAAGCAAAGGAGCAGAGAGAACCCCAGAACCCCCTTCCTTCCCCTTCCCAAAACCCTCTGGGATGAGCTGAAACCTGGGAGATGAAAGGAAGTAGCTTGCTGGGGAAAAGGCTCCATTCCCACCCCAGCAAGAGGAGAGGGGCTCAGAGGTGCTGGGGGATCACAAATCCCCCACTCTGCCCCGCCTCACTGGGGTGTAGCCCCTGATTCCACACCGTGTCCATATCCATGGAGTTGCCTCTGGCCCCTGTCCCAGTCTGAACTCTACCAGTGAACTGGTGCTGCTGGTCTGGTCCTGGGAGCTGTCAGGGATCCAGTGCCCCGCAGGGTCTCTGCCAGGGCTGTCAGAGTGTCCCAGCCCTGGAGGGGGGCCCTGCCTGGCTTTCCCTGCTCCCTGACCCCACCCTTTCCTTCCCAAGGATGGAGGGATATGCCAAACCTGAATCCAAGCAGCCTCGGCCCCAAAGCTGCCCCCTCACAGGGGGAGGGAGGTTTTGGGCAGCCCGGGGCCTGTCGGGGGCTCAGAGCCATTCCATGTCCCTCCTTCAGCCGAGACCAGGCAGCTCAGCACGCCCAGCCCTGCGTTTGCAGATGCTCCAGGATTTGCAACAGGATCTGCCTTGTCCTGAGGCTTCTCCCCCCAGCAAGGGACATCCACAGGTGTCTGTGCCACTGCCTGCCCCTGAGCCACCTGGCACAGGTCAGAGGTGACCACGGTCATCGATCCTCTTTATAAAAAGCTTTTTACCACATTTTATCCAGACCCTCCAGGAGGGGAGGGCTGGCGCCAGGGCAGGGGGGGAGTGTCCATCCCGTGCTGGGGTCCCATGGCTCGTGTGTGCAGGCAGGAGAGCTCCTCATGTGGTGACATCAGTGCCACAGCCGGTGGGGACAAGGACCTCACAGCAGCCCCTGCTGCCTCCACGCTCCTCCAGACTTTTGCTCTGCTGGGCCCGGGGATGGTCCTCGGCCGTGGTGCTGAGCCCGGGGACCTCGGTCACTCTGCTCCGTGCTTTGGATTCTCCTGGGTGGCAGCACGGGATGCTCCCACCAGGGCCTGTGCCCTTGCCATGGCCCTGTGTCCCCACCAGGGATGTCCCTGTGCCCCGAAGTGCAGTGCAGGGGGGCTGTGATGCTCCCCAGACATTGGGGTCCCTGTTGCCAGCCCTAAAGCTGCAGCAGGGTGGGCTGAGTGACACCTGTGTCACCACAGGGACTGGGGTCCTTCTGCACCCTCCAGCCACCAGTGAGAGGTGAACTGGCCAGACTGGGGAGCTGGGGCTGCTGGTGGGCAAGGAACAGGGTCAGCACCAGTGACCCCCACCCTAGAGCTGTCCCCTGGCCTGTGGTGGCTGGGGGGGGCTGGAGACAGAGGAGGAGGAGGGTGGAAGGAGGGCAGCAGCCACCGATTGTGCAGATTTTGAGAGGGGAGTGAGGGGAGTTTTGGGGTATTGAAGGCAAGTTCTGGGTGCTGAGGGCCACCACCTTCGGACCAAATGGGAGCCCAGGAGGTACCGGCTGGAGGTTGGGGGATGCTCATGGGGCTGCTCCCAGGCTGGGAAACAACCCGCAGGGAAAAGCTCCTAAATTATTATTATTATTATTATTTTTCTCCGAACAAACGGGGCTTTGTAGCTGCTCGGCCGCTCGGAACGGGGCACCTGGAGCCTCTCGGTCCTCGAGGAGAGGGAAAAACCTGGCTCAAAGGTTTAACTCTTCCCTGTGAGCACGGAGGCGGCCAGGGGGCAGCTCCCGGAGAGGGGACACGCCAGGACAGCCACTGCAGAGCCCGGAGAGGGGACACACCAGGACAACCCCCGCGGTGCCGGGGGAGGGGACACACCAGGACAGCCCCTCGGCGCCCCAGGGACACCCTCTGCCCCGGCCTCCTGGCGCTCACTTAATTACACGGGAAGGGGGGGCGGTGTCAGCTAATTGCAGAGGGCGATTGATTGGGAAAATGTCATCTTCACTGGCCTCTGTTGCCAGGGTGACCTCGGCCGTTCTCGTTCCCGGGTGCCCAAAGCCACCCGCCATGCGGCCTGCGGGGGAGACACGGGGGTGGGGTGTGGAAATCCCTTTCCTTCCTCCGAATCCAGCCCCGATGCTCCGGAAGCGGCGAGAGGTTGCGACAGCCGGGGCACGCCGCGGTTCGGGACCCCGCTGTGCCCCACTGGCCCTTCCTGCGGTGCCGGTGCCGCCTTCGCGGAGGGGGTTGGCAGGCGGGGAGGGGGCAGCGGGCGGGACACGGCAGGTGAGGGCTGAGATGCTGCAATTCCGTGCGGATGCTGCTCAGCCCTGAGGGATCGCCGCGGAAGCGACAGGCGGGTGATGGGCTCAGGGAGAGGCTGGAGCACCCTGGTTTCGTGGGAGGTGCCCACGGCAGGGGATGGAAGGAATTGGGCTTTAAAAGTCCCTTCCGACCCCAAGCAGTCTCCGGTTCCGTGACTCCCCAGCCCCGCTGTGGCCTCCGCCCTCTGTCACCGCTGGGCCCTGCTCAGACCTCCCAACCCAAACCTCCCTCCCTGCCCGCTGTGCCCGGAGCTCTCCGCTCGGGCTGGACCCCCCCGGCAGCCCCCGAGCTTTGTTTCAAACCTGTGCCACCGTCACCAGCCCCGCGGGACAATGAGCAGCAGCCCCGGGGCAAGGCCTGGCAGAGGCTTCTCCCTCTTTGTCAGGATGGGAATGTGCCCAAATCTGCCCCCACTGCAGGGCAGATGTCAGTGTCAGCCGCAGACTGAGCACGGGGACATACAAGGGAACGTGGGGAGTGTATGGGGACATGGGGACACACGTGGGGACACCGGGACATGTCCAGGGACATGGGGACAGGGGGATGTGAGGACATGTAAGGGGACACAGGCACATGAGGATGTGTAGGGACACAGGGACGTGTACGGGGACGTGGGCACACTCAGGAGAACACAAAGACACATACGTGGACTGGGGACATGTGTAGGGACATGGGGACACGTACGGGGACATGGGGACACAGGGACGCAGCAGGCACCGCTCATGGAGCTCGCAGGAGCCGCTCCCGGCTGCGCAGTAAATGCTTTATGGACTGTGGGGCCGGCGCTGGGCGATCGCCTCCGGCTCTCTGCGGTTAATTGCGGGCAGTAATTAACGTAATGACGGCCATCGCAGGACCACTGCGGGTGTGCAGGATGAGTGCGGGGTGGACACCAGGCTCTGGCCTCATTAGCTGCCGTCACTAACGAGGTAGCCTCTGTTCCCAGCTGGGTCCGCAGTCCCGGTGCTGGCACCGCCCGGAGATGCCGGGGCTCCTTTGTGCCTTCGGCCTCCTCTTCCTCGCTGTCCCCTCCTCCCGCCTTCCTCGGTCCCCAGGGCCCGGCCCAAAGCCCCCGAGCCACACCCCGGGGGGCTCTGGGGGGGCCTGGTGATCCCCAGTGGCACCAGTCCAGCCCCGGGGCTGCCCAAATCTGCCCCGGGAATGGATGTTCGTGCCCACCCTGCCCTGGCATCCAGTCTGGGACCACCTGCATCTCCTCTGGGATGGTGGCAGGGACACCCTGACCGTGTCACCGTGTGCCGGAGCCCGGACAGATCGCACGGGAACGGCTCCTGCAGCAGCAGCCGGGCAAATCCGAGCAGGGGAGCGGAGCGGGGGCGCCCGGCCGCGGGCAGGGCCGGGCAGGAGGGGAGGCGGGCAGGTCCCCGCGGAGGTGTGGCATGGGCTGTCCCCGCGGTCCCGCGTGGGGCAGGACGGGTGGCAGCAGTCCCGCTCGCGGCGGAGGTGGCAGGAGCTCGGCGCTGCCCGGGGCTGTCGCTGGGCATCGGTGCAAGGTACGGGGACCCCGAGCGGAGCGTGGCACGGTGACAGCCACCCACCCCGGCTGGGACAGCGGGGGCTGCGGGGGGACATGGCTGGCGGGTCCCGTGGGGTGTCCGGGGAGCTGCATCTCCCCCCGGGAGGAGCGGGGTGCCAGGGCAGCCCCTCGGCCGATGGTGCCCCGGGGATGCCGGGCACGGAGGGGCGCTTGGGGATGGCGGAGCCGCCTTTTCACCTGCAACCGCATCAAAGCAGCTGGAAAATAGGGCGAGGGGAGGGAAACTCATAGCTCGGGCACGTCCTGAGAGCTGGGGAAATAACCCTGGAGAGGCTTTAAGGATCCACCCGGCCGGAGCGCGGGGGCGTTTCCGGCGTGCCGGGGACGGGAGGTGACACCCACCCACCCGCTCAGCCCGTCCTGGGCCGCTGGCACTGTCGCCTGTCGTGATGGGTGACGCGGGCTGGCCCGGGGGCGATGCCGCAGCGGGGTTGGCGCTGGAGGCGTCGCCGGGGTGGCTCTGGCTGGGGTCCCACTGGGACACTGGGATCAGGGAAACAACAGCAGCACTCACGGGGAGGGTGACAGGACCCAGTGCCAGCCCCGGGAGGGGGACAAGGGTCAGGCTGGTCCTGTCCCCGCCAGTTTTCGCCCGGGAAGGAGCAGGAGGGCACAGAGGTGACCGGGAACCCCCAGCTGTGGGCACTGCCTGTGCCGGACCTGCCGGGCGCTCCCAGGGAACGCGGCACTCCCGCACCGACTCCTGCTCTGAGCAAGAGCTCGGCGCTGATCCGGTGATTTCAGGAACAAAACCTCCACAGAATTCCCGTGGCAGCGGTCGGATCAGCCAGGGACATAAATCTCCGCGTGTTTCACCACCCTGGGCCAAATCCTCGTGGCGCCGTGCCCGGTCCTCCTTAAACCTGACTTTTGTTCAGCCATGCAAACCTCCAATAGCCCAGAACGGCATTTTTGGGGTGAGAAAGCCCTGCTTTGGGGCTTCTCAGCAGCCGGCAGCACCACGGAGATGCTTTACAGCTGGAGACCTCAGGGGTGGGACGTTCCCTGCGGGGCAGGGCAGGGACCAGCTGGCTCATCCCAGGTGTTGATTTGGGGACATCCCATGAGTTAAGAACTCACTGCTGAGGTTTGGGGCCGTGGTCACAGGATGTCCTGTGCCTTTGGCCATCGCTAGCCTTCCCTGGCCCCCCAGGGAGCTCCGGGCTCGGGCTGGAACAGGGTTTGGCTGTCCAGGCTGTCCACCCGTGTGGCTGGGGCTGGCAGGGAGCCCTGGCACCCACTCCCAGCCTGTTCCTGCCTCCCCAAAGTGCACTTTTTATCTCTAATTACTGAGGCGATGAGTGAGCTTCGTTGAGAGCTTTCTTGGAACTGAGGTTTCTTGGATACGTCCTTGAAAATATTTTTCCAGTGCTTTGAATCACCTTTTTTCCCCCCTTTCCCCCTGCTCCAGGCCCTGGCAAGAGGCAGCATTCCTGGCTGCCTTTGCAGGGCGCTGAGCCCCGTGGAGTGTCCTGCCTGTGCCAGCTGCAGGTGCTTGATGAGCTGTGCTTTTGTTTGGCACCGACTGGGAGCAGGGATGCTCTGGAGCTGCCGAGGGGAGCACGGCTGGGGGGAGCGGTGATCCTGACTGGGCACAGGATGGATCAGCAGCTTCAGGCCTGATCCTGAGTGTGGTGGGGACCAGGATAACCACAAATAAAGGCAGGAATTCCAGCGTGTTGGTGAGGCTCAGGGCAGGGTCCAGCCCCGATGTTGCAGGTCTGGAAGCAGCAAGCCTGGGAAAGCACCTTGGCATTTCTCAGTGTCAGCCTCGCCTCAAATATCAGTGTCCTGGAGAGAGGAGCCAGGGCAGAAGATGCTTTGAGCCCCTGATCAGGGCCCTGAGGGCACAACCGGAGGTTACTGGCCCTGAGCAGCCGCACTGGGACCCCCCCACCCATCGCCCTGGGCTTGGGGAGCTCAGCCAGGGCTCAGTTCTAGACCGAGCCCCCTGAGGTGGGTCTGGCTCTGGCTTGGCTGCAATCCTGGGCCTTGCTGTGGGTCCTTGGCCTTGGAGGTGTCTTGTCCCAATGGATGGGCTGTGCCTCACCTCGGCCTTTGTCCCCTTTAGAATCCTGACGCTGGACTCCCAAGCCTGAATCGGGACCCCTGGAGCTTGACTGAGGCTGAGGCTCAGGGCTCATCCCGGCTGCCACCCTGGCCCTGCCCTGACCGCCCTCAGTTGGGGCCTTTGAAGGGGTTGGGAGGGACTTTAGAGCTCATCCCATCCACCTTCCACTGTCCCAAGCCCCGTCCAGCCTGGCCTTGGACACTGCCGGGGATGGGATCAGGGCAGGGATTGTCACCTCCAGCAGTCAAAGCAAGGGGCACTGCCTGGCTTCAAGGGCTGTGAGCAGGTGACTCAGTTTCCTCCATTCTGGGTTCCCTGAGGTCTCCTCTTGGATGTTCCCTATGGAGCAGCTGCCTCCATAGAGCCTGTATCCCTTGGCCTGTTCATGGTCTCTGAGGGATACCCCACATCCCTATCCCAGGGGAGCCCATCCCTCTGTTAGGAGGAGAGAGGGTGACGTGCCTGGCAGGAGCAGGAGATGGAGGGGTTTGGTGTCCCCCCTTTGTCCCTCTGCAATCAGATCCAGCCCTGTCTGTCTGCAGGGAGAGGTGTCCCCAGCTGGCAGCACCCTGGGGCAAGGACACAGGTGGGGGCACAGCAGGGAGGGAGGTGGGAGATTTGCATCTCTCCGAGTCAAATCCTATTTTGCCTAAATTAAGTGGGGGCAGCCAGTCTTGGCACCGTGGGCTTTCTGTATGGAAGAGATCTCATCCCTCCAGGGATCCACCTGCTCTTCCTGCTCCCTCCTACCTGTGGGACAGATGGTAGCAGGAACTTTGGGATGTAGCACGAGCATCCCACCACCCCCAGCAGCTCCCTGAAACCCTTCCTTCCTCCTCAGCCGTGCTGTGAAAACAAAGAAAGCAACATTTGGAGCCCAAATTTGCCCAGAGCAGCTGGGGCTGCCCCTGGATCCCTGGCAGTGGCCAAGGCCAGGCTGGACATTGGGGCTTGGAGCAGCCTGGGACAGTGGGAGGTGTCCCTGCTCACGGGAGGGGGTGGAATGGGATGAGCTTTAAGGTCCCTTCCAACCCAAACCATTCCATTCTGGGATTGTGTGCTTAGCTCTTTTAGGATCCAAGCACAGTGACAGCACCAAGTCCTTGGTGGTAAAGAAGGATTTTGTGGATCAAAGCTTTTTTCAAGCTCTTGGCTGCAGGGGCTGAGGTGCTGTTGGTGTTTGGGGTCTCTTTCACCTGGAATGAGGATGGATGCCCAGCCAGTGGCATCCATGGTGAGTTGGGACAAGCCAATACCCACGAGGAGCAAGAGAGAAGTTGAGACTTTGGGTAAAAGAATGGAAAAAGTGATCAAAGAAGTGAGATAAGAAATAACGGCAGGGGCTGACTTCTGGTGGGATTATTTAATCATAAGGTAATTAATACTTTATCCCTCACTGGCTCCTTTCATGTGAGGATCACAAAGCACTTCACAAACATTAATTAATCTTCCCCACCATCCCTGCAGGAAGGTCACGGAGCCACCGAGCGTGAGGGAAATCTTGTCATTGATGGAGCTGGCTGCTCTCCCGGCACGATGCGAGCTCGGGTGGGATGGCAGGACAGAGAGAGCTCCAATTCCTCACCAATGACTGAAAATGATTTCCCATAACTTCCCCAGAGGGCAAAAATTGTCACAGGCAGCCAGGATGGGCGAAGGCTGCTTGGGAGAATGTCCCTCCCACGGGGTGTCCTGCCCTGGAGCCTTGGGAAGCTGGAGCATCCCAGTGGGATCACGCTGTCAACCGCTCAGTGTTTCAAATGTCTGTGGTTGTCCTTGTCCCCAGGTCCTGGCAGTGGTGCCAGCATGGCTGAGCAGGACCCAGCCACAGGCTGCCCACGTGGGAAGCAGCAGCTGCCAGGTCAGTGTGCAGCGGGTGTGGTTTGGGGAATTTCCCTGGTTTCAGACAGCTCATGAGGAAGCCGAATGTGGGGCACGGTTGTGACGGGGAAGAAGAAGATCTGGGGTGAGGATGGGCTGTCAGCTGGGGGCAGGTGTTGGGAACAGCGCTGGGATGTTCCCAGCTCGGCAGGGTCTGCACTGGGATGGCACAAACGGAACTGGGAGAGGAATGACCGTGACCAGAACAGGCTGGGGGCTCATCCTGCACGTGGCCTGAGCCCAAGGAGTGACCCTGAGGCTCGGGGGGTGCGGGCAGCGCTCCTGCAGCTCTGGAATGTTCTGGTCTCCTGCTCTCTCTGTCCCCTGTCACTGACCCTGAGACCCAGCCCCGTCCCAGCTGTGCCTGCAGCTCTCAAGGTCCCCGTGCCCTTGGAAGGCCACCCCAGCAGTGACCATGGCAGGTCCTTGTGCCCGGGGGGGCCGAGGGCAGGGCCTGGCTGCCACAGGAACTGCTGGATGCCCACTTGCTTTTCCAGCTTTCACCTGGGAGGTGAGGGCCAACGACCGCGGCTACCACAGGCAGTTCAAGAAGAAGTTTGCCTTCTGCCTGAGCAAGAGGAAATATTCGGTGAGCCAGGAGGGGCCTGGGCTTCCCTTCCCCAGCCCCTCACCCCGGAGCCGGTGGTGGCTGCGGGGGCACGGCAGAGATGCTCCAGAGGGGTCTCCAGAGGGGTGGAGAGTCACACACACAATCCCCAGGGAGGAGAAGCGCTGCTCCCTCCCTGCCTGGTGCCCCCCAGAGCTGTCAGAGAAGGAGCAGAGCTGTGGGAAGTGTTTTAGGCTGGTGGTCTAATCAAGAGAAAGATTTTTCAAAATGTGTTGAGGCAGCAAAACCAGATTTTTTTTTTTTTTTGCTGCTAAATACCATGGAGGTCAGTTAGCTGGGGTTCAGATCACAGAATCACTGAATATCCTGAGCTGGAATGCACCCACAAGGACCCAAGGGCCCAACACTTGCTGAATGGCCCACATGGGGAGCAAACCCACAAGCGAATGATTTTGTTCTCAATTTTACACGGCCCTTGGACCCGATAAATCCCTCTTTTCCCTTATGGCTTTGATAATTTTTTTGAGGCATCTCTTGTGCTGTGAAAAATCCTAAAACCACCAGAATGTTTTGGCACTTGCAGAGCAGGTCCCTGATTTCCCACAGCTGACCCTGGCAGTGGCTGTGACTCCCCTCTTCTCCGCAGGGCAATGCCATCAGGACAGCCAAGTACAACCTCCTCACCTTCCTGCCCCTCAACCTCTACGAGCAGTTCCACCGCATGGCCAACGTCTACTTCGTCTTCGTCATCCTCCTCCAGGTGGGGTGGGCACCACGGGAACACCGAGTGTGAGCCAGGGGTTTGCCCAAGGAGGCTTCTCTGGAGTTCAGAGAAGTCAGGCTAAAAGGTTTCCCAGGACGTGGCTTTTCCGTGGTGTTTGGGGTCTTTTGGGAGCTCGGAGGGGTTTAACCTGTGTTAGGTGTGGTTGCTTTAAATTAAAGTCTCCCAGCATCAGGAGCACGGGGAGCTGCTGGAGCCACTCCAGAGGAGGCCACGGAGATGCCCCAAGAGCTGGAGCCCCTCTGCTCTGGAGCCAGGCTGGGAGAGCTGCGGGTGCTCACCTGGAGAGGAGAAGGCTCCAGGGAGAGCTCCGAGCCCCTTGCAGGGCCTAAAGGGGCTCCAGGAGAGCTGCAGAGGGACTGGGGACAAGGCATGGAGGGGCAGGACCCAGGGAATGGCTTCCCAGTGCCAGAGGGCAGGGCTGGATGGGAGATTGGGAAGGAATTGTTCCCTGGGAGGGTGGGCAGGCCCTGGCCCAGGGTGCCCAGAGCAGCTGGGGCTGCCCCTGGATCCCTGGCAGTGCCCAAGGCCAGGCTGGACATTGGGGCTGGGAGTATCCTGGGACAGTGGGAGGTGTCCCTGCCCATGGCAGGGGTGGCACTGGATGGGCTTTGAGGTCCCTCCCAACCCAAACCATTCCTTGATTCTATAAAATGGGTTTGGTTTGCCACGTAGGCGAAGCTCACACTGACCACACAAAAACAGAAATTCATCCCTCCAAATGCAGAGGCCCAGGAGCATTTCACACCTCAAGAAGAGGTGGAAGCCCAGCAGAACAGGCGTCTGTAGCAGAGGTGTTGATTTGATGATTCTGAGATGGGTTCCGGCCACCCTCGGGCGCTGGCTGGGGAGCGAGGGCATCACTCAGTCCCCTCAAGTGTCCCAAGGCGGGGTAGGACTTGTGTCAGTGGTGTAAAATTCTCCTTCTCTAGACCTTCCCTGAGATCTCCACGCTGCCCTGGTACACTCTGCTGTTCCCCCTGAGCTGCCTTCTCATCATCCGGGGGCTGCGAGACCTCATCGATGACATTGTGAGTGAGGGGGTGGCCCTGGGCGACACGGCAGGAAGGGGCCCTTTGCTGTGAGCTGAACTTTGGAGCTCAGGAGCTGCTGTCACCCATCAGCCCTGAGCTACCATCTCCACCACATCCACTTTTCTTTTAGTTTCCCTTGGGAAAGATGTGGCTGCTTTCCTTGGGGTCTAAACCCCCACTTCTGCCATCTTTAACACCTTGACCACTGGCTGTAGTGCCGAGTTGGTCCCCAGAAATACCTGGGGGGGAATTCATCAGAACACATCTCCCCGTGGCTCAGAACGCCGGTCTGGGGCTGAGGAGGGAGGTTGGTGCTGTTAAGGGGGTTGTTTTTGTGGGACAGGACAGCCTGGCATGGCCATCCTTGGCCTCTCTGTCTCTCCTCCATGCAGGGTCGTCACCAGAGTGACAGGAACATCAACAGCAGGCCGTGTGAGATCCTGGCAGGGACGAGGTGAGGGGCTTTGGGAAGCTCTGGCCGTGTTTTCCACACCCGTGTGGAACAATGGAGCAGCTGAAGTGCTGAGAATCCTTGAGCAGCTGAGAAGGGGTTTGGTGGGACTGTCCCGGGCTCTGCAAACTCCCATCACCTCCCAAAATGTGCCACAGGTTCTCCTGTAGGATTGGTGACATTCCAGTCACGGGCAGCAGGATTACAAAAGGCCCAGTTTGCTGTGGTGTGCCGGGGGAGCCTTTCCTTGGCCACGGAATTCCTCTGGGGCATCAAATCCAGCCCATGGGGCCGTGTCCCCGCTCAGCACTGGGCCAGGGAAGGATGAGCTTTTCCCACCTGTGGCCAGGGTGCCGAAAGTCCCTGTCACCTGTAGGTACAGGGACATGGATGTGGCACACGGGTCCTGTGCCACCCTCGGTGCTCAGCCCTCTGGAGGCCACCACAGTGGCACAGCAATCTGGAGGCCCAAATCCTACAGGAATTTGGGACAGACACGGGCTGAAACACCCCCAGCCCCCACTCCCACTGCTCTGCAGGGACAAAAAGCTGTCCCCTGAATCCCCCTGCAGCTTCCGCTGGCAGAAGTGGCGCGACATCTGCGTCGGGGACATCGTCCGGCTGCACAAGGACAGCGTCGTCCCGGTGAGCGGTGCCCGGAGCTGGCTGTGCCCAGGGCTGGCTGTGCCCGGGGCTGGCTGTGCCCTGGGCAGGGCTTGGTGACCAGGGGCTCATGCAGGTGCTCTCTGCCCCCTTTTTTGCTCCTCAAGGCTGACCTGCTCCTGCTGCGCAGCTCCGAGCCCAGCAGCCTGTGCTATGTGGAGACTGCCGACATTGATGGGTGAGGACGGGGACAGGGACAGGGACAGGGACCCCTCTGGCTGTGGGGGGACAGGGGCAGAGGCCGGAGACCCTGGTGTTGGGGGCCCCCCACCGCTGGGAGGGTTCAGCAGAAACCACAGGGTGTGGGAGATCCTCCAAAACCCCAAACCTGCAGACAGCCCAGAAATGGGGATTTGAGCCCCAGATTTTGAAAATGGGAGTCCAAAAGCTCTGGCGAGGCTTCCACAGAGCACCTGGCAACCTCCAGCCAGAGTCTCCATCTCCCAGCCCATCCTCCTGTGCAGGATGATTTAATGGCAGGGCCCTCGGGCCAGGGCTCTTCCTGTGCCAGTGCTCCGTGTGTGGCACCACAGGTCCCTCCCTGGTGTTCCAATGCCACCACTCGTGCGATCACCTGGTAATTCATGGCTATGAACAGCTCTGTCACCCCACGGGGTTGTTTTATTTCCCCTTCCCTGGCTCTTGCTCACAGGGAAACAAACCTGAAGTTCAGACAGGCCCTTCTGGTCACCCACCAGGAGCTGGGCAGCGAGGAGAGCATGGCTGCCTTCGATGGTGAGTCCGCTGGGTGGGGGGCATGTGGCCAATGCCACTGGGATGGGATGGATTCACCTTGGGAGTTCTCTGATCCCCTGTCGCCATCAGCCCAACAAGAGGCTGGCAGCCCAAAGCCTCGTGTGGAGGCACTTCCCATCTCTGCCGCGATGGATCCACCGGGGTTGGGCACCTTCCCCCTGCCCTGGAGCTGGATTTTCCCACTGGAACCAAGCCCTGGTTCCCAAACCTGAGCTCAGCCCCTGCTGCTCCTGCACAGGGTGCGGAACTCCCTTCTCCAAAGCCTTGGGGATGAAGGGGGTTGTGTTTGTACCTTCTCCAGTGAGGTTCCTACACTGACCAACCTCCCAGTGCCTCCATGGCCCTCAACCCAAGCCACCCAAATCCCACCCTGAATCTCCCGAGAGGCCCCACTTTGGGGGGGACACGTGGGGCTGAGAGGGGGCGAGGAAGGTTCTCTCTCGCCCCTGCCCTTCCCCGTGCCAGGGCGAGTGACGTGCGAGGAGCCCAACAGCCGCATGCACACCTTCACGGGCACCCTGCGGTGGCGGGGCCGCACCCACGCCCTGGACATCGACCGGCTCCTGCTGCGGGGCTGCCGCGTCCGCAACACCGCGCTCTGCTACGGCCTGGTGCTCTACGCAGGCGAGTGTCCCTGCCCGGGCAGGAAGGGCAGGAATTGCCTGGCATCATGGGGGTTTTAAGCTGCCCAAGCCGTTCCCAGCTGGCACAGGGTGGTGGAGGAGCTGCCGCGGTGTGTTCCTGATGGTGTTGGGGTCGCTGGTGGGAGGTGAGGTGGTGCCAAACCTCTCCTCAGCCCAGGGTATCTGCCAGCTGCACCTCATCCTGGATCCAACCCACCCAGGGCAGCTCAGGGCTGGGCCGTGGGGAGCTGTGGGAGAGGGAGGGTGAGATCTGATGTGAACATCATGTTTTGGAGCGTGCAGCCACGGCTCGATGGATGCTGATGAAGGGAGGGGCTCCTCTGGACTCTTCAGGGCAGGGGAGGTGTCATTATGGAGGGGAGCAGCCTCACTGAGCTGCAGCTGAGCCTTCTGGGGACTTGCATTTTTACTTTGGAAATGTTTCTTGCCCAGGGTTTGATTCCAAAATTATGAGGAACTGTGGAAAGATCAAGAGGAAGAAGACCAAGCTGGACCACATGATGGACCGGCTGGTGGTCGTGGTGGGTGTGGTGCAAACACCTCTGCCCAGCTCCTGGGGTGGCTCACAGGGCTCCTCATGAGAGGCCTCCTGCTTGGGTGGTGCTGATTTTCTTCATCCTGCAATATTTGGCCCAAAATACCTTGGGTTTAACATGTTCAGAGAATCAGAGAATCCCAGAGCAGTTTGGCTTGAAAGGGACCTCAAAGCCCATCCAGTGCCACCCCTGCCATGGCAGGGACACCTCCCACTGTCCCAGGCTGCTCCAAGCCCCAATGTCCAGCCTGGCCTTGGGCACTGCCAGGGATCCAGGGGCAGCCCCAGCTGCTCTGGGCACCCTGGGCCAGGGCCTGCCCACCCTCCCAGGGAACAATTCCTTCCCAAGATCCCATCCAGCCCTGCCCTCTGGCACTGGGAAGCCATTCCCTGGGTCCTGGCCCTCCATGCCTTGTCCCCAGTCCCTCTGCAGCTCTCCTGGAGCCCCTTTAGGCCCTGCAAGGGGCTCTAAAGTCTCTTTGGAGCCTTCTAGAGAAGAGTTTGGTGGGCTCTGTGATCCTGGGACTTTCTCATCTTGGGACCTTCTCATCCTGGCTTCCCACCCCAGATCTTTCTGGTGCTGTTATTGACGTCCCTGGGCCTCGCTGTCGCCTCTGGGTTCTGGGCCAGGACATTCCAGGAGAAGCACAGCTACCTGGCTGCCCTCTACAAGCACACAACCCCTGCCCAGCAGGCCTTCCTCAACTTCTGGGGCTTCACCATCCTCCTGAGCATCATCATTCCCATGTCCATGTACATAACGTAAGGACCACGGAGCTTGGAAGGGATCAGGGCTCAGCACCCGCCCCCTGCCCATGCCCCTCACCTGGAACTGGGGTCACGGCCCCAAAATGGGGCTGCACCAAAGGTCAGGGTGTGGCCAAGGTCATTCCCAGGTGCTCTCTTAGCTGGGAGAGGGGAGGGATGGATGGGGTGTGTATCCTACAAACACCAAGGACGTGCTCTCAGATCTTCCCAGGGGAAAAGCAGAGCAGGGATCCAAGCCCCGTGATGGTGTTGGGCATTGTGGGCAGGCTGAGGGTGGCTCTGAGGAAGGTGCTGCTCCCCAGGAGCAGGATCTGGGATATTCCTGTGCTTCCTGTGGACAGCAGCAGGGTGGGGAGGAGAAAGACACAGCTGCTCTGTGCAGGCAACAATCACAATTTGTGTTGGAAAAAGCTGTTTCCAAACTTTGGACCCTTCACTGGACCTCCAGGTCTGTGAATTTGGTCACCAAGGGCCAGAATTCCAGAGGGGACCCAGTGGGTGATGAGCCTTTTGGAAGCCTGGCCACAAGCAATGAAAACCCTCTGGCCCCCCCCCAAGCCCAGAGCAGTAGGATCAAGGTGGGGAGCTCCTCCTGCCTCTCCTTCCTGTGCCAGGTGCCCGGTGCCCCTGGGCTGTGAGGAACACCACCTCCTTCTCCCTGTTTTCTCCTCCTGGACTCCTTAGGCTTGAATTCATCTACCTGCTGAACAGCTGTTTTATTAACTGGGATCTGGAGATGTATTACGGTGCCAAGGACATTCCAGCCGAGGCCAGGAGCACCAGCCTCAGTGACCAGCTGGGCCAGGTCGAGTACATCTTCTCGGACAAGACGGGCACCCTGACACAGAACATCATGAGCTTCAAGAAATGCTGCGTCAATGGGACCATCTATGGTAACCCGGGCTGGGATAAGTTTGTAGAGGATCAGGTGAACCTGGAGCTGGTTCTTTCCACTCCTCCTGGCTTGCCAGGGTGCTTGGGACAGGTGGATTGGTGTTGGGTTGGTGCTGTAGGAATTCTCCTTGTCCTCATCCCCCACGTTTTTGGGGCGTTGCCACCCCTGAGGTCCCTCTGGTCTGCTGTTCCCAGCACACGGAGCCAGGGCACGGTCCTGGCCTCCAGCATGGGAGAGGTTTGGTGGCCCAAACTCAGCTGAGATCAGCAAAGTTTTCCCTGATAAAAAAGGGAGCCTGGGGCAGGACCCTGGGGCAGCTGTACCATGCGCGGTGTGGGTGAGCTGGATCCCGCCTGGAATCCTGAGCTGATGCTGGCCCAGGCAGGGGAGTAACAGGAGAGGGGCCAGGGGAGCCCGTGGATTTCTGTTTCCTCTTAAGGTCTTGTAGAGAAGGAGGAGCTGTTGCTTTTCTTCTTTGCGTCGTTTTCTGGGGAATCTCCAGCTCGGTTTCCAAATCTGGGAAACTTTGGGGCTTTCAGGGGACCTGTGGAGGAGGCGAGGAACTTATCATTGTCCTTAGGTTGTTTAATTAGAGCGAACATATGTAATTGCTCTTTGCTTTTTTGGGTTTGGGGTTTTTTTATTTGTCTGTTTGGGGTTTTTGGGGTTTTTTTTTACATTTTTTTTACATTAAAAAAAACTGTTATTTTTAATTATTCTGCTTGATTTTCCCCATAAAACCTTGAAAATTGCCAAGTCCTTCCTCTTCTCATTGCTGTACTTGCTCCAGCTCTTGGCTCACTTTGGGATTAGTCATGATGCTAAATTAGTGAAACTCAACATGCAGGGCAGGCCCAAGCTTTAGCATGGAGCTCTGTTTCCCTGAGATAAGCATCATGTGCTTGAGACAAATGGACAGTGGTAAAAGCAAAAAGGAGGGCCAAAAAAACCTCACAAAGCTTTTAAGCAGGAACAAACCAAATTTTCCCTGCCTGGTGCAGCACATTCCACCTCTGCGGAGCAGCCTCACCCTAATCCCAGCAAGTCTTTGGCCAAATGCAGAATCTCCCAGGAAATGCAGGTGAAAGTAGCCCTGAATTTTTAACATTAAAATCATGGTGAAAATCTGAACAAAAAGCCAAAAAAGTGAGGCCTGGATATCCCAGTGGGGTCTGACACTGAGGAGATGCTGAATTGGTGACTTTTGGCCATTTTTTTGGCCAGCAGGAGCACGAGTCCCTCCAGAGAAGCTGCTCCAAGTCCCCTGCCAGCCCTCTATTAACTGGGCTGTTTTTATTTTGGCAGGTCCAGGCACAGGCCACGAGAACAAACAGCCACCGGTGCGTAAGTCCCCCCTCCCACGTGCCACAGGGCTGTCACTGGTGGCCCAGCCTGGTGCTGAGGAGCTCAGCTGGCTCCCAGCGGGGTCCAGGCTCTCAGAGGGGCCTGCCGAGTTTGCCCCTCCTCAGCTGCCATTAAGGACAGGGGAACCAGGGTTATAAAATAATGCAGTTCTGATTTTTCGGGATTTTTCATTCCCACCCCCTTGGCGTGGGCAGTGCAGAGCTGGGCTCAGCCTCTGCCCTGGGTCCGTGCCAGCAGAGTGCCACTGTGTCCCATCCCCGCTGCTCCTGAGGACACAGAGCCCTGTGCTCAGTCCCACCGGGCTCCTGCATCCTGCCTGTGCCTCTTGCAGGGCTCGGGGCTGAGCTGGGAGCACCCTGGCGAGCAGAAGTTGGATGTTTGCGATGTGGCGCTGCTGGAAGCCGCCCAGAGGGACGATGACCCAGTGCTGAGGGAGTTCCTGAGGCTGCTGGCCCTCTGCCACACCGTCATGGTGGAGGACAGGGGCGGTGGGTTGAGGTGCTGGGAGCGGGGCTGAGCTGCTCCTCAGGGCAGTGGGGCTGTGGTGGGGTTTGGCAGCACCCAGCAAAGCTCAGCTGTGGGAAACAGTGGGTGTGAGAGCCCAGGCGTGGCTCGTGCCACTGCCCCTGTGTCATGGATTTGTGTTTGGGGCTGTTTTAAAGCTCATGGGTGGCAATAGACGCACAAGGGGGATAATCCTGTCTGGGACAAGGAGCAAAAGGGGTCATAGAATCCCAGAATAGTTTGGGCTTGAAGGCACCTCAAAGCCCATCCAGTGCCACCCCTGCCATGGGCAGGGACACCTCCCACTGCCCCAGGCTGCTCCAAGCCCCAATGTCCAGCCTGGCCTTGGCCACTGCCAGGGATCCAGGGGCAGCCCCAGCTGCTCTGGGCACCCTGTGCCAGGGCCTGCCCACCCTCCCAGGGAACAATTCCTGCCCAATCTCCCATCCAGCCCTGCCCTCTGGCACTGGGAAGCCATTCCCTGTGCCCTGTCACCCCAGGCCCTTGCCCCAGGTCTCTCTCCAGATGAAACAAGCAGCACTGAGTTTCCCCAGCCTGGTAGCTCAGGCTTCAGGGTGTCACAGCTGCTGCTGGGTAAGAACGGGGTGTTTCAGCTGTTCCAGTGTGGTTTGGCTGGGAATCCCTGTGTGCAATCCTTACCCCTCTCCTGCAGACCAGCTGGTTTACCAGGCAGCTTCCCCAGATGAGGAGGCGCTGGTGTTGGCAGCCAAGAACTTGGGCTACGTCTTCCTGGCCCGGACACAGGACACCATCACCATCAGGGAGCTGGGCAGCACCAGGACCTACGAGCTGCTGGCCATGCTGGACTTCAACAGCGACCGCAAGAGGATGTCTGTGCTGGGTGAGTGATGGGGGCTGTCTCAGGGGGACCTCCAGGGTCCCTTCCATGCTCAGCCCTATAAGGGATGGCACCGGGATGGCTGCAGGTGGCCACAACTGGCACCGGGCTCTTAAGGGTCATCCTGGTCATCCCTGTGGATTTGCTCACCCTTGGTGAAGGCAGCCAAAGAAGGGTTTGAGCAGCCAAGAGAGAGGAGGTAAATGCAGGGCTCAGAGGAGTTGTGTGAGGAACTGACAGTCCCTGAGGCCTGGTCCTGCCCCGTGGTGGTGCAGATCTGGGATATTCCTGTGCTTCCCATGGCCACAGATGGAAAAGCACCAGCGAGCCCTGTGGTGCCTTCTGGGGCTCAACAGGGGCCAGTGTGGCCGCTGTGCAGGGACGGCGATGAATGGGAGCCATCTCTGAGGGGACCTAAGGTGTCCTTCCCCTCCCTGCCAGTGCGAGACCCCCAGGGCACCATCCGGCTCTACACCAAGGGTGCCGACACCGTCATCCTGGACAGGCTGCGGAGGCGGGGGCCCAACGAGACCCTCACCGAGAGGGCGCTGGATGTGAGTCCCACACCAGCCCGGGGCGACAGGACTGCTCTCCCTCCTGCTGGCTTTGGGCTGGGTGTCCTGCAGTGCCCTGCTGCTCTTCCTCCCTCTGCATTAGGGATTTGGGTTTTGCCTTCTGCCCTAGGAGCCCCACCTGCATATGGGACAGGGGGTAAGAGGGCATGGAATCCACCTTCGGTGTTCTGCGTGGACCAGCTGCATCCGAGGATGCTCATGGGGATGCTCTAGGATGGGGGAAGGGAGTCAGAGCCCAGAGAGAGATGCCCAGGACCTGGAGTGTCTCTGGCTCTGCCCACGCCCGGCCTGGGGTGATCCCTGGTCCTGTGAGAGTGATCCTGGGGAGGGAGGAGAGTCCTGATGTCTCCTCCCTGCAGCGCTTTGCAGAGGAGACGCTGAGGACACTGTGCGTGGCCAGCAGGGAGGTGAGCGAGGCCGAGTTCCGTGCCTGGAGCCAGAGGCACCGCGAGGCCACGGTGCTGCTGCAGGACCGCGCGCGGGAGCTGGACAGGCTCTATGAGGAGATGGAGCAGAACCTGCAGGTGGGATGGGGCCGGGGTCAGGAGGAGCTCTCTGTGCTCCAGAGGGCAGGCACGTGGGGTTTGGCTCTCCAGGATGAGGTGTGAGTGTCCAACCCAATGCCCATTCCCTGGGTGGGAGGACAGGAGGAGTTTTCCCCCAGGGTGACTTTGTGACGTGCTAGCGGACACCGGGGTGTTAAGCTGTAGCTGTCGAGTTGTGTCTACCCCCAGCAAGGGCTGCTGGTTGGATCCAGGGGTGATTCCCACCCCCGTATCCTGCCCTTCCCCATGCCATGACACCCCGTCACCCCCTCCAGCTGCTCGGGGCCACGGCCATCGAGGACAAGCTGCAAGACGGAGTCCCTGAGACCATCCAGCTGCTGAAACTGGGCAACATCAAAGTGTGGGTGCTGACAGGAGACAAACAAGGTCAGTGGGGGCACCCCTAGACCCCTCAACACATTTCAGCTTCTCCCCTAACCAGGACCAGAGAGGAGAAGGGCCGCTGGGGGTGGGCAGGAACTGGTTCTGCTGCTCCCTTTACTCCCCAGTAGCAGCAGGGGAAACTGAGGCAGGGGAAGCAGCTGCTGCCCACCAAGGGCTCTTGGAGCCAAGGGCTGGGGGCTGCCCTGGGCTGGGGGCAGCACCATGGCCCATTGACAGCTGGGTGTTGCAGAGACCGCAGTGAACATCGGCTACGCCTGCAGGCTGCTGACGGACGACATGGAGATCCTGGAGGAGAAGGAGGTCAGGTGAGGAATCGTCACCTCCTGGCTCAGGACACTGCTGCCCCTGCTGAGGACACCCGAGGGCAGAGGGGCCAGGGCAGGGTGGGCAGAGCTCAGCTCAGCCAGAGGTGCTTCTCCTTCCCTGTGCCAGCCTGGATGTCCATGGTCCTCCTCTGATGCTTTTCCAGGCCTCCCCACCTGTTTCTGCCCCCACACTCTTCCTTGGCAGGCTTTGACCAGAAAGGGTTTCAGATTCTCTCCAGCCTCTAAACCAGGCTGATTTCTGTTATCAGTGAGCCTCCTCTTTGTCCCCCCTGTTCCCACCACAGTCCCATCTCCCTGGCTTTGAGATGACCAAGGCCCACTGTGGGTCTCACCAGCATTCCCAGTGTCCCCAGCTCATGTCCAACCCCCGCTTCCTCCCACAGTGAGATCCTCCAGGTTTACTGGGAGAGCAACAACAACCTCAGTGGCAGTGGGGACGCCCCGTGCAGCCGCCGCCTCTCCCAGCAGCGCCCAGAGGCTCCGTGCCACCAGAGAGCCATCATTGTCAGCGGGGACTTCCTGGTAAGGTGGCACCTGGATGTTGTTCTCTGCTCCCTGCCTGATGGTTGTTCCCACCCTGGCGGTATCAAAGTCCTGGGTGGCACCAGCACGTGTAGGACGTGGTGCTCCTCCTGCTGAAAGGTGGGAAAAGCCCATTTGGGACTGGGGAACAAAGGGTGGAGAAGAGAACAACCTTGCACTGACCATTTGGTGTTGGGGGGCTTTGACCAAAGCTGCCCAGTGTTCTGGGGTGACGCGGGCTGGGTGACACAAGCTCTTGTGGTCATACTGGGACATGCTGGGCTCATACTGGGTCACAGCACCTGCTCTGTGATGAACTTGGAGAAAATCAGAGGCACTCTTTCGGAGCATTCACGAGCATTGTTGAGGAGCTGAGGGCTCTGAGGGCTATGGGTGAGGTCCCAACCACATGTGCTCTCCCCCAAGGACAAAATCCTCCACACGGGAGAGGTGCTGAAGGAGGAGAAGGGGTGGCCATGGTGGTGGCTGTGCTGTGACAGGGCCGAGGCCTCACAGGACAGGGGAGGTCTGGTGGAGAAGGCCTTTGTAGAGCTGGCCACCAGCTGCCAGGCCATGATCTGCTGCAGGGTGACCCCCAAGCAGAAAGCCCTGATGGTGCAGCTGGTGAAGAAGCACAAGAAGGCCATCACCTTGGCCATCGGGGATGGCGCCAACGATGTCAACATGATCAAAAGTGAGGCTCGGGCAGGGGGGGTTGGGGTCCAGTTGGTGTGTCCCACTGGTGATGGTGCTGCCCCGTTTGTCATCTCCACCACCTCAGCCTCCCCTTTGGGGTGAGGAGCTGGGAGGGGAAGCCCCAAACCTGTTCCCCACATTGCTGTGCTGGGAGGGGAGCGAGAGGCACAGGACAGGGACCAGCCCCAGACAAGTGCAGGGTGGCCCGTGTGCTTTTGGCATCTGGGATGAACCTTGATGAACCTTCAAACCCCAACGTGGGCAGCTGGCAGAGCCGTCCCTGCCCCTCCCAGCAGCCCTGACATGCAGCTGTGCCCTTGGCACACCACGCCTGGAATATCCAGGACATGGGATAGAGGGGGACGGTTCCCTTTGTCTGTCACTCCTGGATTCACATTCCTGGGGACAACCCACGGGGAAATCAAGCCCCCAGCTCGCCCTAAACCTCCCGACGTGCGTTTGCCACCCACAGCCGCGGACATCGGGGTGGGCATCAGCGGGCTGGAGGGGCTGCAGGCCGTGCAGTGCAGCGACTACGCCCTGGCCCAGTTCTCCTTCCTGCAGCGCCTGCTGCTCGTCCACGGCCGCTGGAATTACCTGCGCATCTGCAAGTTCCTTCGCTACTTCTTCTACAAGACCTTCGCTGGCCTCCTGGGCCAGGTGTGGTTTGCTTTCCACAGCGGATTCACAGCTCAGGTGAGGGCTGCAGGGGTCACATCCATCCCGTGGACGTCTCTACACCAGAGTTACAACTCCCCCTGCTCAGGATCCCCTGCAGGGATCGTGCTTGGGACTGCCTGCAGGACACGTGTCCACATCGCCACCTCAGTCCCCTTTTCTCCCTTGCCAAGTCCAGTTTCTTGGGGTTGCCTGGCTGAGGCACAGCTGGTTATCTGCACCAGTTATCTGCTTTTCACCTGGCTGGACTGGGAAAAGCACCCTGGGGAAATTCGGGATCTCCTTGTGAGCTGCAGTTCAGCCTTGGACAGATGCAGGATCCCACGTGCATTGAGCTGGTTTCCTCCACAATGGGAGCTTTGATCCCAAGGGCCATCCTCAAGTGTGACTTGACCAGCACCGTGTGGGGCTCCAGCCTCCACCTCTGTCTGCAGCATGGCCCTACAGACAGTGTGGGGCTGATGCAGGGAATGGGGCAAGTCCATGGGGATTTCCATGTTTGGATCTGAGTGTCCTGGGGCCTGGGCATCCTTTGTGAGTCTTTCCAGAGCACCTCTGAGCTCACAGCTTCTCCCTGTTCCCTTCTAGCCTCTCTATGAGGGCTGGTTCCTTGCACTCTACAACATTTTCTACACTGCCTACCCTGTGCTGTCCATGGGCCTTTTGGAGCAGGTACGGCTTCACCGGGCTCACCCAGCCCCGTGCCACCCTCGGTAGGTGGGAATCAGCCCGGCAGTCCCTGCACCCATCTGCACAGCCCTTGGTGCCAGGACACAAAGGCACAATCGGCAGCTCGGTGGGCATTTGGAGCTCACCCTCAGTCGTGGGGTGCCTGTCCCCCATCACCCCCGAGCCGCTGGGCAGAGGGACCCACACTGCGTGTGTCCATCTCTACTGCTGTCCCGGAGGGTGTGTGGGGTGGGGCGGCCCCATGCTGCTCCCCCAGTCCCTGCACCCTCTCTGGGATGCTCTCCCTCCCCTAATCCCTGCAGCCCGTGTGGGATTCTCTCCCTCTCCCAATCCCTGCATCCCCTCTGGGATGCTCTCCCGGCAGGACGTGAGTGCCAAGAAGAGCCTGGAGTTCCCTGAGCTCTACATGGTCGGGCAGCAGGACGAGCTCTTCAATTACCGCGTTTTTGGTGTCACCCTCCTGCACGGGGTGGGCACCTCCCTCATCAGCTTCTACGTCGCGCTCTGGGCCTTTGAAGACCACGTTGGCACCAAGGCTGTGGGTGACTACGAGTCCTTCTCTGTCACAGTGGCCCTGTCAGCCTTGCTGTCGGTCCTCGTGGAGGTGAGCACTGATCTGCTCTTCCTCATCCTGCCCCACAGCTGATCTTTAGGGTCCCTGGGCTCTGGCACCATCCCCCAGTGGCTTTATGGCTGGGGTTTGATCTCCCTGGGCTGGAGGAGGAATTTGGGAACAGCAGCTGAATGGACGAGGGTCACCACGGCTCTCGTGGGGCTCTGCCTGCTCTGCCCTTGTCCCCACAGATCGTCCTGGACACTAAGTACTGGACAGTGTTGTCCTTCCTGATGGTCACAGCCAGCCTGCTCCTCTACTGCCTCTTCTCCTTCCTGACCCAAAGTGTTGATGCCTTCAGGATAGCCCCCGCCATTTTCTGCTTCCCAGGTGAGGTGCCCCAGGGATCCTTCCCTTCCCTGCCCGTGGTGCTAGGAGCTGTTTCCCATCCTGTAGATCATGTCCTCGTTGCCACTTCTCGATCTGCTGTCTTGACTTTGAACTCCAATTTAGGTGCCATCTCCTCTTTAGAGCCCCCAGCACCTTCCCGGGTAGGGGCCTGTCCCCCAGCACTTGTTCCCTCTGCCCCCTCCCCCTTCCCCACTCAAACATCACCCCCAGCTCCCTGTGTCGACAGATGCCAGCTGGAATGCCCTGACTGACCCCTATGTCCTGCTCGTGGTCCTGCTGTCCCTGGTGGTCAACACCCTCCCCTCGCTCACTGTCCACGCCTTCCGTGCCACCCTGGGCAGAGCCACCACCCAGCAGGTGAGGCCTGGGGGGCACCGGCAGGGGCAGGTCCTGCTTCCCACCGGTGTTGGTGTCTGGGATTGGTGATGGCAAGGGCAGGTTCCCCAGGAGCGTAGTGCTGGGACATGTCGCCTCTCCTTGGTGGCCCCACTCATGGTGGTCACCGGCACCCAGCTCTGACTCCAGGGGCTCTCCCCAAATTGTTCCACGGCCCAGCAGGGGGGCCTGGGCCAAGAGACCCAATTCAGCTCTTGGAGAGGGTCTGCCTTTGGCTGAAGTAAGAGTTGTCCTCCAGGACCCCCCAGCAGGGTCTGGGGTCTGGTGCAGGTCCCGGTGCCACCCCAGCCTTGGTGGAGCTCACCCCCATCAGGTTTGTGGTTCCAAAGAGTCCCAGGTGGAAGCAAGGGTTGGGATTGTGCTCCAGAGCTCTGGGAGCTTTGCAGACCCCTGGGAGAGTCCCCACGTTCCTCATCCCACCATGAAGTCATGGTGGAGCTGGGATCCAAACCCTGTCCTGCTGGAGGGTGTCCCTGTGTGTCCCACCTCGGGGTGAGGGCTTGCCTGGGAGGTGTCCACAGCCTGAGTGGGAGCAGGGGTTGGCACTGTGCTCCAGAGCTCCAGGAGCTTTGCACGTCCCTGGGAGAATCCCCACATCTCTCATCCCCATGGAAAATCAGGTCACTGCAGAGCTGAGAGCCAAACCGGCTCCTGGTGGAGGTGCCCCTACGCTCCCTTCATGTCCCCCCTTGGGGTGAGGCCTCTCCTGGCAGG
>NW_024581071.1:1218982-1235818 GCF_017639235.1 Corvus kubaryi | reverse complement strand
TCGGGGACAGCCTGCGGGGCACAGCCTGCGGGGCCAGCCTCGGGGGCCAGCCTCGGGGGCCAGCCTCGGGGGCCAGCCTCGGGGGACAGCCTGCGGGGGACAGCCTGCGGGGGGCAGCCTGCGGGGCCAGCCTGCGGGGTCAGCCTCGGGGGACAGCCTGCGTGCCCCGGCCACCCCCGGCACCGCCCCGGGTGCCCTGCGCCCCGAGGAGACCCCGGCTGTGTCCTCCCTGAGCTGCCCCTCGCTGTAGCTGCCCCGGCCATCAGCCTGCCACCCCGCTGGGACGGGGCAGGGCCAGCAGGGCACACAGCTGGCTGCTCCGCTCCTTTCAGGGGCCACCTTTAATGGTATTTGGTGGGTTTGCAGCCCCCGCGGTCGCAGAGGGGCTGGCCCAGCCTGGGGGAGCTGCTGCTGCAGGCGCTGAGCCCTGGGCTCAGAGTCCCCCCCAGCGTCCCCTGCAGTGGCTCCGTGTCCCCCTTTGCCACTGCCCGCTGCCACCAGGATTGTCCCCTCACCTTGTGAGCCCTGGCTGGCAGCCCAGCCCCCTTCCCTCTGCTGAGCCCTCGGAACCAGAGTTTCCCCCTGTGAGAGGCTCATCCCACCCAGGCTGGACCCACAGAAGCAATGCTGCTGACCCAGGCTCATTAACCCACCTGTGAATTAATTAAATGCCCCGATGGAGAGCAGCGGTGGGGCTGGGTGGGGGTGCAGACCCTCACCCCTGCTCATTCCCACCCACTGCAGCTGCAGTGGCTGCACGAAAAACCTTGTTTTGTGTTCTCCACCAGGGGCTGGTTTTGGTCCAGGGGCTTTTCTGTCATAGAACAGGTCCCAGAATCCCAGAATCCCAGAGTGGTTTGGGTGGGAAGGGACCTTAAAGCCCATCTCATGCCACCCTCTGCCATGGGCAGGGTCACCTCCACCAGCCCAGGTGGCTCAGGCTCGAGCAGTGTAACTTTAAAATGTCCCCTAACTTCTGGAGGGGCAGCCAGGTGTGATTGATCGATTGATTGATTGATCACCTGCAGGTTCTTCTTCTCCAGCCAGACCAGCCTGGCTCCTGCAGCCCTTCCTTGTCACTCCCCACCGCTCCCACCTCCTGCCTTTGCTGTCCCTGCACTAGGGCCAGGTGACCTCTATGTGCCTTGCCCCATCTCCACACGGCTCCCCCAGGCCTGGTGTCCCCGCCTTTGGGGGCGGCTTATGGCCACAGGCTCTGCAAAGCCCCAAAAAGCACTTCTGGGGGGGATGTGGATAAGTTCTGCCTGGTGGGCACAGGGGCTAAGTCCCACAGAGCCAGGGCCACCAGCACGGGCTGCTGGAGAAGTTGTGTGTGAACAACTGACTGGTGACTGGGTCACCCTTTTTTTTGGATTTGGTTTTTAATTAAAAGGACTTTTTAGCTCTTCTCTCCTCTCCTGGAAATCTCTGCTACACCACGAAGGGTGAAAGAGGCACAGGAAAGTCCCGTGGTCTCTTGGTCTGTGCCAGCAGTGCTCGTGCAGTGGCAAAAGGCACAGTAGGACAAGAAATTTGGGTAAAATGATACACAATTAAATCATCCATGGGCACTTGGCCCTGCCTGCAGCACACGTGATTCGATGGGTTTGTTTTACAAGTGCTTTGGCCTCATCTGCACCGGGTTTGTGGGAATTAAAGTGTTTCCCTTGGGCTCTGGCCAGAAGGGCCTGGATGGTGCCAAGAAATAAAAATCTTTCCTCTGGGAAAGCTCTCGCTGCTGCAACTGCCAGGTGGAAAATGGGGAGAAACTTTCCCCAGCTTCCTGGGCATGATCCCCGAATCTCCCAGGCCAGATCTGGGAGAGGAGCAAGGTGGTGAAAGGGGGCACGGGCAGGGAACTGAGCCCCTCACCACTGCAGGACACCACACACGCCAGGGTGAATGACTAGAAAATAATTTATTGAAGAAACAGAAAGCTGCAGAAATTACAACACAGTCATGACCAGTAGAGGATGAACAAATAGAGATTAATTTTTTTCTCTCTTTTAAAACCTGTTGACAGGCTGGAGTTAAGTTTCCTGATAACTTCCCCTGCATGAGTCATTGCAAAGAACAAGGAACAAACTCCAGAGCACACAGCACAGTTTGGATAAAGTGCCTGACACATAAGACTCTTTTTTATTTTATTTTTTTTTCTTTTTTAACGTTTGTAAATAGCTTAAACAAATATAGTTGCAAGACACAGAGGAGTAACAATTGCATTTCGCTGTAGAATAAAACTTATCCCATGAGAGTAACAATGAAGCAGCAGCAGCAAAAAAGTTAAATTAATTTAATTAGAAGGAAAAAGTCATTTAAAAACTCAGAGATGTGGCCCTCGGACTGCACGGGACGAGGACGAGCGTCACCTATTGCTATACAGAAAAATGAGCAATGTTTTCTGGAGGAGGCTGGGCTGGCAGAGCCGAGGCTGTGGATTCTGTCTGACTCCTTTGTTTCCTTTAGAAATCAAAGGGGAAAAAGGAAAAACAAAAAAACCCAAACCAAACCAAACCCAATTTTTGTTCTTTGCATTTTTAATTTCCTCTCTTTAAAAACCCCAAAGAAAGACATGAGAGGAAGTGGGTTCCTCGTGGCAGCTCCTGCAGGTCTGGCCCCGTGGCCAGGTGTCCTCTGAGACAAGGGAAAGGAGCCAGCTCCACGCTGGGGGCTGTGGCGGTGCCAGGGACAGGCAGACAGGGCAGTGACCACCCAACGGTGCCCAACATGGGTTGGGGAGAGAGGTAACGAGGAGCTGATCGTCTTCCCCACCCAGACTCGGCATGGTCAGGAAAAAGGGTGAACGGTGATTTTTTTGGCAAAGCTCTTTCTCTCACTCTGTGCCAATGTCCTACCGGCACGGCTGTTGTTGGAGCTTGGCTCTGGTTGTGCCAGAGTGGGGTAAAGATGCTTAAAATCAACCCCAAGAGCCTCCTGCTTTCCCAGTGGGATGGGGACAGCGCTGCCCCACTGCCGGCGGTGGGGTTTCAAAGCATAAAAGCCATCATTGGAAAACTTCCACCCGAGGAACAACTGGGGTGGCTGGGGGCACCACAGGTAATGGGATGACCCAAATCCCTGAAAACTTCCACAATTCAAGTAGGAGACAGCGGCCAGGGTGAACCAGTAGGTGTCAGTGGGAGATCCCAGGTCTCCTCCTCTTCCTCACTGCCCTCTGTCACCCTTGGAGGTGTTCCCAGGGCCCCATTTTCGCTCCTGCTCCCCATAGCACAAAAATGCCCTTTGGGTGCAACCCTGGTCAAGAGAATTGTCTTTAGGACAGAGCTCAGATTGTCATTACCTGCGGGGGAAAAAAAAATCTTTGGTATCGTGGCAAGTTGCTCCTCAAGGCATTTTGGTTGGGGTGGGCAGCAGGCATGGCCAGACCCAGTGTGGGCAGGACTCAGCTGAGCCAGAGAGTCCTGCTGGGCCAAAGGACAGGGAAGAGGGCTCAGATCTTGGCTTCTCCAGGGTCTCCCCTGGATGGAATCCAGCTGGTCTCTGTAAGGTCCGAGGACTTGTGACTGGGGGCTGTATCCAAGCCTGGTCAACCTTCTTGCAGTCGGAATCGTGGTCTTGGCCTTCAAGCTTCTCATGGTGGAAAAGGTCTCGGAGGAGGAAATGGGACATGGGGGAGATGCTGAGCTCCCCAGAGGACAGAAGGGTTGGTCAGCAGATGAGTGGTGCTGCTGGAACCAACATTATCTCCTCCTAAGAGCCAGGTCCTTGGGCAGCAGGTCTTCCTTCCACCACCTGGTGCTGAGCATCTCGGGGCTGGCGGCAGAGGCTGCAGGGACACGGCACCAGACAAAAGCTGCAGACTGAAAAACACCTTCCTTGGCTTTTGGGGGCCACTCTGGTGGGGCCTGAGGAAGCTGAGATCTCTTTCCTCATGGTGAGCTGAGCTTTGGGTCCACCTCGAGTGGAGAAGAGGTTGGAAAGGGCTGAGGAAGCAGCAGTTTCAGGGAAATGCTCTGGGAATGGCACCACTGCCTCCTCCAGGTCCCCACTGCCCTCCTGGCCTCCCTTCTCACTGCTCCTTCCCCCTGTCTTTAAGCAGGGAGAAGAGGAGGAGCAGAGGGAGGAAGAAGCCACTCAGGGAGGTGGATTCTGGACACTGCAGTAAGCTCCAAAGCCCTTCCAAAATGCCCTGAGCCCAGCTGGTGGGTTGGGATCCTGGGTTGGGATCCTCCAGGGCCTCTTCCACCGCCTGCACTCTTCTTCTTCAGCCGGGACAGGCATCTCTGCACAGAGTGAGAGCCAGGCTGGCGGCACAGGAGAGTCTGTCAGGGACAGAGCACTGGGTGTGCCTCTGACCCAAACCACGTTCTTGGGGACAAAGACCCCAGAAATGGGTCACTCCATCCCTGGGTCCAGCTGGGCCTTGATGCAGCACCATCTTCAGCAGCTCTATCTGTGCAGGGCAAGCGCAGAGGCAGGGCTGTGAGGTGGTCCCAAGGATGGGAGCATCACCTGGAGAGGACTCAGCCCTGAGAGGGGTTTTGGGGTGCCCAGGGCTGTTTCCCTTGTCTCAGAGCACACGAGGAGCCCCATGGCTTTGCCAGCTCAGGTTCTGGTGGTGGCTGATTGTCTCTCCTCCTCTTGGCTGCGCTTGGGATTTGACCCACAGAGCTGGATAAAGCAAAAAAACAAAACCCACCAAAAACCCCCCACAAACAAACAGAAACCACAAAGCAGAGCGAGGAGCCAGAGCTCAGGGGGAGGCAGGAGGGACGGGTGGGCACGGCAGGGTCCCGTGTCCCAGATTCCCTTACCCTGTTTGCTGGGAACGGGGCCAGGCTTTGCCCCCCACCCTCCCCGGGGGTCCCCCGAGCAGCTCCCACCTCCCCCTGTGGCTGCCACGCGATTTTCAGGGTGAGGAAAGGAAGAAAAGAGGTGAAGGAAGAAACCAAGGGGATAAAGGATGACTTTCCCGTGGTTGTGAGTTGGAACAGAACCATGATCCATGCAGAGAAATCTTCATCAACCAAAAACTCGTGGACAAAAAAAGCACAGTTTGTCCCCTCCCGCTCCCACCCCACCACCCCTCCCCGAATAATTATTACATTACTTCAAGAAAGAGTATATTTTTTTCATGCATAAATCAAATTCTCATCTTGTCTTTTTTTTTTTTGCCTTTTTTTTTGTCTTCCTTAAATTACATTTGAACACAGAACACGTATAATAAATACTCTTGTACGACATGACTCAGAGAAAAGTAACACATCTGAACGCAAAGGTATCGTCATCATCATTAGTTTTTCTTTTTTTTTTCTTTTTTTTTTAAAAGGACTTGTTTAAATATGAAATCTGTAAACACCAAGGGTCCTTTTTTTTTTTAATCTTTCTCTCTCTCTTTCTCTCTCTCTCTTTCTCTCTCTTTTTTTTTTTAATCGTGAAACTATCCAGCTTTCATTTCCTTAACATTCAATATGTCTCCCATTGAACGCATCAAAGAAATAAGAACATGCCGTCTTCTGCAAAATTATAATTTAACAGTATAAAGCTTCAAGTCACAAATTCCAAAAACTAGCTAAGTAATTTTTTTTTTTTTAATCACATAAACTATACATTAAATATTTTGAGGTATTTCAGAGAACATTGTCAAAGGCTTGTAAGGTCTGTGCTGGGTGGCAATGAAGGCTTTCTCCTGCATAGAGAACGTCTTTGGTATCACAAGCCAGGTGGGGACTGGGGACAAGAGGGGTGGCGTGGCCAGGAGGGCGGGCAAGCCCTGGCCAAGGCAATAGTGTGGAGGGGGACGGGGGGCACAGGGAGGTGACAGGGTCTGACCGGCCCTCTCAGGCTGCCCAGCAGGATGGGGAACCCGCACGGGGTTGCTCTCACCAGGGGTGTTAGAATCCTGGAATCCTGGAATCTCCTGGGCTGGAAGGGACCCCCAAGGATCACCAAGCCCAGCTCCCGGCCCTGCACAGGACAGCCCCAAGAATCACACCAGGGTTGGCCCTGGGCAAGTTTGGTCCAACTCAAAGGAGTCGCCTTGGCCGGAGCCTGAACCAGGCAGGTACAATTCAACCCAAGTTTTCCCTAAACTGGAGATTGCTGGGGAAGAGCATCTCTGGCAGGTCCTCCTGCTGAAGCCAAGGGACAGAATGGAGCAGACGGGGCTGCAGAGACCTTCCCCAGTGAGCCAAAAACGCCCCTTTGGGGACCTGGAAACAGCTCCTACTGAAAGGATTCGCAGCTCCAGCCCATTCCCTAAAGGAAGAGTTTGGAGGACGAGTTTGGTGAAGCTTTCCATGGCTCCTGCCTTCATCTGTCCAAACAGAAATGCCACGAGCTGTGCTACCAAAAGCGGGAACTGAAGCCCGAATCTGAGCTGCGTGAAGCAAAAACACCCCGTGAGGAAACTCACTTGGTCACCCCGTGAGGAAACTCACTTGGTCACCTTGTGAGGAAAATCACTTGGTCACCTTGTGAGGAAAATCACTTGGTCACCTCTTGAGGAAACTCACTTGGTCACCCCGTGGGCTTCTGCAGGGTTGCAGCACCGAGAGGCTGGAGAAGGACACGGAGCAAAGCCTTTCCCTGGGAGCAGCGTCCCTGGACACCAGGTCTGTGCTCCTGGGGCAAGAGGGGCTGGAGGGAGGGACCCTGGGGACCAGGCTGGGGGACACAGGGACATCAGAGAGGGGGGACATGCCGGGGAACCAGCACCTTTCCCTCAGCGAGGGGGATGTTTCCTCTTCAATTAGGACAAGTGTTGGGTTTCTTTCCTTCATCCCAACACCCAAAGACTACAAGAGCTGTGGGAATCTGTCCCTGTGGAGAGCTGAGGTAACAGTGAGTCTTTAGGATCAAAGCAGAGGAGCAAAGAAATGGCCACACACCTTTGGTACAAGAAAAAGGCACTCATCTACCACGCTGCCATCCCGGAGTCGCTCGCTCGCCTCCTCCCTCGCTCTCTGGGGACTCGACAGGGCTGGGGCTGGGGCTGGGGGTGGCCAGGGGCTCTGGGCCGGGCTGGCCACGGGGAGCAGGGAAAGTGGCGTTTCCAGCACAGACCAGACAAGGCAACAAAATCTTTGGTATCAGACGTGATTTTCAAATCACAGAAATTGAAAACTCAAGTGAGGTAGCCTTTAGTCTCGGGTTCTCACTAGAAATGTCTTTGCATCCTTGAGGGCCTGTGGCATTTACTCTTTTTTTTTCTTTTTCTTTTTTTTTTTTTTTTTTTTTTTTCTTTTTTTCCTTTTTTTTTTTTTTTTTCCTGTTGTGTTTTTCACTTCCCAAACCAAGGCCCCCTTCCTGGCTTTTCAGCCCTTGAATACTACTCGATGGGGTTCAGGAATCCACCACCATCGTCACCACGTCACGACAAGACGAAGAAGCAACATCAGGGGAAAAAATCAGTGGCGGGGAGCGGGGTCCTGGGGGGATGAGATTCCCATTAGGTTTTGGGTTCTGGTTGGCAAAATATGCTGCGGCACCCGCCCCTTCCTGCTCTTCCCTCTCTCCGATCCCTCTCTCCCGCCCTCTGTCCAGCAATGCATTGGTTCAGTTTGGTGTGACCGTGTCCAGTCTGACACCCCCCAGCCCCTCCACCGCCCACCTACCCCAGGAGCTCTTTGGTTCAAGACGTCCTCTGACCCTGCCTGCTCAGGGCTTCGTGTGCAGGGCTTTTTTTCTTTCTCTCTTCATTCTTTCGTCCTTTCTTTCCTCTTTTTTTCGGGGTGGATTTTGGTTTTGGTTTGTTTTTTTTTTTTGGTTTTGTGGGGGTTTTTTTTGGTGAACACATACCCTTTTCTTCTCGTCTCGTTTCTTTTCTTTTCTTTTTTCCTTCTTTTCAACAAGGTGCCTTCCTGTGACACAACTGATCACTCTCAAAGTAAAGTGAATCGAAGAAACCATAGCGCTAGAACACAGATGGTACTTTTTACCCGCATAAATTCAAGAGTATCCCTTTTTTTTCGTTGATGGTTGGTTTTGGAGGATATTTTCCCCAAGTGGTGGGGGAAGAAGGGGACCTTGCCTCCCCCTTCATCCCCAAGCCTCTCCCAGCCCTTCCCCGTCCCCAGCGGCACCTCCTGCTCCTCGGAGCCCTCGGGGGGCTGGGAGAGGGCTGATTGTAAGGGTTTGGCCTCGTGATTGCTTTTTTATATGGCACAAGTCACCATTGAGAGCTCGGAGGAAACGATCCCTTTGAAGTTAAGTACCATTGCTCCAGAAATCCGCGTTTAAGGCAGGTTGTTAATTGGCACAAAAAAAAAAAAAAAAATCTGGTGTCTTTTTGGTAAGTTGCCGGTCTTTGCTGAGCTTGTTTGGTTGTGGTTTCGGTTGTTATTCCTTTTTTTCAGAGGGTTGCTTTTTTTCCCTTTCAATCTTGTCGGGGAGTTTTCCCCCTTCTCACACCCAGGGCTGGATTTCGCCACCAGATCCCTCGGATTTTTCTTTTCCCACCATGCACCGATGTTGGTTCCCAGGAGGGAATTTTTTTTTGGTTGTTGTCGTTGGGTTTTTGGTTTTGTAATTTCTTTGGTAACAGAGATGAAGAGGGGGGAAGGGAGGGGACAAGAGTGTGTGTCGAGGGGCGGATGGGGCGAGATGCAAAGCCAACAAATCTGCTTTGTCTGTGTCCGTTCCTCAGCTGAAAAGTGAACCAGAAATCCAGAGGTGAAAGGTGGAGCCAGTCACCAGGAAAGATCAGATCCTTCTCTCCAAGTCTCTCCTCCCATCTCCTTTCGAACAATTGTTATTTTTAAATACCCGATTTCTGTAGCTAAAATGTGCTTCTCTGACCTGCTGGGGCGCTGGGTGGCGCGGAGCAGCTGGGGTCCCCTCGGGACAGGGGTGCTCGGGTCCGTGGAGGCAGGAGGGGACTCCTTCACCGTGGAGCTTCTCCGGGAGGGATCTGGGGCCGGGGCGCTCTCATGGGTCGAGGGCTGTGAGTGTGTGAGGGGCCTGGGGTGTGGGTGCTCCTGGGAGGGTCCTGGGGGGATCAGAGGAAGGTGCCCATAGAGGATATGAGGGGTGCAGGAATGTCCTCAGCCAGGTTTCCAAAACCCTCAAGGGACAGAAGTGCCATGTGGCGATGGCACAGAGGGTCTGGCTGCCTTGGGGAACCCACTGCACCTCAGCAGGGGAAAACCTCCAGCAACCACAGCCCTGGCAGCAGCCCGGGAGGCCTCCAGGCACACCAGGAGCACTTTCCCTGCTCAGCCTGCTTTGAACCATGGCAGGTCTGGCCCTGGTCCAGTGGGGTTGTGCCAGAACCCAGCCCATGACAGCACTCCTTGTGTCACCCCCACCTTTACCCCTCCCCTGTGGGAGCTGTAAGGATGGCTGTGACAGAGATCAAGGTTGGGCGAGAGGTCAGGATGGGCCCCTCTCCCCAAAAACCTTCGTGGGCAGGTGAAGACAAGGCTCTGTGATCCCCAGGGACCAGGGATGCTTCCTTCCAAACAGAGCCTCGCTCCCTCCCTCCATCCCACACCACCCCTTGCTCCACAAGGGTTTCCTCTGAGCCCTCCTGGAGACGGAGCTGCCCTGGTCACAAACCCTGTCCCTGCTCCACGAGCTGGCAGGATGTGGCAGCACAAGGTGGCAGCAGGAGGTGGCCCGAGGCCCATCCATGGGTGACACCCGGCTGAGGGTTTGGGAGGCTGATGGACCCACCCCAAAAGCACCCACCCCGGTCAGGCCATGCGTGTGAGTCTGGGGTTGGCTTTGTCATGAGGGGGACATCCAGGAAGGGGCAGGGAGGGCTGGGGGACATCATGCTTTGGAGAAAGTGCTTGTAGACGACGAGGGGACCCCGGGGTTGGCGCCCGGCTCCTCCTGCCAGCGGTTCATGCACCGCCGGCGGGCGTTCATGAAGAAGTTGCTGACGGTGTTGAGCTCCAGGCCCAGCTGCTGGGAGATGGTCATCTGCATCTCCTTGGACGGGCGCTTGTTCTCCTTGAAGATGGCGATCAGGGTGCGGCGCTGCAGGTCCGTGAAGACCAGGCGCTGCTTCTTGGGCTGCAGGCTCCGGTCCTTCTGCTGCTCCTGCTCCTTGCGTTTGCAAGCTGCAGGCGTTCAAAAGAGAGAACAGGGCTGTTAACTGGGGCTCCCCACCCTGCCCCGCGTGCAGGCTGCCCGGCTGCCTCCCGAAATCCAGGCCCTTCCCTCCAGGAAACTCGCTGGCTCGTGTCCCACCGCTCCCTCCTCTTCCTCCCTGTGCGCCTGAGGGCCTGCTGAGATGGGACAGTGGCCTCTTGTGACACCGGTGTGACAAAAGCCATGGGGAAGGCCAGGAGAAGTGTCAGCATCTGCAGCTGACCCTGGGACTAGAGACTGAGGAAAGCCCTGGACTGCTGTGCTCACAGAGACTGGCTACCGGGATCCATCCCCAAATCCATCGGCCTCCCTCAGCACGGTCTCACTCGCCTCCTCATCACCTCTGTGGGTCTCCCTGGAGGACTCAGGCACCCGGTGTCTCTTGGCCACCCCATCCAGCTGCCAGCTCGGAAGTGCAGGGAAGAGCCGGGGACAGGGGCATTATGGAAAGGTCACTCTGCAGCCTCCACATCCCACAGCACCAGCTTGGAAGGACCGATCATGGATGCACCTGCTCTGGGAAGGGGTTTTCCTGCCTGAGTCACTGGAGGCTCCAGGAAATTCTGTCTCCCCTGTGTGCCTTTGCTACCGGATCCTCGGGCACATTTGTCAGCATCGAATTAAAAGCCTTCCCTACAGGTTTGGCCCAAGCCAAAGGTCAACACAGAGGGGATGTCATGTGGGGAAGGACAGCGAGAGCCAGGAAAGCCCCCCTGACCCCACCCCACTGCATGAGGGCAGAGGGGGGAGCGAGTTAAATAAAGAAATAAATGAATTTTAACTGTGGGGATATCAAGCACACTGTTGGTGGAAGAGGTGGGGCAAGGGGACCTTTGCTATGGTGTTTTCCTAGAAAACTATGGAATGGTGCAGGCAGCTGATCCAGTCCCTGCTCAAAGCAGGGCCAGCCCTGAAGCTGTTGAGGTTTGATGTGGGTGCTCACGGACTTGAATGCTCGGGACTCAACCAGACACGGAACTGCAGGAACCTGTGATGCCACAGGCAAGGCAGGGCATGGATCTGACCCTACATGGCTGGGAACAAAGCATTTCCTCCTAGGAAGCTCCGAAAAGAGTGAGAAAACCGTGGGCCAGGGGAAGTCCTGCTCTTGCCCAGGGCAGCAGCAGTTTTCAGCCTTTGGGATTTCTCGGTTCAGATCTTCTGGAGGATTTTGCAGGGAGGGCGCAGGTCCCTTGAGACATTTGCTGTCTGGGTGGCAGATTTCAACTGGCTTCTCTCAGGCACCTGCAGGAGCCTCTTTGGCCTGGAGGGGTCAAAGCAAGTTCCAAGCTCCAAGCACAGAGCCTGGAGGGACTGGAGGCCAAGGCAGAAACGCTGCAGGGATGGGGCAGCACAGGACAGGTATTCCCCGTGGGCTGAACACCTTCCTGCTCTCCCAACACACCTCCACAGCCCAAGGGGCGGCCGTGTGTAGCCTAGGAGGAGTGGGAGGGTGTTTGGAGTCATGTCTTCCTCACTAGAACACAAGCAAGCTCCTCCTCCTGTAGTTCCTCAGCTGGCCGCCCCTACAAGCCCTCTCCACATCACCTCGAACTGAGAGAGGATGATGTCCACCCCTTCCACCCAGAGCTGGGCAAATCTGGAGCTCAGTGAAGCAGACAGTTTATCCAGCAGATTTAGCTCTGTGTCCCAGCTGCTGGGCTCGCTCCTGGCCCTGTCCCCACGGGGTGCTGGAAGCCACCAGTTCTGCTCCCACTGGGGTAGGGGATGGGAGGCACCGAGCTGGACACAACCAACCACTCTCTGTCCGAATCAGCCACCCCTGGTCCAGCCAGTGGAGAACCTTCCCCTCCCCTTCTCCCCCCCGGGCAGGTTTGGCTGCAAAGGAACAAAGGGACACTCTGAGTGATGCCAGGGGACCCTGTCCCAGGGGTACCTTACTCAAACAGCCAGCAGAGAATGTGGAAACCTACCCTATGACCATCAGATGCTTGCAAAAAGAACAAACAAAAAAAGCCTTTATAGAAAATTTGACTTTTTTTTCCCCAGACATGAATTTAAAAAAAAAAGACCCTCCCCAAACTTCCCCCCCAAGCCAAACAACAAACAGAAAAATTCCCCCCCCACTTGTGCCCCTCGCCCACCCTCCCCGCGCCCTCCCGGCACCCATGGCACGCTCAGCTCCTCCTGTGTCCATGGTGGGCTCCTCACACTCCATCCACAGGGCTTTTGCCCTGCAGGATGGTGCTTGGAATGTCCCCCACATCCCCACGGGACCTGTGGATGTGACCCAGCTGTCACCCTGGCAATCCACCCTGTCCTCTGGCTCTCCTGCCTGCTGGCACCCACTCCCACCACAGTGCTGGGCCGCCAGTCTGAGATTCAGCCTTTCAGCTTTCCAGCCTCACATTCCAACCCCCATCCCATTTTTAGGAGTGATTGTTACAACCCAGGCTCCCATAACAACCCCGAGCTCCGAGGCAAACACAAACCATCAGGGCCTTGCTGGTGAAACTGGGCTCCTGCAGCAAACCCGGTGCCATTGCTCAGGCACAGGTGACATCCCCCTCCCCACCCCTGAGCCCCCTGGTATTTTGGGTTATTTTTGGCCTGCGCTGCCGCCGGCAGCCGCATCCCACATTTCCTGTGCTCGTTTGTTTATTTATTAATTTCCCTTTCTGCTGACGCAGCCCAACACCCCTCTCCCCCAGCTCAATCTAATTACAGCTCCGCACAGCAGCGATCGATGGGGACGCTGCTCAGATCTATTTACGGCAGCCATCAACCCCTCAACGGAGGATCTTTTTCCCATTCCCCATCCCCTGGGCGCTGCTTTCCCAGGCAGGCTGGCGGTGGCCGTCCCCATGTCCCCGCAGGCAGCCAGGGACGAGGGGCAGCCAGGGGCACGGCTCTGACTCCCACCCAGATCAGCCATGGGTGAGGTGTTTTCTTTGTGCTTCAAAATCCCTTTTTCGCCCAAGTCCTAAGATCCAAACAACCCAACCTTGGCTTAATGTTGTTTTTCCATCATGTCCTTCCTGGCTGTCTGGGCTCAGCTGTGGTCAGTGGGGATGGGGACATTTCCAGCCCTGCCTCTGCAGGATTTATTCCTGGGCTTGTCCTGCTCCTCCTGGGGCACAGAGGACCCTGGCAGTACCAGGACCAACCGTGGCAGAGATGGATTGAGGTCTCCCATGGCCGGGGGATGCTCTGTTGGCCAATAATGGGTTGGGCTCACCCACAATGGGGGTTTTCTCCTCCCTCCACCTCTCCCCAGCTCATTTCATGCCCTCCAAACCCAACCAAGGAGCCCAGAAGTCACAAGGAGGGGAGGCCAGACGCAGTGGAATGGGGTGACAGCACGGATCCTTCCACACGCCAGGCACGCAATCCAAACAATCCCATCCCTAAGGCAGCTCTGACCTGGCTGTGGGAAAACCACAGGGAGCAAAGACAAAGAGGAACCTCGGGCAGGGAAAGCAGGAGGAAAGAGCTCCAGAAGCAGAGGCATCCCACCCTCCTCCCCGGAGGACTCTGCCGAGGGTTTCTGCCTCCCGGGAGCCTCATGTCAGAGGGAGCGCGTTTTCCTTGACTTAACCTTGACAGCTCCGAGCGAAACATCTCCCAAATCATTTCAGAGGGGACATAATAGAGACAATCAAATGGCTGCTGCTCAGGAGCTGTGATTATGCCTCGCAGCGTGAACCCCGCTAAGCATTTAACTAATACCTGATGGCTTTGCAGGCTTCCGCAGCCTGCCAGTCCCTGCTTGCTCTATTACACCCACAAACCTCTGTTTTTCGGCCCCAGCGTGCTCTCCCTCTCCATTCACTTGCAATACAACCTGTAATTTTCTGCCCACTTTGCTTAAGTGCTGGTGATTTGTTGAAATCACAAAAGACAGCCAGGGGCTTTCAGAGCCGGTGCGCTGGCTGTAAGCAAGGTTAGGGGAGAAAAAAAACCTCACAAAAACCACCAGTTTCTCTCTTTTTCTCCTTGTCAAATCATCTCCCAGGGGTGGAAGGGGACCGAGGAGCGTTTATGGGCTCAGAGGGAGGTGGAGGAAGGGATGGAGAGGGGGAACCTGGATGTGGTTGGCCAGGTTGGAACAGGTTTCCCTGGGGCAAAGGTGGGATGAGCTGATGCCACTGGTGGGCACCGGGTGGGAGATGGGCCCTGAGCAAATCTGGCTTCTCTCCACGCCTTCAAGACGGGTCCAGCCCCTGGACTGCCTCAGTTTCCTCCTCTCCTTGAAGGGGCAGAGGGATCTGAAAGGAGGGTGTAGCCAGGTGGGGGTCGGTCTCTTCTCCCAAATAACAAATGATAGGAGGAAATGACCTCAAGTTGCACCAGAGAAGGTTTAGATTGGATATTAGGGAAAATTTCTTCACGGGAAAGGTTGCCCAGCCCTGGCACAGGGTGCCCAGGGAAATGGTGGAGTCACCATCCCTGGAAGTGTTCAAAAAAGGTGCGGATGTGGCACCTGGGGACCTGTTTCAGTGGGGAACATGGGAGTGGTGCTGTGTTGATGGTTGGACTTGATCTAAGAGGTCTTTTCCAGCCTTAACAATTCCATGGTTCTGTGATGTCACTCCCCTTCCCAGAGAAGGGGGCTGGGTGTTACTGGTTCAGCCCCCACCCCACTGTTCTGGAAGGTTCTGGGAGCTCCAGCTCCCAGCAAACAGGGGTGAGCCCAGTGCCTCACACAGGGTCGGAGTGAACCTCAGGGCATGTGCTCCCCCAAAGCTGGAGCAGAGCCTGGAGCAGACATCAGGGAGCTTTATCTCCAAACCAGAACCACTTTGGTGCACAGTGCCGGGGTGCTGGGGCAGCTCTGAGAGCTTGGTTTGACTTCTCTTTGCACTGTAGGAAAAGAGCCCAACGAGATTTGTCACAAAGAGGGGTCTCCAGCAGAAATTCAGATTTTCTCCAGCTGGGAGGACACGATGCTGACAGGACAGGCAGAGCAGTACAGAACAAAGGAAAAGCGCTCAAAAAAACAAACTTCAACTTTCTTTTTGCCTTTCTTTTTTTTTTTTTTTTTTCTGAAACCCCATTTGGTTCCGAACACAGACGAACACACAGATGTGGTGTCAACCACAGAATGACCTGAGCAGAGCCTGCCCTGCAGTGCCCATTCCCGGGATCCCCCTGTTTTCAGCAGCACATGATAAAAAAAAGCACCTTCTGGGCTCCAAAACTTGTGGGAAATTTTGGGTGCCATGGTCCCAACAGCATCTGAGCCACTCCGCAGTGAAAAAAAGAGCTCAGAGGCCATTCAGAGTCCGAGAGAGGCGGTCAGGAGCTGCGATGCCTCTGCAGAGCCTCCCAGCCCTGCTGGGCAGGAACGGCACGGCCCAGCCCGAGCTGCCAGCCCCACACGTGTCCCCGTGCCACGTGTCCCCGCCTCGGTGGGGCCAGGCTTCCCCTGGCAGCCCGGGGAGGACGAGGAGAGCCCCTGGTCATTGGTATGCAGCCAGCGCTGCAGGGGGAGCCGCTTCCCCGAGCCCAGCAAATTAAATCTTCCTCTGAACGCTGCAAACGAGGAGATGAGATGAGACGAGATGAGACGAGATGAGATGAGACAAAGCGCTGCCGCCTGCACTTCCCTTCGCTTCCCTGCCCTTCCCACGCCGAGGGTTTCGGTGGCTCATCGCAGGGAGCAGCTCTGATCCACCCGGACGGGGCTGCGAGGCTCTGCCAGCCGCCCACACCGACCACCCCACACACTGCCCACAGCCCCGGGGCTCCCAGGGGTTGGCACCTGGAGGGACAGGAGGGGAAAGGAAAGCACAAGCCTTCCGTCCTCCTTCCCGAGATGGGGGTCGTGTGTCTTCCCGATTTGGGATCATCAGAGCCGCCCCAACACGCAGAAGAGCCCCCAGGACACCTCATTTCCTCTCCTGCGCTTCTCAAGCTTGGCCTGTTCTTCCACGGGCGGCATTTTCAGCTTTCGCAGCACTGAAGCAGACGGGTTTGTCTGGTCTGAGGGCGGCTGAAGGGATACAAAGGAGCTGTGGCTGCTGCAGCTGCGCTTGGCTCCATCCCTCCACATTTGCCCTGCTTTTATTCTTGTCCTTTCCAGGTGAGCTGTTCTGGCACCAAACCCCTCTCAGGGACACCGAAATGGTTTCACATGACTTAAAGAGGTGAGTTTGTTGTTAAAAGCATGTCCTTTCTGCAGGGGTTTCATTTTCCACTTGCTTTTCCAGCCACCTTTGTAAAGGCAGACCCGGTGCCCCGCCGGGCCCTCCCCATCACCCAGGGGAGCCGGGATCAGCTCATGGCTTTGCTGGGAAGTCGCTTTCCCCCCATTTGTCCTATTTCCTCCCTTTCCAGGCCTTTCGTTGGACCAGGATCTGCTGCTTCCATTGTTCCAGTGGAGCCCACGGCCATCGGGAGCTGCTGCCGGGGACCGGCCCAGCTGCTTGTGTGAGGCAGTGCCGGACACGGGAGCCCTGGGAGTGCTCGAGGCTGCTCCGTTCTCCTCACTCCTCTCTCCGAGTCAGCACCACTTAACGTGACGGGAGCAAATTGGTGCTAATGAAGTGCCGGAGTCAGGCAGCAGCCGGCAGGGCCCGGAGGGATGGCAGTGCGGAGGGGATGAGGTGGGGGTGCGGCTGGAAAACCTCCATCCCCTGAAATAAGTTTTCCTTGGAATCAGTGGGACTTACTTGGGCTCAGCGTTGGTGCAAGAGCCCCAGCTACGGAATGGGGGGGCGGGGGGGGGAAAGGGGAGTTTGGGGTTTGATTTGTGTCACAGCTGCAGGGGGGGGCTGGTGTTGAGTCAGACATTAGGGAAAGGTTCTTCCCCCC
>NW_024581071.1:1216974-1218582 GCF_017639235.1 Corvus kubaryi | reverse complement strand
GCAGGGGTGGCACTGGATGGGCTTTGAGGTCCCTCCCAACCCAAACCGCTCTGGAATTTTGTGACAGCGGGGGGGACAAAACAACATTCTGCTGCCCGGTGTGGCCCCTCAGGTGTGTTCCCCTCGCCACTCCATTCCAGGGTGATGCCGGCTCCTCCCGGGCTGAGGGTGAGGGGGGGTCCCAGCCTCGAGGGTCCCAGCTCGCACCCCCCCCCCCCGCCATTTCGGAGCGTTGGTCCTGCCCGACCCCCCCCGCAGCCGGGAATGGTTTGTTCCGCCCCCCCGCAGCCGCGTTGGGCCGTCCCCGCCGCGCTGGCGCCCCCCTGCGGATGGCCGGGCGCCCTCCCCCCCGGGGCGGTGGCAGTGGTACAGCCCGCCACGCCCCCCGCTGCCCAATGGACCGACCCTTCCCCCCCTCACGCTCAGCGTGATGGGCCGGTCCGGCCGCTCCGCGCACACGGGACGGAGCGGTCCACTCGCGTCCCGGGGGGGGGGACGGGGGACGGGATGGGCAGCCCCGGGAGCTGCCCGGCCCGGGTGCGGGGCAGGGAAGCTCCGTCATTGCCCCAGCACTGCCCATCACTGCCCATCACTGCCCATCACTGCCCATCATTGCCCCAGTGCTCCATCGCTGCCCCATCACTGCCCCATCACTGCCTCAGCACTGCCCCAGCACTGCCCATCACTGCCCCATCACTGCCTCAGCACTACCCCAGCACTGCCCCAGTGCTCCATCATTGCCCCTCGCTGCCCCAGCGCTGCCCATCACTGCCCCATCACTGCCTCAGCACCACCCCAGCACTGCCCCAGTGCTCCGTCATTGCCCCTCGCTGCCCCAGCACTGCCCCAGTGCTCCATCATTGCCCATCACTGCCCCATCACTGCCCATCGCTGCCCCATCACTGCCCAGCACTGCTCCAGCACTGCCCATCGCTGCCCCATCGCTGCCCATCATTGCCCCATCATTGCCCCAGCACTGCCCAAGCACTGCCCAGCACTGCTCATCACTGCCCCAGCACTGCCCATCGCTGCCCCAGTGCCCCATCACTGCCCATCGCTGCCCATCATTGTCCCATCAGTGCCCATCCCTGCCCCATCCCTGCCCCACAGCTGCTCCACTGTCACCCTCTACCGTGTCCCACCACTGTCCCATCACTGCCCAGCGCCTCCCCATCCCAACCCCACAACTGCTCCACACATATGAGGAGGGGGGCAGGAAAACCACCCCAAAACCCCCACCCAGGCACCACCCCTGTGCCCCCGGGGTGTCCCCGGCCGTCCTCCCACGCGCGTGGGCCGCTGTGGCGTGGCCGGCGCTAAGCCAGTGACTCTTAATACACCGGCCCGGCGTTATTAGTTCAGCTCCCAAGGCATTTCCCGCAGTAATTGCACTGATCTGCCCGGGATTATGCGCTGCCACTGTAACGATGGATGATGTTTTAATTTGAGCTGGGCATCTCCGGGGAGGGCAGGGCAGGACCGAGACCCCCTGAGCGCTGGGGAGGGCGCAGAGCCTTTTCAAAGTGCCGGTGTGGGGTGAAGGGGCTGCTCAGGGGTGCTTTAGAGTGAGGGGCAGCCAGAACTGGACACCGCTGGTCCCTCAGGCTG
>NW_024581071.1:1209701-1216964 GCF_017639235.1 Corvus kubaryi | reverse complement strand
TAGAGTGAGGGGCAGCCAGAACTGGACACCGCTGGTCCCTCAGGCTGGTCCTGGCTGGGAGCTGAGCCAGCTCTACAACAGGGACACCAGTGATGCCCGCTGGATGGGGTTCGGCTTGCCCTGCGTGGCTGGGGAGGGTTCTTCCCAACTCCCAAATCGCTGCTGGGGGCTGAATGACCAGTTCGTGCCCGCGGGGGGCTGCTCCCGGCCCCATCCTGCCGGGAGGGAAACCCACGGGAGAAAGGGCTTTTGCCTCCTTCCCTCCAAAGACAGCAGAGTAACTCCCTCCTCAACGTTACCTTTAAAAATGACCCCCACCCCGCGCTGTTCCTTCTGGTAAAGCAGCAATTAATCACGGCAAGGATGGGATAGATTTGTAATCAGCTCCCCCCTCCCACCGCCCCCATTTCGCAGCCCTGGGTGTTTTTCCTGCCCCCCGCCCCATTCCGTGTGGGGATGGGGCCAGCGCAGCCCATTGATCCTGCCCGGTCGATTTTATTGAAACTCCCACGAGTGGCTTTAACTGCGTGTTGGATATTGCTGGCACATCACTTTGATGGCGACGTGACCGGCGGGAGCTCGCGGGCAGGTTTGCAGGGAGGGCTGCGGGAAGGGGGGATTCACCCCGGAGGAGCTGCCCTATTCCCTGCCCTATTCCCCGGGAGGGAGCTGCCCGTCCCCAGGGCTTCCCCCCGAAGGTGGGACGGTGGGATGTGACAGCACAGCCCGGGGAAGGGGCTTAGGAGAGGTTAAAGGGAATGGTTTCTCTTGGAAAGTGGCTGGAAAAGGGGTTGGGGGGGGTAAAATGGGAGAGGGAAAGGGGGAAAAGGGCAAAAGAGAGAATGAGGCAAGAGGAAAGAGAATGAAGTGAAGGAAGAGAGAGAGAAGGAAGAAGAGGAAAAGGAGGAGGAGATGCAGAAGAAGAAAGAAAAGCGGAAAGAAAAATAAATAAAAAAAAAATAAAAGAAAAAGAGAAATATAAGGAAAAGAAAAAGAGAAAGATAGGAAAAGGGGAAAGGAAAGGGGAAAGAAAAAGGAAAAAGGAAAAGGGAAACAAATGAAAAGGGAAAAGGAAAGAAAGGGGGGGGGAGAAAAAGAAAAGGTAAAGAAAAAAAGCGAAAAGGTAAAAGGAACAGAAAACGAGGAGGAGGAAGAGCAAAGGGAGGCGAGGAGAGGAGGCAGCGAGGGGACCCGCCGGGTGCCACAGCTCTGCCCAAGCCCCACGCCCAGCAGCCCCTTTGTTCCCCACCTTCCGTCCCCCTTTCCATTCCTGCCTCTTTTCTCCCGCTCTGGCACAACAGGAGACGCTCCCGGGGGGCTCTGCCAGGTGACAGTGACACTGCCAGGGGCTCTGCCAGGTGACAGTGACGCTGCCAGGGGCTGCCCCCTCCCACCAGCAGCACCCCCGGGGTACCTGGGCTGGGCTCTGGGAGCACCGGAATGAATCCATCACCCAGAGGAAGCACAAACCCTCCACAGACCCTGAAAAAATGCTGGGGTACGACGCTGAGGGGGGCATCTGAACCGCCCAATGCCCTAAATGTCCCCCCAAGGTCCCTTTTCCAGGGGGGTTATGAACCCCCCCAAGGATGAAGAAACTGGCTCACCCCCAGGTACCCACAATGGGGCAACCACCCTGCCACAGTGACAAAAACCAGAGCAAATAAACAATCTGGGTTTTTCTTGGAGGTTTTGAAGGCAGAGGAATCACCAGTTTGGGGTGGAAAAGGTTTTGGGGAGATGCTTTCAGATTTTCTCCAGGAAAAGCGAGCCAGTTTGGAATCAGCTTTCCTCAAAGAAATGCCCTGATTTTGATGATTTATTTTTCAATTTCTGTTCTTTCTGGCTGCCCGTGTGTGTGGGCAAGTGAGCGAGTGGCCTTGGGTGGTCCAGCAGGAATCCAGTAGAGGAGCTCCCTTGGGAATACCAGGGTAGGGATTCACTGCCTTCTGCTTGAGAAATGTCACCAAAATCCTGCAGTTTGGCCCCAAAAAGAGAGTTAACATCAGGCATTGATCCAGGGATCCATTTCCAGAGGCCTTGGGGTGACTCCGAAGCCTGGCAGGGCAGTGTCAGCATCCCACCTCCCCCTGCGAGTTGGGGGGAGATGGGGAAGGGACCCCCCATTCTGGGAGGGCTTTGGAAGCCCGAACCACCTTGGCATCATCGAGCATCCCATTCCAGCCAAACTGGGCCAGGTGCTGCTCCATCCACAGAGGAAAACCCAGCGGGATCCATCCCCCATCCCGAGCTGGAATTTATCTGGGGGGCACCACGTCAGGGCAAACAAGGAAAATGGGGGAAAATGCAGAGTAGGGCCAGATCTGTGGGAAAATTGCAGGGATGGGACGCTGCCACTGCGTTCCCCGGCCCTGTGCCGGGGTCTGCGCTGCTCCGCAGTGGGAGCAGCTTCCCCGGAGCCGCTGAGATCTCTGTCAGCCCCTGATGCTATCGCCCGTCAGCAGCTCCCGGTGCATTTGCAATTTTATCCCTAATGGAGAGACTTCGCTCATTACCTGCTCGTTATCGGCCGGGAGGAGCGTGACTCCCACGGAGGGGCCTTATCTCCCGGCTGAAAGGCTCCGTGGCATCGTCGAGTTCCTCGGATTTGATAACCCGGCGCTGCCAGAGCTCTGCCCCACGCTGCCAAAGCCCCCCCATCCCCACTGCTTCCCGGGGAAACTGAGGCACGAGGGGGTTGTGGATGCTCGGTCTCTCAGTCCACGGCCACGTCACAGCTGGTGTCGCTTCCACGTGGTGGCACTTGGTGTGGGGAGGCTTTGGGACATTTCCCAGTGGCCCAAGCCAACCTTGCCATGGCCCTTGGCTTCCCCAGACTGGGGCTGGGCACCTCTGTGGGCGCTCCTTGGGGACACCATCACCTTTGAGGATCGCTGTGGCCCGAGGTGTCTGCCCTGCTGTTGGTCCATTTGGGGGTTTTATAGGGTCCCTGACAGCCAAGCCTGATGCGTTGGGTTGCCGACAGTGCCCTCAGAGCTGTGCCACACTCTGAGCGCCCTCAGCGCACCCAGCCCTGCAAGCCCCAGTGTTTAGGGCTCCCTGGATTCATTCCTACAGCAGGAGACCTCTGTTCTCCTCCAGCCTGGATGGGAGACCAGCAGCTCCCCTTGCTCATCATTCTGCTGAGCCCTGAGCTCAGCACAGTGGGCTTGGTACCCCTGGCATGGCAGCAGCAGCAGAAAAAGCTGCCATTTGCTCTTCCATCTTCCAGGTTTTTTTTTTTTTTGATCCAGATGTTGGGATTTTCCTCCCTTCTCCGCAAGCAAGGGGAATACAGCCAGTCCCAGCCTCCCCACAGCAGCCCCTGCTTTCTCCTCCTGCTCCGTACGGAGATTTTCCATCTCCTTCTCCGAGGCTGGGCAGAGCTGAGCCACCCTGAGTCTGCCAGGGGTGACAAGGTTCCCCAGATCCCAAAGTGAAGACGAGCAATACAAGGAACACGAGCAACCTGCAGCCCTGCCCACCTCCGCCCACCCTCCCTGCATCCCACCCGTGTGGGGCCGTGGGCAAAGCATTGACTTCACCACCCGTGAAACACCTTGAACCCCAACTTCTGCAGCCATAAAACACCCGGACCCCCATGGAATCCCTCTTGAATCACTTCTGAACCTCCTCTCCTTGCACTACAGAAAGCACCAGTGTTTAGAGCAGTGGTGCAGGTCCCTAATGGAATATATATATATATATAAATATGCTAAGATTGAGTTATTAAGGTCATTCTTGAAATCTTACCCATGCCCATACAAACATCTCTCAAATTTAATATCGGGTCTTTATTTTTCAAATACCCTGGTCCCTCCTTCCAGCACCAGAGAATCCATGCCACCTTTTTCCTTCGCTATTTTTTAACAACCCCAAATGTTTTAAAAATCCATTTCTCCCGTCCAAGACCGACTTGGTTTACGTCCTGCTGGATACAGAGATCACCCTGCATCATTCGAGGTATTAACAAGATTTTTGAATTTCCATTAAATCAGCAGATTTTGCCGTTCGATGGCCCCGGTCCTGCACGGAGCCAGGACTAAACACACTCAGCTGCCAAAAGCTGCTTCTCGCCAGCACCTCCCCGCCCCAGCGCCTCCCTGCATCACTCCCATTGCTTCTGGATGAGGATGGATGGGCTGGAGGGGAAAATTTTGGCCTCCAACTTTCCCATTTGGGCCAGTTGGCTGGCCCCAACCTCTCTGCGCTGCCCTTGGTGCTGTGCAGGAGTAGGGCCATGGCAAGTGCACATCCCAGCTGGATCAGACCATATCCCGGGTTGATGGGACACATCCCAGGTTGATGGGACACCTCCTGGGTTAATGGGACTCATCCTGGGTTCCTTTAAGCCTCAGCTTCATGCTAAACTACAGGAATTTGGACATCTCAGCTCAAATCCAGAAAAGAACCCATGGCCAGAGCCATGCAGGAAGTGTGGATATGGGGTGAGGGCAGATCAAAGCTGCCCAATGCCTCCGTTCCTGCTCAGGGTGCCTGAACCTTTCCAGAAAACCTCAGGGAACCTCAGGAGACTCTTCCTCCCCAGGCAGCGAAGTGCTGGGGCTGGGGGATGACGGGTCCAGCTCTGTCCCAGCTGGGGAGGCAGCAATTCCCGCAGGGAACGCAGCCTGTCCTAAGGCAGCAGCGTCCTAAATTGCACCCCAAGGTCTGGAACAGGAGCACAGTTGGATTTCCACACCCCCACCGAGCTGCCAAGCCTCAGTTCATTCAAACCAGGCTCTGATGGAGTTTATTTCATTTTAAATCTTATTTTTGTGTTCGTGTTTCCAGTCAGCCATCGCCACCCTGCTCCAAGCCCACCATGGCCTCACACCAGGAGCCCCCTGTGCCGGGAGGTTTCTGCGGGGATTTGTGTTCCCTTTACACCCAGGTGATGCCCAGGGCAAGGCAGGACATTCCCAAGGCAGGAAAACAGGAGCCTGGGCCCTGCCTCTGGTCTTCTCCTGCCTTCACCATCCCTCTGCCTCCTCTGCTCTTTTGGCACCAAGGAAACTGGGCAGAAAATGAAGTGATGGGAGCACAGCGCTTCTTCCTCAGCTCCTCAGTGGGGCACGGATGCCCTCCCAGAGCCACAGGCTCCCCGGCCCTGCAGCTGCCTCTGAGCAGAATGAGAAAATATTGGATTTGTTTTGTGAAGGGAAGAAAAAAAAAAAAATCCAATATTCTGTCTGCGATCCCAGACTCTGTGCCTGGTTATGGCAGGAAAATGCTGTAAATCTCCCCTTTCCCCACCAGCTGGAAGAGAAAAACCCCTTTTCTTTTAATATTCTTATTTTTCTCCTGGTCTAAGCCCCATCATTTTGCAGCCAGCTCTGCAATCGCTTTGTTGACCAGGGCTTAAACCTGCTCTCCCGGCTCCCCCGACCCCGGGAAGTCGCCTCGCACACCCTTCCCAGCAGCTCCCAGGCAGCGGCAATGAGATTTTAATAGATGTATTTTCAAATTAGTTCTGGGCCTTTCAAGACTTATCAGTTAAATGAGGTTTTTCAAATTGATTCAAAGGTCACTCCGAGAGTTTTCTCTTCTCTGTTATCTCTCCCTTATGGTTTCAGTGGCGATTGACAGGACAAGGAAAAAAATTATCACCCTCGTGTTGTACACCCAGAAAAAGATAAACCCAACAAAAACCCACCCAAAATGTGAACCCAAAAAAAAGAAAAAAGGAGGCAGCAAGAAAAGCCCCAGGTGCGGCCCCCGGGGCTGGGCCGATGTGCAGAGCCCGTGGGGGATTTGGGGAGCAGCGTTTGGGGGAGCAGAACCCCGCGGGCGCGGGTGGGTGGGAGCCGGCACCCCGCGGAGAGGGGAGGTTATTTCCTGCGGGGTGGGGGGAAGGAACCCCATTTAATGTTTAACCTGCGGGAGGTTTATTGGCCCCTTCTGACGCGCAGATTGGGAGCAAACAGAAAAACAGCCGCGGGCGGAGCGAGGCGGCCCCGCCGCGCTGATAAGGCGGCGGCGCGGTGCGGGGCGCGGTGCGGGGCGCGGGTGCGGAGCACGGAGGGGTGCGGGGAGGCGCGGGACGTGGGGTTCAGGCAGTGAGAGACACGAGGAGGTGCGGGACACGGTGCAGGGTGAGGAGCGGGCACGCCGGCGGTGGCTGCTCCGTGCGGGCGGCTCCGCACCGGCGGAGGAAGTCGCCTCTTATTCATGGAATCCCAGAACGGGTTGGATCGGAAGGGATCTTAAAGCTCATCTCGTTCCAACTCTATTAACGTGCTAAAGAAAAAATATAGCAGGATAAAATAGTAATTTAAGGAAAAAAATCAAGAAATTCAAGTTTTTTTAAAAAATACAATCCAAACCAAAATAAAAACCCACTCTTTTTTTTCTTCTTCTTCCCAACGGGGACAAAGCTTTGCCACCTTTCCCGAGTCTTTCTCCGACTCCCGGCTTGGGCAGCTCTCCCGGGCCGGGAGGAGCCGCTGGGAGCCGGGACCCCCAAACTCTCGTTTTCGCCCCTTTTACGGCGACAAAACCCATTCGCTCCCGGTCCTGCAAAGCTCCCGCGGCTGCGGCGCCTTTTCCCCTTCGCCTGCGGCCACGCGCGGATCGAAAGCAGCGAAACCGTCCGCGGTTTTCCGCCGCTCTCCCGGGCCGGAGCCGGGCCGGGGTCGGGGCCCGGGGCTGGGGTCGCCCGGAGCCGCCGCAGTGCCCGGTGGCCGCGGGCCGGGAGCAGCCGTCGTTGGGCCAAAGTCGTTTGAAAGAGGCTGAAATTAAAACAAAACTCGTGAAAAAATATTAAATATATATCTATATTTCCCGAGGTTTTATTCAGCGCCATCTTGTTCCTTTTTCTAGCAAGTCTGGGTATTAGTTCGCGGTATTAATTAGTGACATTAATTATTGGTGTTGTCAAAGCTCTCGGGCATTAGTTTTGGCCCAGCCCCGCGGTCGTGTTCGCAGTTTTGGGGTGGTTTTGGGGTTTGTGTTGAATAACGACAGTTTGTGCTGCGAAGGAGATATGTTCGGGGAAGGAATTCACTGAAGGAGAGGAAGAATTAAAAAAGAAAGGAGAAGAAAGGAAGAAAGAAAAAGAAAGGAAGAGAGGAGAAAGGAAGAAAGAAAAAGAAAGCAAGAAAGGAAAAGAAAGGAAAAATGGAAGGAAAAAAGAAGGAAGGAAAAAATAAGAGAAAGAAAGAAAGAAAGAAAGAAAGAAAGAAAGAAAGAAAGAAAGAAAGAAAGAAAGAAAGAAAAAGAAAGAAAGAAAGAAAGAAAGAAAGAAAGAAAGAAAGAAAGAAA
>NW_024581071.1:1204902-1209601 GCF_017639235.1 Corvus kubaryi | reverse complement strand
AAAAACCAAACAAAACGAACAAAACCAATTTAAAACAAAAAAATTAAAATGGAGAACGAAAAAACGGAGGTGGGGGGTGAGGGGTGGAAGTGCTGACGGAAAAATAAAAAGAAAGGTGGGAGAAGGAAAAGGGGAAGCGAATGTAAAAGCGGGAGGAACTGCCCGGCTCCGAGGGCTGCCCAGGCCAGCCGTACCCCACCCGCGGGGGTGAATTCCACGCACAGCCGCGGGGAAAACCACGGGAGGAGGCATCCCCCGAACGCCCCTTCGAGTTAGGGATGGAAGAAGACGGCGAGCGGGGAGCGCCTTGTCGCGAAAGGGCCACAACGGTGTTGTCGCCCTCCCGAAAAATATTCACGAGCGAATTTCCTGGTCCTGAGCGCCGGAATAAATCCGTGGCGGGGAGGGGGTTCCCATGTCGGGGGCGCTGGGATGGGAGCGCACCCACGGCCACGCGAGGCTGGAGGGCACCAAGGGACACGCGGGGTGGGAAGGCACCCACTGCCCTCCGCGGACACGCGAGGGTGGAAGCGCAGGAACGCGCCCGATTCCTCGTCATCCCACGGGGAAGAAGCCGATGCCTTTTCCGCCCCCAGGGCACGAGGGACAGGGGTTTAGCAGGTGGGGGAGTCAGACCCTTGCGGGGACCCCAAAAGTGCCACAGTGGGAGCTCTCCGACACCCACGGGCCCTCGCAGGCCTCGTGGGGTGGTCACGAAGTTTGTGGAGATGAATCTAGAGCAGGCCCGGGGGTCTGCAGCCGCGACTGGGAGTCGCAGAGATGAATGGCCCGAGGGGACGGGCTGGGCACCGCCAGCTGCTGCCCAGATGTTTCTCCGTGGGACCCCTCCTCTTTTGTGGAGCCCCTTGGGGCGAGCGGGGCCGGAGGGAGCCCGGGGCGGCGGGAGCTGCAGCTCCCTCGTCTCCCAGCTGAATAATTAATGGCTCATCTGCGGAGGGGGCGGCGGGATGGGGGGAACTGGGGTGGAAAGAGGAGAAAAGCGGCGGGTGCCATTTCTAGGGGCCCGGCGTGGTCATCGATCCTCGGCTCACTGACTCGGACTAATCCATCAGATGGACTCCTGCGGCCGGGCGGCCCCGGACCGGGACCGGGACCAAGACCAGGACCAGGCCGGGTTCAAAAATAGGAACAAAAAAAAGAGACTAGGAATAAGAATAGGACCGGGACCAGAACCAGGACCAAGACCAGGAATAGGACCAGAAATAGGAATAGGAATCGGAATAGGAATAGAACCAGGACCAGAACGAGGAATAGGACCAAAAAGAGAAATAGGAATAGAACCAGGACAGGACCAGGAACAGGATCAGAACCAGTACCAGTCCTTGCCCCGGCCGTGCCCCACGTCCAACACTTTTTTTCCTTTTACCGGGAAGGAAAAATTCCGCTCGCTTGCCAGGTCCCTTCCCTGCTTGCGGGGGGCGAAGGTTGCAATCATCCGGACCCCTCTGGGCCCCCAGCGCGGGGCAGCCTGAAAGAACGAGCGGAGTCAACCCGAGGCCTCGGGCTGGGCCGGGCTGGGGATTCACCTGCATCGATCGGGGGGCTCGGGTCCGGCCCCCCCCAGCGCGACCCCTTCCCCCAGACGCCGCTGCTCGGGGCAGCCGGGCCGGGGCTGAGCCCGAGGGGCTGGGACGGACCCCACGGCCGGGCCCGGGTGGGCGAGAGGGTGGCAGGAGCGAAACGAAAGCGGGACCCAGCAGGGCTCGGGGCCGGGAACAAAGCGGCAGGACCGGGGGGGCAGCTCGGACGAGCCCCTCTGCGAGCGGCGTGGGGCGGCCCGGGCCCGCGTGGGGAGCGAGGTGCGGATCCACGGGCGGATTCGTGACCGGAGGTTGGGTTGGTGGTTGGTGGTGGCTTTTTTCCTGTTTTCACAGAGAGCAAATGAGCAAATCCCGTTCCCCGGAAATCTGGGGGGTTAATTCCCGTAAATAATGGGGACATGGCGGCCCTGGCGCCGGGGGAAGCGGCGCCGGGGAAGAAAAATCATTTTGGGGAGAATAAATCTCCCACGGCGGCGAGAGGAGCAAAGAGGTGACAGCAGGGACAGGGACCCTCCGAGCCGGTTCAGGGACAGGGAACCCTGACCCGGGCCGGGGACAAGGACCTCTCGAGGCGGTCCGAGAACAGGGTTCCCCCCGAGCTTCCCCCAGCTGCGGCCGCCTTTTTATCATCACCATCACGGTTAATTTTAATTATTATTGCTATTATTATTTTTGAATTATTAATTATTATTTCCAATTCTGGCGAGCCAGAAGCCCAAGCCTGCTGCTCAATTAGCCCCAACAACGGGGGCATTAAACGGCCGATCGCGGCAGTGTTTAAATCTTTATTTACCAGAACCTTGTAAAGCCAGGAACAATTTGCATTCTATTAACTGCTTTTCAATAGGGCATCGACTGGAACTAAAAGATGCCACTACCCTGCCCTAATTAAAGAGCAACTGAATTACACTAAATACATATGAACGCTGCTCTTCCCCATAAATAACGGCGGGTCCTCGTCGCTGGCTTTGTCCGTCCCCACGGGGAGCTCGGATTTCTTAAAAAATAAATTAAAAATCACTAACGCGTGTTTTCTCCGCCACGGCTCGGCCCCGCGGAGCCAAGAGCTCCGGTCGTTTCCGGGGGGAGCGGCTCTGTGCCGGGGCTGGCGGGGAGCACCGGGCACGTCCCCGCTCGCCGCTGTCCCCCCTGTCCTACCCTCCGGCCCTTTTCCCCGTGACCCCCGCCCACCCTCGGCACAGAAGCCCGCGTTTCTCCCGGAAAGCCTCGGCCCAGCGCCGGCCCGAGACCGCGGGGAACGGCGCTGCGGGACCTCAACCCAGCTGGGAACCGGAGACACGGGGCAGGCGGGGCTCGTTCCTTCTGCCGAGGGCAGCCGGTGCCCGGAGGGAGCGGAGCGCGGTCCCGGTCCCGCAGCCCCGGCGGGATGGCCCGGAGATTCCCCTGAGCGCGGCCCCGGTACCGAGCGGCGGCGGCCGAACCGACCGCGGAGGAGTTCCAGGATATCCCAGCGCCAAGGGGCCAGTTCGGCGGCACGGAGAGGGAAATCCCCGAGGCAGGCGGACGGGCGGCGGCGAGAGGCGGGCGCCTCTCGGCTCCCTCCACCCTCGATCCCGCATCTCTCGAGGGCAGCAGCAGGCCCAGGGAGGCGGGAGGTCGCCTTAGGTGTAACTCACCTTTAATCTAAATGCCTTCCCTTTGGTCTTAAGGTTACAAACCGGGTCGGTAACACCCGCCCGAGCTCGGCCCCAGTTGGCGATGGCAAACCCGGAACCCCCGAGGGTTCCCACGCGCGTTCGCAGCGCCCGCTGACCCACCCGCCCGGAGGTGCGGGGCGGGCGGCCCGAGCCGTGCCGTGCCGTGTCCTACCTGCCAGTCTGAGTGCCGACATCCTCTGAAATTCCGGCTCCTGCAACCATTTCCACATCCTGCGGAAAGTCTCCCGGCCGGACTTGAGCTTACTCCAGGGCTTGGGGTTCCTCAGCAGGTCCGAGAGGGTCCCCTGGGAGCGGCACAAGATCCTCTGTGCGAAGATGGCCTGCGGGATGCTGTACCGCTTCAGCTCGGCCGTGATCCGCTGGGCCACCTCCTTGGTGTTGATCTCCTCCACCTGCCCGGAGCCGCCGGGCTGGGAGCCGGGGCCGGGCGCCGGGCGCTCCCGCTCGCCCAGCAGCGAGGCGCCGGGCTGGCCGTGCGGGTGGCCGTGCGGGTGCATCCCGTTGAGCGGCGGCATCATGGCCGAGCTGGGCGCCGCCAGCCCCCGCGCCAGGTGCTCCTCGCCCCGGGACAGCATCGCGGCGTGCGAGTCGAAGCCGTTGGGCGAGAGCATCTTCTCGTTGGGCAAGTGGCCGGCGGGGCCGTAGGGGGCCAGCGGCTGCTGGGCGTTGTGGAGGCTACCCAGCCCGTTGGGAAGCGGCGACAGGGGCTGCCCCATGGCCGGCATGTCCTTGGGGTAGTGGCTGTAGAGGTTGCCCATGGAGGCCAAGCTCCGCTCGTCGCGCATGAGGGTGAAGCTGCCGCTGACGTTGCCGGCCAGGCGCTGGTGCGGGTGGTGGTGGTGGTGGTGGTGGTGCGGGTGGTGGAACTTCTCCGAGACGGTGGAGATGGGCGGCAGGTGCTGCAGGGGAGTCAGCGTGGTGTAGGTGCTGCTCAGGCTCATGCCGGAGGGCGACTCGCAGGACATGCTCATGGCGGGGTGCAGCGGGGCTCCCAGGCTGTGCTCGCCGCGGTAGTCGCCCCCCTCCAGGATGGAGGCCATGCCCGAGACCATGGCAGGCCGCCCGTGCGGCACCAGGTTGCGGTGCGAGCTCTGCCGCCCGTGCGCGGGGCTCAGCAGCTCGGTGGGCTGCGAGTGCGGGACGCCGTGCAGGCTGCCCAGGTTCTCCATCGCCAGCTCCATGGTGGCCGCCGGGCTCTGCCGCTGCCTCGCCCGCTCGCTCGCTGCCTTCCTCCCCCACCCCCCCGCCGCCGCCGCCGCCGCCTCCTCCTCCTCCTCCTCCTCCACCGCCGCCCCCCCTCCCCGCGCCGGCTGCCCGGATTAATTCAGACTCCGCGCCCGGGGATCGATGTCCGCGCCCCGCGGTCAGGCCGGCATGGTGCGCCCGCCGCCCGCCCTGCCGGGCGCGGGGCTCGGGGCGCGGGGCCCGGCCCCGGGCTGTGCGCGGGGCGCGGGGCTC
>NW_024581071.1:1178707-1204502 GCF_017639235.1 Corvus kubaryi | reverse complement strand
GGGCGGCTGCGGAGCCTCGGCCGCCGGCTCCCGGCAGCCTCGCTCTGGCCCGCGGCGTGACGTCAGCGCCGCCCCGCCCCGCCCCCCCGCCGGACCGAGCCCCCCCCGCACCTCTCCCGGTGCCGCCGGGGGCGGGGGCGGGACGGGCGCGGGGAGCGCGGGGTCGCGCCGCGCCCTCGCCCGGAGCCCCGCCGGGGTCACCTTCCCCCCGCTCCGCGGTGACACCGCCGCCCCGGGGTGATCCCTTGCCACCGGGATGACCCTCCCCGTACCGGCTGTCACGCCCGCCCCGCCGCACCCGGTACCCAGCTCGCGTCCGGAAGCGCTGCAGGTGGCGAGTGCCCACCTGCGTCCCCGCACATCTGGCTGAGCCCAGTCCCCTCCCTGTGCACACATCTGGCTGTGCCAGCCGCCCCTGGATGTGCCTGTCCCCCCTTCCGCCGCTGCCTGCCCCGTTCTCCACCCCGTGCCCCTCCCAAGGGCCCGGCTGTCCCTGCCTACCCCAAGTATCCTGTCCCCGCAGCCCCGGCTTTCCCCATGCGTGTGCCCCCATCACCGCCTTTCCCCTGCCCCTCGGCTGGCACTGCCTCGGGATGGGGAGGTCGCCTTGGCACGGGGAGGGGAGCTGACAGGGACACGCTCGGGGCGACACACGGTGCTGCAGGGCCCTGAGCAGCAGCGGTGGAGGAGGAAAAAAAGGAAGAAAGGAAGGAAGGAAAGAAGGAAAGGGAAAGGATAAACTGAAATGGAAAATGGAAAACGCAAAGGGAAAATGGAAAATGGAAAACGCAAAGGGAAAATGGAAAATGGAAAGGAGAAATGGAGAATGGAAAGAGAAAATTGAAAGGGAAAGGGGAAACAGAAAGGTAAAGGAAAGGAGGGTGAGGAAGATAGAATGAAGAGCCAACGTGAGCCGGTTTTAGGCCACCGGAGGGGCTGGCGCTCGGTGTCCTTCCAGACAGGTTTTCAGCTGCCCCCGGCCCCGTTTCCCCGAGCTGGGCTCCCCGTGCAATTCTGGCCTTCCCGGCCGCGTCCGCTCATCCAGGTCGGCACGTGCCGGTTTCCCAAGCTTTATTGAACAAACCGAAAAAATAAAAATAAAATCCATAGCTTCCTGTGGGTGAGGGCCGCCAGCCTCTCGTGGGCTGCTCAGTTCCCGGCCACTGCCGAGCTCCGGGCGGCTTCCACAGCCGAGGGACATCCCGGAGGACCTGGGAGCTCCGGTGCGGGGTAGCAGCAGGGCCCGGCCCTTCCGGGGGTGTTCGTAGGGACTCACCCGGCACCCGGCTGCTCAGGGAATAATTCCGCCAAATGTCACATCCCGTCCAAATTCAGTGCTTTTAACACAAGCCATCTCAAGCCGCCCCATCTCACCTCACCCCATCCCAACCCATCCGTTCCGTCCATCCCATACCATCCATCCCACAGTATTCTATCCCATCTGACACCCTCTCCGGGAAGTCAATTAAGTGCCCAGTTCATTAAAATAAAGCCCCGCAAATTCCCGGGACGTGAGAGTAAGGGCAGATGATGAACCAAGGCCGGGGGGGGTCTCCCCTCAGCTCCTTTTCTGCCCCTTACACCGCGATCCAGCCCCTGGAGCCGGCACGGGCCGAGCCGAGCCGGGATATGGAAGGACTCCGGCCCTCCCTTGGTCTCCCCCTCGGTTTATCCCTGCCAGGAGAGCCCGCGGGCCGTGAGCAGGACCCCCAAAACGGAGGCAACCACAGCCCGGGGGTTCTGCCGGGGATGCGAAGTCCCCGATATCCAGCGGGGGGGGTGGGTTCCAGGCAGGTAACGGGACACGGAGCCGGGCAGGGATGGACAGGGCGGTCTGGAGTCCAGCAGAGATGAGCGGGGGTGCCACAAGTCGAGGTGCCGGGGGTGGGCAGGGAGCCCCAGAGCCGGACAGGGACGGGCAGGGGAGGGCTTGGAGCTGGGCAGAGATGGGCAGGGAGGTCCGGAGTCGGGCAGCGCCAGAGGATGCTGAGCGGGAGTGTCGTGGTGAGCGGCGAGGAGGAGGTGGGGAACAAACCAGGGATGAAGCAACCGCGTCTGGAAGGGTTTCATTGAGTGTAATAATGGCGATAGCGCATCGACCGGCCCATCGACCGCCCATCGATAGATCTATCCCTGCAGCTGCCGTCCCGCACCGCGGCCCCGTGCCGGGCTCCTGCCGCCCCCCCCCCCTCCCCCCCGGCTCCATCCCCAGCGCCGCCGGGCCCGCAGCACCGGGAGCCCCCCGGAACGGGCGCTGGACTCCGCCCTCCGCCGAGCTTCTCACCGAGCAAACAGCAAAAAAGAGAGAGACTTTTTAGTAATTAGTGCGACATAATTGAGTAATGCGGTAGCCCCGCGCCCCCCTCCTGCCCCCCCGGCCCTTCCCCGATCGATGCAATATCATTAGGGCGAGAGGCACCGAGACACGCGGGGCCGGGGCGCGGGGAAGCGGCGGGAGCTCCCCGGGCCGTCCTGCGGGGTCCGGCCCGGGGCCGAGTCGCTGCGGTCCGAGCCAGCCGCGGGGTTCCCCTGCCTGCCCGGCGGCCCCGGCCCGGGGGAAGCCCCTCGGAGCGCCCAGAGGCTCTGGCGATGGGCCGGGACGCAGCGCGGGGGAGAGGCCCCGGCTCCATTCGCCAGCTGGATGCTATTGATCCCTTCCCTCGCCACCTCTTTCTTCCTGAGCTCCCTCTCCCTATTTAATTCCCTTCCCTCTGCTCCTCCGCAGCCGCCCGGGCAGCGCTCCGAGCGGAGCCGGGCAGCGCGGGCACCCGGGGGCGCAGAGCGGTAAGTGCGGAGGGGGAGCGGGGGCCCGGGGCAGCCCCCACCCGGCCCCCACCCCCACTCCCCCGCCACGTCCTCGCAGCGACCACGGCTTCGCTTAGGCGGAGCGAGGGGCAGAGAGGCGCCGACCCAGCAGCCCCCCTCCCCAACCCCCTCCAGCCTCCCAGACCTGCGCTCAGCACCCCCGCCCGTGCCCCGCTGCCCCCGGGCCGTGCGGGGCTCTTGGGGCGGCCCGCAGCGGAGGGGCGGCGGGGGGTGCGCAGCCCCGGAGCCGGGGGAGGTATCGAGCATTTCCGCCGGGACCCCTCCCTGCTGGTACCCTGCCGGTACCGCTGCCCGCCGGTGCTGCTGCGCAGCTCGAGGGCTGTTTTGAGCGCAAATCTGTTGTATTTTTCTTTTTCTTTCTTTTTTTTTTCTTCTTTTTTTTCCCCCCCATCGCACTTAGGAACAGCGCGAAGGCACAAACGCCCCTGCCAGGACCAGCCCCAGCGGAGGGGCCGCACCGCGGACGGTGCTGCCGCCGAGCAGGCACCGGGCACCGGCCAAACCGTCGGGTTTTACGGGGCAAGGAAAGAGAAGGAGCCGGAACGTGGCTCCACGCACCCCGCCGGGAGCCAAAAAGTTCCTTAAAGTTCTTTAAGGCTTCAAAATAACAGCACCATCGCCTGGCAGGTGAATTATTTAGTGCCTATAGATCCCTCGCAAACCCTTTCATTTCGGTTCCAAACCTTCCCCAGCCCAGCCTTTGCCTATGGATGTCTCGATTTTCCAACAATCAAGCGGGAGGCAAAGAGCGTGGCAATTCCTGCTAATCGATTTTCCATACAATGGGCCCCAGATGATGTTTTAAAATGTGAGAAACTAAAATGTGTTGGTTTAAATAAGACTTTTGCAATCAATAGCTTTTAAAAAAAGAGACTTTGATACCGGTTCTTGAAGGGGATTCAAACGCTTTCGCTTCCAAAACAAAACAAAGCAGGAAAAAAACCAGCCACGCCGGAAAAGTTCCGCCTGGATTTGGGGCCATTAAAGCGGGATATGGAGAAAGCTGCTCGGGGGGCGCCGCGCCGGGACCGCAGCCCCCAGCCCCGCCGTCCCCTACCGCGCCCCCTCCGCGGGGCTCCGCTCCCCCCGGGCCGGCCGCGGGCTGGGGCAGCCCCGCACTTCTGCCCCTTTCCCTCCCTGTCCCGCCTTTTCGGGCGCGATTTTCCCTTCCCCGCTCTCCCGGCGGCGCCCAGTCGCGTTGCACTGTGGTTTGTGGCGCCCCGGGAAGGAATCGAGCCGGGAAAAAAACTCCGGCCCTTTCCCCACCGACCGCTTCCTCTCCTTAAAATTCCGGCCCCCCTCGGCCGATCATCGAGATCTGCGCCCTCGCAGGCTTTTTTTATATTTTTTTTCAATTTTAAGCCAGTTTTAGCTGCAAGATCAGGCCCTTTCCCCACCCCTCCCGGCTTCTTTTCCTTTCCCTTTCTCTTTGGCGGGATATAATGCAATTTTTTTAATGCCCTGCCCTCGTGAAAATTTTCATTCTCTCTGCAGATTCGGCCTAGGAGGTGTTTAGGGACAGGACCAGAGCGGGAGTCCCGCCGGGACCTGCCCCCTCCCCCGCCCGGCTCCGCCGCCCGCCTTGCCCCGGTCCCGGTGGGTCGGGCCTGGGCCGCGCTGGGAGGGGGGAAAAGCAGCAGCAAAGGGGGGAAGGGAAGCGGGGGGGTCGGCGGGGAGGGCTAGGGGGTGAACCGGCCCCTCCACGGCCTTTCCGGAGACTTTTCTCGTTTACCCGGAAACTTTGGGCGGCCTCGAAACTCAGCGGGAAGCAGCGGCGAGGTCGCGGCGGCGGCGGGGAGTGGGGCCGGGGGGGTTTCCATTCGATTTCGCCCCGGGGGAGCACTTTGAGGACGGGCCGTGGCTCTTTTCGATGTAAGCCCCGCAGGTTTTCCGCGAAGGAAGCGGCCCCGCGGAGCTGCGGCGCATCCCGGGCCGGGGCCGAGCGCCCCCGGGGTTCCGCACCCACCTCGGCCGGGGACCGGGGCCCGGGTCCCCCCCGCCGCCCCCGCCCCGCGAACACCACCGGGAATCTCCGGGAGCCTTTTTCAGCCGCAATTTGTTTTCAAAAGTTCCCCGCAGAGCAGCACTGAACTTTACACCCTGGAAGCGGCACGGAGAGGGCTCGACCCGGTTGGAGATTTCGGGGAAAAAGCGTTGAAAAATTTCTGGGATTTCGCCCAGATGCGAGATATAAAAATTATACAATCGAATTTTTATTTTAATTTTTTTCCCTAGTTTTTCCCCTCCCTCCCGTTCTCTCTCCACCTTTCCCTGGTCAGGCCCGGCCATCCCCGAGCCGGGTTGGGATGCGGGTGTCCCACAGCGGGACACATGCAACGAGTCTGCCCGTGCTCTACGGGACGGGACCGCGGGTGTCCCCCAGAGCCCCGAAATGTCCTTGTTCCCCCTGCTCTGCCTTCTGCCACTTTTTGCTCCTTCTGCATTTTGGGGACCTTCAAACCCGCCTCTCTGAGCACCCCAAAAGCTCTGTGAGGCTTCGGGGGGTTGGCGGCAGGAGCCGGGGCGGGGCCGGGGCCGGTAAAACCTTGAGGGAAGGGGAGGAATCGGGTGCTTTCTGCCGCGCCGCGTCCCACTGTGCACCCACAGCACGCGAGCCAGATGCAGTTATTTTATACACAATATAGATAATCTATAGTATATATGTCTTATACATAATATATGTACAAAGCGAGAGAATTTATTTTATATAAATGCCATTTTTAAAATACACTCTTTATATATTTTTAATTTTCTTCCCTCTGTTTCCCGCAGGTATTTTCCTGCCTCTTCAGGCTCCTTCGCCTGGCTCGGGAGAAGCCGTCTCTGCTTTTTCGCTAAGATCCCGGCTTTGGACACTTTTCTCCCCGCTCCCGGGGGCAGAGGGAAGGCAGGGCCTTGTGCCATCTGCAGAGCGGCCCGGGGAGGGGGAGCGGGCCCTGCCCCCCGGTCCCGGAGGCTCAGCCCCGCAACAGGTACCGGGGTACCCCGGCCCGGGGCTGCGGGGACCGGCCCGTCCTGCGGGAAGAGCCGTGGGAGGCAGGGGTGGGGGCGGGAAGGGCTGGGGTGAGGGAAGGTGGGAAATGAAGCTGCAATGGGGACAGGCAGGGACAGAGACCCTGATGGGGGTGAGGGAAAGTGGGAAAGGAGACAGGGAAGGGGACAAGGCAAGGATGGTGACACGGCAGGGAGGGGGATGAGGAAAATGGGAAATGATGCAGGGATGATGACAAGGCAGCGATGGGGATGAGAAAGGGAAGGGGACAAGGCGGGGACGGTGACGAGGCAGGGATAGCGACAAGGCAGAGATGGGGATGAGGGAAAACCAGAAAGTGAAGCAATCAGCGGGGACGAAGCAGGGACAAGGCAGGGACCTGCCCACCCCCAGCCAGAGCAAGCAGCTGCCCTGGGCCACAGGCAGGCGGTCCCTGCAGATTGGGATGCCCGGGCCTGCCCCTCGCCCACCCGGACTTGCTTGGGACACGCAGCGCTGGTCACCACAATAATCCCGAGTGGCTCAGAGCCAGCCGGGGCTGTTCCACACGCGCGGAGCAGCCACAGCCGGCACCACCGCACAGACCCGCGCAGGGAAACGCGCATCCAGTGCCCCCGAAGCCGCCCCTCCCGCGAAACCCGGCCGCACAAAACCACCCCGTGGCAGGGCCCCCCCGGTGGCAGATGCCACCCAAGCCCCAGCCTGGCTGGGCACGAGGTGCTGGCACCCCCTTTCCCCGTGACCTCCTCTCTCCCGCGGCAGTAATTGCTGCTGTATTTATCCAAACTGGGAGGGGGTGCCAGAGAAAGACTTCGAAGAGTAATTTTCCGGGAATTCTCCTCGGTGTAATTGTCTTGATAATAAATCCAGACGCTTAGACTGTGTATGAATTGCTTTTTACCGTTTTCATTTATTATTGAACACAGTGGGGAGAGGGGGAAAACGCAACAGGGCTCTTTCTTGTGAGAGAGAAGGGGAGAAGGGGCTGAGGAGACGATTTCTCTGCAGATCCGGGAAACCGAGATGTGTTCATCATCCTGCTCGCTGGTTTGCTGGGTCTTTTCTCCCCTTAATACTTAACCCATTTCCCCACCCCCCACTTTTTTGGGGGGTTATTGAAAACTAATTAAATAACCCATTAGCTAACACGTTAAATTAAGATCCACTCTTGGATTTAATGATGTCTCCGGAAGAATTGACAGAAATGTGACGACAGACTGTCAATAGATTCCTTCCCGTGGTTACAGTGTATAAATGTGATTAAAACAGATCTCCAAGAAGGGTGTCCCGCCACACAGGGATGGAGCCAGCAGAGCACCTGTGCAGTTCTGGAAAGAAACATCACCTTGGAGTGGGTGCTGAGTGGGGAGACGGATGGCAGGACAAGACTGCTGCTCCCTGGAGGGTGAGAAACCACCGTGAGCCATGATTTGGGCTGGGGGGAGACCCTGGAAAAAGCTCTGGGGAAGGGGGGAGCATCTCGCAGACATCCCCAGGCTGTGCCGTGCGGCACCGAGTGATGCAGCCAGAGCTGCTCCTTCATCCCTGGCCCTCGGAGCGCTTCGGGGCAGCCTTGTGCCATGAGGACGGACGCAAAGCTGAGCCCAGCCGTGCAAACAGCCGGCGTGGCGAGCACACACCCATGGCTTTCTGCCTAAGCTCTCAGGTAAAGGTTACCTTAGCATCCAGGCTGGAAAAAATCAATGGCTGATACAGCATGAGACTCAGAGAGACAACATACATCTATCACTTAGGGATTCGATGGGCTTAGAATAGTCTTGTCAACAAATGATTGTTTAAACAGAATATCTCAACTGTTTATGGCACCCTTAATCCATACATCTGAGCACCACTGGAACATGTCGGGAGCATGGATTGCTCTGTGGAAACCTCTGTCGTTAGGTGCGGGGCTGCAGAACACTTAAGCATGTGCTTAAGTCTCTTAGACTTCAAATTAATCATGTGCTTAAGCGTTCTGCTCGGCCAGGCCTGGCCTAAGAACAGGGAAATACCTGTCATTATGTTAATGGATGAAGTTTTTGTTTCCTGCTCTTCATTTGTAAAGGGCTGTGCACACACGTGTGCGCTGGGCACGGAGGCTCCCGGCTGATTTATCTGGTGTGCAAACAGAGCCCGTGTCACCCGGCTTTCCAGGTTATTCCACAGCTCTTCCCTCTCCCCTGGGCTCTGGAGTCCTCGATGTGGCATTTCAGGGAGGCCTCGGATCAGTAGAAAGGGGGGTGGTGGGTGAAACCCCCCCCAGGGGCTGTGAGCTCAATGGTGAGGAGAGGAGCAGATGGAGAGGGCTGCGAAAAAAGCTGCGGAAGAGTGGAGAGGAAAAAGAAGCTGGAAAAGCACCACAGACCTGGAGCAACAGCGACGATGTCCACAGGCACCTGGGCAGGGAAGTGCCAGATCCAAGCACCCTGGAGATCCTCTGTGGAGACCTGCAGCCCCCCAGAGCCCCCCAGCACCAGGAGAGCGGAGGCAGCTGCTGAGGAGACGCTGTCCCAGGGCCCCTTGGTGGCTCGGCTGTGACCTGGGGAGCTCAGGGAAGTGGTGGAGCCGCTGTCCCTGGAAGTGTTCAAAAAAACCCTGCAGGCGTGCTCAGGGCCCTGGTTTAGTGGTGTCCCTGGCAGGGCTGGGTTAATGATCTCGATGATCTCAGAGAGCTTTTCCAACTAAATGACTCCATGAAACTCCAGCATTGCCATTCCCTCCCTGCACCCATGGCCTGTCCAGCCCGGCCCGGGGGTCTCCTGGGCTGGGGGAATCTCTTGCTGTGGGCTCTGCTTCTCAACACCTGTCTCACGTTAATCACACAACAGACTCAAGCACGTTGGGAAGGTGAAGCTTCTGTTTCTTCCCCCAGGCTTCCAAGTGAGTTTGAAAAGAGCCTCTCAGTTGTTCAGGGGCTTTGCAAGGGACCAGGAGCTTTTAGAAACAGGACCTAAAGAATAAAACCTGCAGTGGTTCTCCTAAAAATGTGGAATGAATTTTCTTTCCCACAAAACTAAAAATCTCACATTGTTGAGGGTCTCTCCTTCCCACTCGTGGCCCTCCTCTTCCTCCCTCTCCGTGATGTTCTCAGACAATCCCAGAGCGGTTTGGGTTGGGAGGGATCGCAAAGCCCATCCAGTGCCACCCCTGCCATGGGCAGGGACACCTCCCACTGTCCCAGGCTGCTCCAAGCCCCAATGTCCAGCCTGGCCTTGGCCACTGCCAGGGATCCAGGGGCAGCCCCAGCTGCTCTGGGCACCCTGGGCCAGGGCCTGCCCACCCTCCCAGGGAACAATTCCTGCCCAATCTCCCATCCAGCCCTGCCCTCTGGCACTGGGAAGCCATTCCCTGGCTCCTGGCCCTCCATGCCTTGTCCCCAGTCCCTCTGCAGCTCTCCTGGAGCCCCTTTAGGCCCTGCAAGGGGCTCGGAGCTCTCCCTGGAGCCTTCTCTTCTCCAGCTGAACATCCCCAGCTGTTAAAGCCAAGCCCCTGGTTAATGCCTCACACCTGAAGGATCTCACTGGAGGGCACCGGGGTAATTCTGTCCCAAGACGTCACCTCCCTCTCTTCCCACAAAATCCATGTCCCAAGCTCAAACCCAGCAGCAACTTCCTGAGCCCGTGGAGAGCTTCAGCCCCCCTCAGGAAACCTGGGCTGGCGTCGATGCGAGTCTGGGGGAGGCTGGGGCAGGGATGGCCACAGTCCTGCCTGCTGTGAGGACACCACAAAGGCTCAGAGGTGGGGATCAAACCCAGCCCCAGCACCCTGGAACCAGCAGCTGCTGGAGCTGTTCAGACCCAGAGAGCTGGGAAAAGGCGGTCAGAAGCGCTGAGGAGCATCCACCCTGCCTGGATGCTGCGGCTGAGGATAAACCCTGAAGGTTTCCGTGGCAGGGAGGACCAGGAATATTTTCCCGAGACGCCGCTCAGCTCTCGGGGCCAGTGCAGAGCTTGTCAGATATCGAGCAGGGCCATCAATGCTGCAGCTCTAAGTGAAAGCAGAAATCAGTTAATGGTCTTGCTGAGCCCTGCTCTGGGCGTGGGGAGTCCTCGCAGAACCCGGGGCGGGTGATTTGTGAGGAGCTGCTTGGTAAAGCGATCATTCCGCAGCCATCACCGTGTGTGTAAAACGAAATATCCCAAAAACCCCAGTGGGAAGAGGGAAATCACTGCCCCGACTCGAGGAAGGGCTGCTACTCATCAGAGCCTGTAAGTACCTGCTTAAACCCCCTGGGAATCTGGAGAAGGGGTTTGGGATCTGACAGGATCCTCCTTCTGTGAGGATTTATGGGAATTTTAATGTCATCATTCAGGGGAAAAAAAGCAAGGAATTGAAAAAAGAAATCCCAGCCGTTACAGACACTGTCAGTCAAGGCAGGGGGTTCTGACAGGCTTCAGAGTAGCAGCTAAATTTAAGTTTGGGTGGTTTTTCAAATTTCCTTTTAGTGTAAATTAATCATGATTTTGAAACTAAAATCACATGGGGCTGGAAGAGGAAAATGATTCCCTTGGAAATGCTGAAGTGGGATAATCTGGTGACTCCTTTTCACATGGCCAATGAAATGTTTGAAAAGGGAGATTTCAGGGAGCAGTGGCTCCTTTGGAATAAGGATTTCTTTTGATAAAGCGACACTTTTCTGGTTTTCCAAACTTTTGGAGTATCCCTGATCTCTGCTTGGTGTGGAAAGGCTTCAGATGCTCCCAGGGACAGAGCCCTGCATTGACAGGGCTCTCATCTTGTCCTCCAGGGTTTGCATCCTGCCCTTCCTCTGGGTGAAAAAAGTTAGTTTAGGAGAAGAAAATTCCAGAAGGCAGCAGCAGAGGGGGAGAAAATTGCAGCAGCAGAGTCAGGAGGACTCCCCACAGCAAAGGATTGGCTTCCTTTGGCCACCCTGCATGGGGAACTCAGCCCTACCTGCACCTGCCTTGGACTGAGTTATGCTCAGCTCTTCTAGATGAAAAACTACTGGTATTTTTAATCTACATTAAGATGATAATTCATCTTTCAGGATAATAACATATCTTTAAAATAGGAGAATAATCTATCTCTAAAATGGGATAATAACCTGCATGTCCTCTGATGCTTCTTCCTTGGGCTGAAGGTCAGCTGAGGGCCCATAAAGCTGCCCACGGCGCTCAGGGGTTTGGATCAAAGCCGATCCAGGTGGATTTCTTGTTTCCATTACCAGCCAGAGTCCGCCCAGCTGTGATGCAGGTCCTTGCTGACTCCCCTTTCCAGCAGGAAGAAGCTTCTCCACCCAGTTTGACCAGGAACTGTTCTGATGCAGAGCCCCAGAGCTGAGTGTTGAACCCCAAAATCAGTCCCAGGGGTGACCCAGGGAACACCTGGCCCGGTGACAGTAGGGACACACCAGTGTGGGGGATCCCAGGATTTACTGGAGTCAAAGAGGCTGTGCCAAGGGCTGAGGACTGGGATCAGAACTTCCCTGAGCCAGCTCTGAGCTCGTGTTCTGGCTGGGGAGCATCTCTGGGTGTGAGCCACCTCTTGTGGGAGCTGACCCAAGGGGTTGGGTTTGACGATCCCAGAGCAATGGGGCTTTTCCCAGCTTTGTGGGAGCCCCTCTGCACTCGTGGAAATGAGGCCGCTTCCCATGGGTGTCTCCCAGGGGGAAACATCCACTTGGGAGCACCTGTGGCCCAGTATTGACCCCTCTGTCCTCTGTCCATGAGAGATAATCACAAAGCAAGGGTTGTAAAGCTCTGGCACAAAGAGTTTGGGCTCTCAACCTCTTGCAGGGACTGCAGGAAAGGACACACATGAGGTGCCTCCATCTGGAGTGGGATGGAGCGAGAGCAGCATCAATTCCTGCACAGCAAATGCTCTCCAGCACCTGGGAAAGCACCTCCCCATCCCGATCTGCATCTGATGGAGGAGCAGCAAAACCTGGGCACCGCTTTTAGGGTGAGCTGCAAAGACGATGCCGTTGGGGAGGCCATGGGAGCCAGAGCCCCAAGCCTCCCATGGCCTGGATTTGCCTAATGAAGGGCTCTTTGGGAGGAGGGATGGACCTTGTCTACCACGCAAGATTGCAAGCCAAAATTGGTCTTGTGTAGACACTCTTAAATCATTTTAAAGCAGGTTGGTATTGGTTTGTATAATTCGATTCCTTTACCAAAGCGAAGCGAAATCGATGCAAATGGGGTTTACATTGATCCCAGTACATCCGCACAAAGGTTTTGCCCCAGTTTAATGAAATCAGTTTAAAAAGACACCTTTAGCTAACCTGGCATAACTTTGTGTCCAGCCAAGGTGAGGGAGACAGGGAGAAGGGAGGACAGGAGTGCGGTGTGCCCTAAAAAGGGGCGGTGACGGGGAGCGTGCGGGCAGCGGAGCCCCGGCGCAGAGGCTGCGGTGGCGAGAAGTGATAAGGAATGGGTCAATAGAGTTTTCTCAAAGATTTTTTTTAAAGAAAGGTTAAATGTGAGGTGATATCGATTTCCCTTTTCTCCTCGTCCCTCCTCTCGCCACCCCCCCAGCCCCTTCCCTTCCTCCCTGCCCTTTCTCCACCTCCCCGCCGCCCGGAGCCAGCCGTGGAGGAGGACTCGCAGCCCAAAGTGGCCAAGTGACCAGGGAGGACCACGGCACGGCCACGGCGCTGGCCAATGGCCATCCCAAGGAGCCCCCGTTGCTTAGCAACCCGCGGCGGAGAGAGGCAGGGAGCGCAAAAAGATGGATTTTCAGATTGCAGCAGCCAAGCAGATCAATTCTGCAACATGGGCTACAGTGGCCAAGTGGAATCTCTCTTGCTCCCAGCAGGTATTGATCCAGCCGTGCTATAGGCATTGAATGAGCTCTAATAAGTCCTGAGTAAACAGGAACAAGGACTTAAGTGATAGCCCAGCAGTCAAACATCAACTCCCTTTGTCTTCTTCTTCCTCCTCTTCTTCTTTTTTTTTTTTTTTTTTTTTTTTTAATTGCTGAAGGGTTCGCGAGAAAAGGACAATAAACTTTATTGATAGAAAAATAGAGTCAGGATATCACTTCCTTCGCAGCCTGGGAGGGTTTGGAGGGGAAAAAAGTCTCTGCCTCGAAATTCCAGGTTGGCTTTGGAGAGCAGTGACCTGTGGACTCACGTGGTGAATGTGGCTCCCGGCTTCCCTGAGCTTCCCTGAGCTTCCCTGGGCATGGCCAAGACCCAATTCCCTTTCAAAGGGAATTTCCATGGAATCCCAGAGTGGTTTGGGTTGGGAGGGACCTTAGAGCTCATCCAGTTCCACCCCCCGTGCCACGGACACCTTCCACTAGAGCAGGTGGCTCCAAGCTCTGTCCAACCTGGCCTTGGACACTTCCAGGGATGGGCCACGGAAGTCATCACGGAAAACATGGAGTTTTTCCAGGGACAGGCTCGTGTCCAGAGCTGCCCATTTGAAGCAGACATGGAAGCGAGCACATGCAGGAGTTTGGACTGCAGATGGAGTCTCCTCCAGATGTCCAGGGGAGGAAAGATGAGGTTAAACCTCCTGGCAGGGAGATAGAACACAGGCCAGCCCTTGGGAAGGGGCTGGGGGCAGGGAAATGACCCCTTTGGAGATGCCAGGGCAGCCAGCAAAGGCAGCAAAGAGCCAGAGGGACTTGTCCAGAGCTGTGGGATGCTCAGGAAAAGGAAGCAGCAAAGTTGGCCTTGACTGTGAAAGGTTTTGTTTGCCCAGCCTGGGAGGAACCAGGCAAAGAGGAGCCTGGGCTGATCCAGGACTCTGAGGCCAAAGAAAGGAACCCAGGGTGGCATTTTGGGGGCCATCACCAAGCTTGAAGGACCTGACTGTAAAGGAAAGGTGTGGCTGACACCAAGGAAAAGCCCGAATTAACTCAAGTGACAAAAACTTGACTTGGCAGGTCCCAGACACCGGGAAAAGTGCCTTGAATGGTTTGAGAGAAACCCTCCATTGCTTGGCCTTCTCCAGCTGCTCTCTGCTCGGGGCTGCAGTGCCCAGCCCTTTACAGCCCAAGGGCCTGGAAAACAAAGACCCTGTGGCCACATCAAAACCTGCTGCACTGTCCCAGTCCCCGTCCCTGTCCCTGTGCCTGTCCCTGCCCCTGCCCCTGTCCCAGTCCCTGTCCCAGTCCCTGTCCCTGTATCCGTCCCTGTGCCTGTCCCTGTCCCAGTCCCAGTCCCCGTCCCTGCCCCTGTTCCAGTCCCTGCCCCTGTTCCAGTCCCTGTCCCTGTCCCAGTCCCTGTCCCTGCCCCTGTCCCAGTCCCTGCCCCTGTCCCTGCCCCTGTCCCTGCCCCTGTCCCAGTCCCAGTCCCAGTTCCTGTGCTCCCTCCACTCCATTGTTCCCATGCCTCCTCCTGCAGTATCTCCACCCCCTCTTCCTCCCCCAGCCTTCCCCTCCCTGCACTGAGGAGCCCCCCGGCTCAGGGCTCCCCAGCTCTCAGCTTTACCTGTTCTCTCCTCAATTCCCTTAAATGTCCTAAATTCCCTTAAGTGTCCCAAATTTCCACTTCCGCCTCCGTGCACAGTGAAGCCTCCAGCCACTGCTGTCCCCCAGCTGAGGAGCTGCTGCTGCTGCTGCTGCCAACACAGAGAGGGCCAGGATCCCATCCCAGCTGGATGCTGCTCTGCCTGGCCATTCCCAAGTGACACCAATTAAACACCTGGAGCTGCTCCAGGTTTGTCCCGGTGTAACCGGGATCACAGGCCAGGGCTGTCTCCAGCGATTATGGGACCAGGGAAACGAGAGCTCTGTGCTTGCACTCCCGAGTTCTCCCAGCCCACATTTCAGCAGCTGCATCATAACAGGGCTGATAATTAATTGATCTGATATTAAGGCTGCTGCTGCCCGCGCTCCCGGCCGCAGCTCAGCACACGAGTGGGTCCTGCACAGTGAGAGGGAGCCCAGGGCAGCTCAGGGCAGGTGCAGGAGTGTGTGGTGCCCGTGTGGGTGTTTGTGACTGTGCACACGAGGCGACTCCGGGGGTGGGAGACAGAGAAAATAGCTGAACACTTGCCCATCCCCAAAGATATTTGCCATTTTCCAGGGCGAGGGAAGATTTAGTCTCTTTTTCTGAAGGTTTCTGCATTTCAAAGTAATATCAGAGGGGCTTGAAGCTTAATCTTTGTTACCCAGGAGGCTCCAGGAATCAGGCAAAAGGAGGAAAAAAATCGAATCGATCCTGCAGTATGAATTTATTCCCAGGGGGGTCTGAGGCACCAATATTTTCTCTCCCCTCCATTAAAGGGGTAACACCAGCCCCACACAGAAGCCCCTCACGTGTCCAGCGCAGGAGCTGTGCTGCAGCACTGGGAACAGTGACACGGGGACGAAACCCATGGGAGCTTAAAGGGCATCACCTGGAGGGCTGGAAGGAGAACCCCTGATGGTAGCAAATGGCCCCTTCTGTTTGCCGGTGGCTCCCTGCGTCCCTGGGCTCTGCGTGGTGCTGGGGATGCGGGGAGAGCTGCAGGGGGGTGGCACTGGGCTGCTGAGCAGGTCCCAGGGCTGCTGAGCGGGAGGTGTGGGAGGACCAGAATAGAATCACAGAGTCACGGCATCATTAAGGTTGGGAAGGGCTTCCAAGATCATCGAATCCATCACTGACCCAGCATTGCCGACTCCACCCGAGGTCCCTGGGGTGCTGGGATCCACCTAATCCCAGCCTCAGCTCCCTTGGGGGGGATCATGATCTGCCAGAAGGGCTCACAGATCCTGACCACAGATCCAGGGAGGGCAGGGGGGGTGCAGGGTCCCGGGGAGATGCTGGTCAAGTTGAACACAAACCTTTCACCCTGAGGAGGAGCCCACAGGGGCCCCACCAGCACCCAGGGTGGAGCACGGCCAGGCAGGGGGGTGTCCAGCTGCTCAGGGCTCAGGTCCTGCCACCAGAGCCATGTCCTTGGGGCGGTGACCCAGCCCCAGACACAGCAGAGGGGAAAACAGAAACCCAGCCCTTGTCTGCACACCAGAACCAGCTGGAGCTTCACCTCCTCACCCTCTGACAGGAGCGTGAAGCTCCTGGTGTCCCGTGGGATGTGGGTGTCCTCTCCTGGCGTGAGCTGTGCTGGGGAGGTGGTCCCAGGTCCCACCTGCTGCTTGCCCTTGGTAGTGGGAGATGTGAACCACTCCACAGTGCCCGGTGGGGGCCGCTTTGCTCTGGGATTCTCCTCCCTGAGCTCTGGCTTTGGCCAAGGCCACCTGGAGAGGATCAGCACAGAAACACCAAAGGCACGTGGTGAAACTTCCCTTCCTGCCTTGGAGAAACTCCTTCTGCGGTCACAGGAGAGGGGTGCATTCTTCCCTCCGTGCTGCCAGAGCCGGGCCAGTACCTGCAACGGCTTCCCAGTGCCAGAGGGCAGGGCTGGATGGGATCTGCGGAAGGAATTGTTCCCTGGGAGGGTGGGCAGGCCCTGGCACAGGGTGCCCAGAGCAGCTGGGGCTGCCCCTGGATCCCTGGCAGTGCCCAAGGCCAGGCTGGACATTGGGGCTTGGAGCAGCCTGGGACAGTGGAAGGTGTCCCTGCCCACGGCAGGGGTGGCACTGGATGAGCTTCAAGGTCTCTTCCAACCCAGTCCTGGGATTCTGTGAGTCAGTGATTTCTTTTTTCATACAGTGAGAAAAAAACTCCTTTTCACTTATTGCACTCAGAGCTCAGGCTTTTCCTTCACAGGTCAAATTAAGAGCATCCTCAGGACCTGCCTTAAACCACATTAAATCCACCTGAGCACCAAACTGGGCCCACCCAGTGGAGCTGCATTCGGAGCTCCGTGGTCTTTCCTGCGTTTTGGGAAGGGCAGCAGCGCCAGGGGCTGGGAGGGGCTGGGACAAGCAGCCCCAGGGTATTTATGGCTCTCAGCGCACGGCTCCAACCAGAGCTATCAGCTTCCCACCACAATGCACCCAATCGTTTGAAATTTAAAACAAAATGTAAAACAAGGAATAATGGTAACAAAAAAGGCTTAATTAATTGAAGTAAATTGCATCACAATAGTGATTTCTCAGTAACTTGGCTAAGTGCCCCATTATTCTGATTTCACTCAGTATTCATGGATACGAAATAAATCACAGGCCCTGCACTTACAGCCTGTGCAGAGGGGCAGGGGGATGGAGGTCCTGCCATCTCCTCCTCCTCTCCATCGATATCCCAGCACTTCCCGAGTGTCCGCCTTAAATGGCAGCCAGAGAAATGACCGTCAGAAGGAATTTATTCTACAGCAGGGCTTTTTGGGGGGGCCGGGCCCCTCCTTTTTCTTTCTTTTTTTAACCTTTGCAAAAAAATTCCCCTGGAGATTCACCAGGAAGGTTTTTCTCAGGTTGTTTCCCCCCGGTACTGCCCTGGTCTGGTTATCAATATCCTATTACTGCCAGTTTATTTGAAATCATTTATTTCCCCCCTGCCTGAGCTGCCTGGCTGCTCCCAGCAGCGATGGGCTCGGCTCAGCCCTGTGGCTGGCACCTCCGTGGGCAACTTTGGGTTTGCTGCAAGGGACCAGTGACCCAGCACCCGGTGCCCAAGACCACGGTGAGGGCCATGGATGGCAGCTGGGTCACACTCAGCAGGCATTTGCTCGTGGCTTTGCTGTTCCTGCCTATATCCATGGTTATCCAGGGCTGATCCATCTTTGGGAGCAGCCTGGAGCCTGCTGAGCGCCAGCCTGGGGCAGCTTTGAGCTGGTTTGGGAGGTTTGATGAGATGCCGAGCGGGAAAGAGACCCCTAAAGCTGAGTTGAGGAGGATGCTGAGCCCCATCCCTGCAGCCACAGCCGCTGGAGCCGGGTCCTGCATCCCGCCATCCGCAGCACGGACCCGTTGGGGCACCACCGGCTTTGTTCTCCCACCCTCGCTAATCACTGCTGCATGTACCAAGCCTGAGCAGCCCAGAGGCGTCTTCTCCAGGAGCCTGATGATGGAAAAATCCCTCCGAGGTGCTGCAGCCCCGTCCCCCCTCCCCGCCGGAGCGGGGCTTGGTACGGCCAGCATTGATCCGATCGCCGCTCGATGGGATCAGCAGCAGGGAGGCTCCGGGGGGGGGACAGAGTCTGTCACAAAGAGGCTTCCTCAGCCTGTGCCTCAGTGGGATCCCGCTCCGGGGTCGGCTCCCGGGATCTCCTGGGTGTCCCGGCAGCTGCCACGCTCCCGTCTGTGCCACGGCGGAGGTGCCGCGGTGCAGCCGGTGCCGCCGCGTTATCCCTCGGCTCTCACAGGGGCTTTTCCTTCTCTCCTCTCCTCAAAAGCATCATCCTCTCTCTCCCTGCAAGCGTCCCTGGAGGCCCCATCCCCAAATTCCACCCAGGGCCGGCCCAGCCACCTCCCCACTGTGCAATTCCTATGGAGCGGCCACTGCTGCGAGGGGCCGAGGAATCAATAAATCAATGGCAATCAAGATCCCAAGGTGCAATCATAATTAATGTTCATCCCTGATGGATCATGTCATGGTTTCGCCGTGTTCACGTGAGCTGGGATGATAAAACCGACTGTTTAATGGCGCTTTTGCACATCCCTTCCCATTCCCAGTCCTCCCCAGGGTGTCCCCTCTCCGGCAGGAGGGACAGAGGTGACACCCCAGGAGACCCAAGGAGCCATTTGGAGAGGGGGACAGCGCGGTGGAGTCTCGGAGGGAACCGGATGTGCGGTCGCAGGGTGCTTGTGCTCAGGGTGGGTGACAGCACTGCCCTGGCTGGGCACGCTGCCGCGGTGGAGGGCACCACGGAGGGTGGGTGTCACGGCTGGGTGCCACAGGCAGCACTGGGAGGTGCGGGGAGCTCCTTCCCCAGCTCGCCACTCCCAGAACAGCTCCCAGCCGTGCAGGGCTCTGTCCAGCCCACACCGCCCGCAGAGGCTGGCGGGGAGCCCTGAGAATGTCACAAAGCCGGAGTAACCAGGCTCGGATCAATCCGTCGATGCGCAGCGGTGGTCACACGGTGCTGTGCTCACCTGGCTCCAGTTAAACCATCACCCCTGAGAGATCCCTCTGGACCGCCGTGTCCCCGCCGGGCGGTGGTGACGGTGGCCACGGCACGGGGATCGCTCCCTTCTCCTGCCGCGCTCGGACCCGCGCTGGCCGCGGGCACGGAGGGGTGCGGAGGGTGCCTCAGGCTGGCTGCTTGGGAGCTCGGGGGAGGATGAGCCCCGGGGGCCAGCTGGGGTTTCATTGCGAGGTGCAGATGGAGCGGGGGGGAGCAGAGGGATGCGCTGCTGGTGGTTTGCTCCCCGTTTCGTGGCTGCGCTGCTCGGTGATCCCTGCCCGCGGGAGCAGCCCCACTTCCCGGTGGATGCTCCGGGATCAGGCATGGCTCCAAGCTCTGACCCCGCGTGGGTCGTGGCTGCTTCCTCAGCGCCCTCCACAACCGGCTGGGGAGATGCAGCGGCCGAGGCTCCGCTTCGTCCCTCCCGTCCCACGGGGATTCAGCCCCATCCGAGCCCCCTGGAAAGCTCCGAGCCCCCAGCAGCCGCAGGCCTTTGTCTGTAGCCTTTCACTAACGGCTGGGTGGATGCCAAAATCCCTGTTTTCCCACTTTTTAGGGGCTGTCCTGTGCCATTCAGGGTGTGCAGGAAGTTGGGAAGCGCCCGGGGAGAGCAGCAGCAGCAGCAGCAGCAGCAGGGCCTGGCGGGAACCCACGAAGCAGAGCCGGGTATCGATTTCCCATTGATCCCATGCAACCACATTCTGCAGCGGCTGCTGTCCTACATTTCAATCCCACACCTTCGCCTCTGACTTTAATGGGCTTCATCACAGCCCAAAGCTTTATTTAACCAACAGGGGAGGGAACGGCAGGCGGCTGCCAGAAATCAGAGCAGCCGTGTGCCCGGGGTCTGCCGGGACACAGCCGGATCCTCTGGATCCCTCCCAGCTCCCAGGACAAGTTTTCTGGGTGTTTTAGGGGATGTGGGTGGCCCCACACCCCCACAGCCCTGAGGAGAGGGCGCTCCGGGTGTCGGTGACAGCACCCGGCTCTCCAGCAGCGCTGCCACCTCCGGGTCTCTCGGCTCCCCGTCCCGGCTGTGCCTGCACAGCTCCATCTCCCGAACAAAGGGCTCCAGCTGCTGCCGGAAGGGCAAAATGAAGCTCCACCTTAACGGGGATCTGCACGATAACGTGTGTGGGAGCGCTGCCGCCACCCCAGAGCCCAGATGCGGGGTCACAGCCGGCACGCACAGCCCCGCCACAGCTGGAAGGTGAATACGGAGGCGCTGGGTCCGGTTAGGGATGCCTGCGCCTTCCATGGGCGTTCCTTGAGTATCCATCAATGCAAATCGATGTCACGGCAGTCCGGAGTGTTGGGATTCAGCTCCTGTGAGCAGCCCGGGGGGCTGGAAGCAGGGGGACAGTGCAGGCAGAGCAGGGGAGCACGGAGAGAAGCAGCTGAGCATGGGGTCACCCCTGGGAGCCGGGATGGAGAGGGCAGGAGCTTCAGTGTGGCCAAACCCTCCTGGACAAGGATCCCTAGAGATGGGAGAAGGAACCAGTGGCACGGAGGGATGGTTGGTGCTCCAGACCTGCTCAGGCAGATGGCCCTGGCAGAGGCAGGGCATTGTCCTTGCCATTCCTCCTCCTTTTCCAGGTTTTCCTGGAGTGTGTGGGTGCCAGGCCAGTGAATTCCCCCAACACCATTCCAACAATCCAAAAATATCTCGTCAGAGGCTGCCAGTAGCTCAGGTGAGCCATGGCTGGGAGCAGGACGAGATGCACGACTTGAGAGCAAGAGGGATGGAGGGCCTGGGAGCAGGAGGGATGAAGGGCTTAGAAGCAGGAGAGATGGAGGGACCTGAGAGCAGGAGAAATAGAGGACCTGGGATGAGGAAGGATGGAGGACCTGGGCTCTGGGAAATGCCCAAAACCACTTCAGGCTTTCCCAGTGGCAGCAGATTCACAGCCCAGCTCTGCCGGCGCCTTTCAGGTCTCACCTCGAGGAGCCTTTTAGTGCTGATTTCAATGGGAGAAGCTCGAAGCCAATGTCAGCCTCTTCCAAAGAGCCCCCACTGCCATCCCATCCTCCCCCCATTCCAAGGCAGCTCCCAGCCCAGCTCCTGCCCCTTCCCTGGGGCAGAACATGGATGCTGTGTTTATTTTTGATTTATGCCAAGCTGAAAAAGAAATACATTTTCTTCAATTATTAATCAGTGAGGTGTGAGAGGGGGGCACGAGCTGGAATTAACTCTGTGACCTTTGGGGGTGGGGTTTTAGCTCCCTGCCTCCCTCCGCTCCCGAGCCCAGCACGTGTCCCCAGTCCTCTCCGCAGGAACGGGGCTGCTCCTGTGAGCAAGCTCCTGGCAGATGTCCCCAGGGCTGCTGAGGGTGTTTAGATGGTGGGGCCAGTGTAGGATGCAGGCACCCAGTGCAGGATGGGGACATCCAGAGCCATCCTGGTGTTCACACCCACTCCACGCATGGGCAACCTGAGCCCAAACCAGGTCAAGGCTGTGGATCCACATTCCCTGCTCTGCTCTGTCCCTCCTCACCTTCCTCAACGCCTCTGGTCACACAGAATCACTGAGTCACTTCGCTTGGAAAAGACCTCGGAGATCATCGAGCTCAATCTGTGTCCAATCCCCACCTTGTCCCCAGCGCAGAGCTCTGAGTGCCAAGTCCAGGCCTTCCTTGGACACCTCCAGAGATGGGCACTCCAAACTTCCACGGACAGTTCCAAGGTGTGACCACTCTTTCCACGGAGAAATTCCTGCTGCTGTCCACCCTGAGCCTCCCCTGGCCCAGCCTGAGGCCGTTCCCTCTCCTCCTGTCCCTGTTCCCTGCGAGCAGAGCCCGACCCCCCCGGCTGCCCCCTCCTGTCAGGGACTTGTGCAGAGCCACAAGGGCCCCCCTGAGCCTCCTTTGCTCCAGCCTGAGCCCCTTTCCCAGCTCCCTCAGCCGCTCCTGGGCTCCAGCCCCTTCCCAGCAACATTCCCTTCCCTGGCCATGCTCCAGCCCCTTGATGTCTCTCTTGCAGTGAGGGCTCGGAACTGGACACAGGATTCGAGGTGTGGCCTCAGCAGTGCCCAGCACAGAGGGACAATCCCTGCCCTGGCCCTGCTGGCCACACTGGTTATGACATGAGCCAGGTGCTATTGGCCTTCTTGGCCACCTTGGCCATGAACAGGTCCTTGGGCAGGGTGGGACACCCCACCCCCACCTCTGCTCCTACACTGCCACTCTCCTATAGTGAGACACAGCAGGACTGGGTGCCCCACAGCTCCCCACACTCCTTGGGGTGCCCTCAGTGGGCTCCCAGCCAGGACAGAGACCACATCTCCCTCTCCCTCCTTTGGCTCCTGCCTTCTGCTCTTGGCACTGGGTGGACGCCCAGTTTAAGGTGTCTTTGGAGGCTTTGGCAAGAAGGTGGCTGGGCAGGAGAGAGGAGATTTTTGGACTTCTTCTCCACCGTCTTGCTTTGAAAACACCCCCCGAGCCAAGGCCCAAGGCCAGAGCTCGCCCTGCCTCCCTCAGAAGGGTGAGCAGGCCCTGAGTCCACCAGGACAAGGCAAAGTTGGCCTTGGGAAGTTGGAGCATCTCTGGCGCAGGCGCGCTCTGGGCTCCCTGCCCCCTCCTGTGCCGCTCCCTCCCTCCCTCCCTCCCTCCCCGAAAGCAGCACTGCGGCAGCAGCACCAGCAAACTGATCAAGGCGAGAGGACTGATCAATAGGTGTATTGAGCACTGTTCAAGGTACGGTGATTTTTGCGGATTCAGTGCTAACCTCACACCGGAGCCCCGAGCTGCCTCTTCTCCCCTGGCACCGTCACCCCCAGTGCCGGCTGGGCCACCCTCTCCTGGCACGTGTCCCTCCTGGGGACAGCCAGCCTGCTCCCAGGAGGAAGCAGAGACCTTGTGGGCTCGAGGCGCTGGTGGCACTTCCAGCTGGGGGGGAGGGGACAGTGAGCAGCTCCCAGGGGCATTTCTCCGCAGTGGGTTCATGCCAGAGTCTTGGGGACAACCTTATTCATGGGGCTCAGACACTCTTAGACAGGTGCATCCAAACTGTGAGATTCCCATGGACAGGGATGGAGGAGCTGGGGTCATTGTGATGGTGGGAAGAGGAGAACAACCACCCCAGGTTGTCCTTTAGCAGAGGGTGAGGGAGGAGATTCTGCCCCTCTGCCCCGCTCAGCTGAGACCCCACCTGCAGAGCTGCCCCAGCCCTGGGGAACAACATCAGGAGCACGGGGAGCTGCTGGAGCCACTCCAGAGGAGGCCACGGAGATGCCCCAAGGGCTGGAGCCCCTCTGCTCTGGAGCCAGGCTGGGAGAGCTGCGGGTGCTCACCTGGAGAGGAGAAGGCTCCAGGGAGAGCTCCGAGCCCCTTGCAGGGCCTAAAGGGGCTCCAGGAGAGCTGCAGAGGGACTGGGGACAAGGCATGGAGGGCCAGGACCCAGGGAATGGCTTCCCAGTGCCAGAGGGCAGGGCTGGATGGGATATTGGGCAGGAATTGTTCCCTGGGAGGGTGGGCAGGCCCTGGCCCAGGGTGCCCAGAGCAGCTGGGGCTGCCCCTGGATCCCTGGCAGTGGCCAAGGCCAGGCTGGACATTGGGGCTTGGAGCAGCCTGGGACAGTGGGAGGTGTCCCTGCCCATGGCAGGGGTGGCACTGGATGGGCTTTAAGGTCCCTTATGCCCCAAACCTCTCTGAGACTCTCTGAGAACCCTCTGTAGCTCACAGGCTGAACCGAAGGCAGCCGTGTGAGGGGGGAACCCTCCACCAGACCAAACTTCCTGGCAGTGCTTGGATGGAAAATGTAGGATGACCACAGACATCCCCCATGCTCCTGGCATGGCAGGAGATGCCTCTGGAAGGAACCTCTGGAGCCCTGGCTGGGTGTTGCTGGGCTGCAGCTCCCGGGAGATGCCCGCGGGATGCGCTCCTGGCTCGGGGTCTGACCACGGCCCCGCTCGGCATTGCCCGCGCCGAGGTTTTGATGGAAAAGGATTTTCACATTTAGCATCCCTCAGCTCGCTGACAGCCACGAGGGGAGGGATGGGGAAGGCAGATAGCCCGGAGAGGCTGATAAGGTGCTGGGAAAGATAACGCAGAAATTGAACAGAACTTCATGTAAAGAGCTGCTGCTTTAAACCTGTCCCAGCCCCTCCACTACCGAGCACGGAGGGATATTACACCTTGTGAGGTAAAAATAGCACGTTTAATGAAGCCGGGAAAACGTCAATCGTATTTGGTTGGAATTGCAGAGACCTCATTTCCATGTTCCCCGTGAAAACGCTTCGGCTTTGGAACAGATATGAAAGCTCCACACGCTGATCTGCAAAATGAGCTTTGAGCCAGAAAAACAGCGGGAACCAAACACAAAACCTTGTCCCACACCCCCGGATCTGACCATTATCACTCTCACACAGCTCAGGGGTTCAGATTTTGGTCACCTAGGGGAAAAAAAATAGCACATTTTAACCCTGCTAAGTTTGTGATAGAAATTTGCCATCTAAGCTGAATTCTGCTCCAAAACTGAGGGCATTTGGGAGTGAATGCTGAAGGGAATGGGAGGCCATCCAGGCTGCAAATGCGTTTGGGGGAAAGGGATGGACCATTGGCCTCTTGGATGCTGTCTTTGATTTAGGAGGAAGGGAAACGTCTGTGTCTGGAGAGGAAGGAAACGTCTCTGCTCACTTTAACCTGGCAGCAGGGACGTGTCCTGGCCCCTGTCCCAGTGCCACTCTGGGAGGACGGTGCCGGGATGGATTTCCGAGGGAGGGGAGCAGCGGGGAGGGCAGGGAATGCCAGCGGTGCCATTTCGTTTCTCTGCGCAGCGCTCGGCTCACGCGCTCTCCAGCGGGCCCATCCGTCACGCTCCTCGTTAGGGAAAATCTATTCTAAAAACCCCTCATTTTTATTTTAAAGTCTAATAGAGCTCGGTGGTAATTTTCACTTTAAGTAACGATTACACACTTCGAAGTACAAGGTGTGCTTGTGAGGGAATGAGCCGTGGGGCCTGGCTGCTCCCTTCCCTCTGGGCAGCACCCAGGTGGTGCTGCCCAGCGCTCCACAAGTGCAATTCCTATTTGCACTCCTTAAGTTGGTCCTTTTTATATTTAGAAGGAGGGACCTGGGGCAAACTTTTCATTGGGAAGTGCTGACATCGGGCCTGAGGCAGCTCTTTGGCCGAGGTGGTGACACAAACTCCACCTCTGCTCACGCAGGGGCTTTGGGAAGGAGCAGCTCTGAAACCCAGAGCGAGATGTGGCACCTCCCTGGCAGAGCTGGCGGGTTTCTAAAAGCACCCTGAGAAATAAAGGTGCATGATAAAAGGGGCTCAGCCCTGAGGTTTCTCACCCGTTCCCATCTCATGTCTTCCCTGCTCTCTGCTGATCCCTTCCCCTGCCATTTCCCATCTCCCTGGCCCCCAAACGTGACCCAGGAGCCACCATTGCACACCTGGAGAAGCTGGGCTGGCTCTTCAGTGTCCCTGGAAAAGTCCTCTGCTAGAGTGGGATTTCCTGTGGCAGCTGCCAGGGTGCTCCACAGGGCGATTGTCTTGCTGGGAGCATCGTCTGCCCATCCAGGACCTTGCTGCCCAGCCAGGGAGCTTGCAGATCCCCAGGAAAACACAGGGAAGAGCCGAGGTCTCCTGAGGAAGCTGCACGTTTGCTGCAGCCCAGCAGAGCCCTGGCAGGACCTGGAAGCTTGGCTGGAGCTGGAGCAGAGCACTGAGGGAGCGGTGGGAGAGAGTCAGACGCTCACCAGGCAACAGCCGGGCTGGAGCTGGGACAGCCACCGGGGTTTGGGCAGGGCTGGGAACGCTCCCTGAGCACAGGAGCTGCTCTGGAGCCCATCCACCCCTGAGGTCTATCCATCCCTCAGTCCCATCCAGCCATCAGCCTCTCAGCTCCATCCATCCCTCAACTCCATCCAGCTCCCAGCTCCGTCCAGCCCTGAGCTCCATCCACCCCTGAGCTCCATCCACCCCTGAGCTCTATCCATCCATCAGTCCCACCCATCCATCAGTCTCTCAGCTCCATCCACCCCTCAGCTCCATCCACCCCCCAGCTCCATCCATCCCTCAGCTCCATCCATCCCTCAGCTCCATCCAG
>NW_024581071.1:1167952-1178697 GCF_017639235.1 Corvus kubaryi | reverse complement strand
AGCTCCATCCATCCCTCAGCTCCATCCAGCTCAGCTCCATCCATCCCCCAGCTCCATCCACCCCTCAGTTCCATCCATCCCTCAGCTCCATCCAGCTCCCATCTCCATCCAGCTCAGCTTAATCCATCCAATCCTCAGCTCCATCCAATCCTCAGCTCCATCCAGCTCCCATCTCCATCCAGCTCAGCTCCGTCTATCCCTGAGCTCCATCCAGCTCAGCTCCATCCATCCCTGAGCTCCATCCATCCCTCAGCTGCATCCAGCTCAGCTCCATCCATCCCTGAGTTCCATCTATCCCTCAGCTCCATCCATCCAATCCTCAGCTCCATCCAGCTCAGCTCCATCCAGCCCCCATCTCCATCCATCCCTGAGCTCCATCCATCAGCTCCATCCAGCTCAGCTCCATCCAGCTCAGCTCCATCCATCCATCAGCTGCATTCAGCCCTCAGCTCCATCCAGCTCCCTCTCCATCCATCCCTGAGCTCCATCCACCCCCCAGCTCCATCCAGCTCAGCTCCATCCATCCCTCAGCTCCATCCAATCCTCAGCTCCATCCAGCCCCAGCTCCATCCAGCCCCAGCTCCATCCATCCCTCAGCTCCATCCATCCCTCAGTTCCATCCAGCCCCCATCTCCATCCAGCTCAGCTCCATGCATCCCTCAGCTCCATCCATCCCCCAGCTCCATCCATCCCCCAGCTCCATCCATCCCTCAGCTCCATGCATCCCCCATCTCCATCCATCCCCCATCTCCATCCACCCCTCAGCTCCATCCATCCCTCAGCTCCATCCATCCCCTATCTCCATCCATCCCTCAGTTCCATCCATCCCTCAGCTCCAGCCACTCTCCTCCACATCACCTCATGACACAAGGTCTCAGCCCACCGAGCAGGGCGACCTCGAGCTGCTCAGACCTCCCAGGCAGCCAAACTCTGCTCCCTGTCCCCTGCACCCATCCAGCCCCATCCATGCCCGCTTTCCCTGGCAGATTCCAGCTCCTCTTTGGCCTGGCCGGTACCTGGAGGATGCTCGGGGAGAGTCCGCTGAGGCCTGGCGAACCCACCCAAGCAACAAACAGAGAAAGAGATGCAAGGATGGAAAATTCCCCTTCATAATTAATAAATGAAGAATATTGTTGTTAATCGATGTAGCTGTGAAGAGAATATCGATCCCAGCCTCATGCTATTTTTTGTGCGGCTTAGATTTTTACACCTCATTTAGAGGCAGGTCTCTCTGGGGACCTCTTAACACCAAAAGATATTTGCAGGAGTCCAAAGTAGAAGGGAAGAAAAGGGGGGAAAAAGATTAATTATTACCAGAGCTGGAGAATTATGTGTGTGTCCCATTGTGGCCAACTGCAGCACGGATTTGAATATTTGATTAATAGCGATTCTAGCCAGGGTTGATAACTTATCTCCACTCTGGGTATTTAATAAACAAGTGGGAGCCATTAGAAACATTTTTAATATTAATCCCAGGAAATTATGCTTATGAAGGCCAACCCGCTGCTTGTTAGGACTGCGCAGGAGGATTCCCTGCTCGCTTGCCTCATTCCGTCTTTGGGTGGTTTAAATCCCTCTGTGCCTCAATTTTCCTTTTCCAAGACGGATCAATCCAGAGCTGGGAGTAGCACCGGTTAAAGCAGCGAGCGAGGAACTCTCATTAGCACCAAAGCTTTGAGGAACAGCCCTGGAGATGGTCGGGATGAGCAGTGGGAGCAGCGGGCTCTGGGGGCTGCTGGGGGCGTTCTGCAAGGCCCTGGTGCAAGGCTGGCTTTACTCCAGGAGGGATTTCCTTCCAGCTGCTGGTTCCTGGCTCTGGGATGAGGCAGAGCAGGAGCTGCGTGTCCCTGTGCCAAACCACGTCTGGTGGGGATATGGCCCAGCCTTCTCAAGTGTTCAGAACAGCTCACAGAGCTGAGGAGCGGAGGCATTCCCGAAAACCCTGGCAAAATCCACCTGGGAGGCAGCAGGAGGGCCTGGGACAAGGCAAACCATGAGGGACACCACAGCTTGTCCTGGCTCCCAGGAGATGCTCCTCCAGCAGAGCATGCTGGGGGTGTGCAGCCCACCGGGGCTGGAGGGGGAGCTCTGGTATCCCAGCAGGAGCATGGGATGCACAAAGTGCTGGGAGAGGGGAAAATGAGCCATGAAACCCCATCGTGGCAGTCAGAGATCCTGCTGCTGGGAGGCTTTTTGAGACGGTTGGAGAGGGGAGAAATTAATCCCTAAAGAGGAGGGTGGTGGCAGATCCTGCTCCACACAGGTTCTGCCAGTGCCACCTGGAGTTTGGGTTTGGGGGATGTCCAGGCCAGGTTGGTAAACTGAGGTCAAATTTCAGCCAGGGAGGGAAAAATGTGTGAGGGGAAAAAAATACAATTAGAAAACACCAGATGTTTGGCTTTCCACTGTCACAAAACATTCCTGAGAACAAACACACGGTCCCCAAAAAGGGGAGGCTGAGCCTGCCCCAGGTGGATTAAACTCAGCCTTTAGGCACGACTCAAAGGGTGAATCAGCAGGAAGAGAGGGATTCTCCTTGGCAAGGCAAAGGGAGACCTTTACAGTCCCTTCCAAACCAAACCATTGCACGATTCTCCGAGAGCAGCAGCCCCCAGGCTGTTGTGGGTGCCCCACAGCATTTGCAGAGGCGGCAAAAGGCATTTTTGCTCAAAAAACCCCAAGGGACTACTGAGGAGATGGGGAGAAGAGCAGGGCATGAAGGAACGTGGAAGAGGATGGGACAGGACCCACCGGGATGTGCCACCCCTGACAGGACCCACCGGGATGTGCCACCCCTGACAGGGCACTCCCAGAAGCTGCTGGCCCTGCTTTGGGGACAGCTCTGTCCCCTCTGTCTGTGGGAGCCTCAGGACAGGGAGGGAGCGAGAGGAGCCGTGGGAGCCGGGCTGCGGAAGCGGCGTGGCCGGGATGTGCTCCCTCCTCCACACTCCAGCAGGGCTCAGGCATCCATCTCCTCCTTCGGCCGTGATAGGCCCTGGTGCTGCAGATCCATGCAGATCAATGCAAAATTAATTAGAGTAATCAACTCAGCTGTACCACAGAGATCATACAGGCAGGGTTTTAGGTGACTAATTGGTGGAAGCTGACAGCCAGTGTCCCCGGTGTCTTAGAGGTATTAACACTTTTTTCTCTGTAGATTAATTACCTTTTTCCACCTTTCACTTGAAGGGCCTGTCCGTGCCAGGCTGTTTGGAGGGAGCAGGGATGGAGGCTGGGCCTGAGGAGCATCCCGTGGAGTGCAGTGTCCGGATTTGGGAGCAGGCAGGCCCAGGTTCCATTGGGAGGCACAGCTTTGGCAGCAGCAGCCCGATTTTAGGGGAGGGGTGGGTGTCCCTGTCCCCCTGCTGAGCCTCCTGGCCATGGCACAGCACATTTACAAGGGGCCACTCTCCTGTCGTCCCTGTCCCAGCAGATCCACGGACCCTCCACATTCCTCCTCTTCTGCCTGGGATCAGGGTTGACAGCACTGGAATAACTCTTGGCCCAAGCCAATGCCCACACTGCTGGTCTGAGGCTGTTCCACAGGTCCATGAGGAGGTTCAGAGGTGGATTTGTTCAAATACCGGCACGGGGGCTCTGGGATAGAGACCTAACGAGACTCTGATGCTGCTGGAACACGAGCGGGGAGCTGGGCAGAGGCTCTTAATAGGCAGGGTAATTAATCACCAGCAGTTATCCACCGCCAGAGCTGGGTGCTCCATCACCTGGACTCTTAAGTTGCCAGTGGGCATCTTCCTGCTGAGAGTGCCCTGGCTTGGATGGAAACTATGGCAAGAGAGAGAGAGGGACAAAAACTCAGCACTCCTGAGGCCCCACCTCGAATCCTGTGTCCAGTTCCGAGCCCTCACTGCAAGAGACATTGAGGGGCTGGAGTATGGCCAGGGACAGGAACAGAGCTGGGAAGGGTCTGGAGCCCCAGGAGCGGCTGAGGGAGCTGGGAAAGGGGCTCAGCCTGGAGCAAAGGAGGCTCAGGGGGGACCTTGTGGCTCTGCACAAGTCCCTGACAGGAGGGGGCAGCCAGGGGGGTCGGGCTCTGCTCGCAGGGAACAGGGACAGGAGGAGAGGGAACGGCCTCAGGCTGGGCCAGGGGAGGTTTGGGCTGGATATTGGGAAGAGTGGTCAGGCACTGGCACAGACTGCCAGGGCAGTGGTGGAGTCACCACCCCTGGCAGCGTTCAGAAAGCAGAGATGCGGCACTTTGCCATATGGCTCGGTGGGCAGGGAGGTCTTTGGTCAAAGGCTGATCTGGGGAGAACTTTCCAGCCTCAGTGATTCCCTCGTTCTGTGATTCCACAACGGTCCCTGGTGCTGCTCTTGGTGACCTTCACCCCCCTGAGCCTGGGGAGCGAGGGCGAATCTCCCCTTGGCTTTCACAGACAAGGGGCCAAAGCACGGGTGAGTAACCAAAGGTATTTCCTGCCTTAGTGAAACACATCAGAGGCAGTGGTTGGACACAGAGGAAGGCAGGAGAGTCCTCCTCCTGCCCAGGATCTCAGCACTGAAACCCCACGAGTCAAGCCCTTGGATGTCACTTGTCCCTGGAATCACGGGAGAGGCGATGGAGGGAGTCCCTACCAGGCTGGGTCAGCAGCAGATTTCCCAGCCAAGTCTTCAACTGCCCAAAGGGGAGGGGTTAAATCCAGAGCAGTCACCAGACTGAGGCCACCAGAGAAGGATCTGCACCCTCAGAGAGCCATTTGTCCCCTCTGACGGCCGGTGTCCGATAGCCAGGATGAATGGTCCTCTTGAAGAGGACAGATGTCCCCACTCAGCTGCCACGGCCACCTCGGCTCGTCCCGCTCCGGGCTGGGACATGGATCCTGCCACCATTGATCCAGGGCTCGGTCTCAGAGCAGGTTTTATTGGCAGGGATAACAGAGAGGGCAGCGGGAAGTGCCAGTCAGGCAAGCCCAAGTCTCCAAGGCCAGGAGGTTCATGGGCACAGCTCTGGTGAAGTGGACCTGCTTTTCGGATCTGCAGGGAAGGGTGGAGTCAGCAGAAGGAGTTATTTGTTACAGGAGCATCCAGACAAGGGGGGTTATGCCCAAGGACAGGACTTGCTCCAAGGAGCTCAGCAGCATGGACAGGCAATGGATTTAAACTGAAAGAAAGCAGGGTCAGATGGGATATTGGGAGAAATTCTTCCCTGTGAGGGTGGGCAGGCCCTGGCCCAGGGTGCCCAGAGCAGCTGGGGCTGCCCCTGGATCCCTGGCAGTGGCCAAGGCCAGGCTGGACATTGGGGCTTGGAGCAGCCTGGGACAGTGGGAGGTGTCCCTGCCCATGGCAGGGGTGGCACTGGATGGGCTTTGAGGTCCCTTCCACCCCAAACCACTCCACGATTCTGTAATGACCGACTGGGTGACCTGCAGAGCCAGAGCCCAGTGACTCTAGGGTGGAGCCAACACCTGACTCCAAACCTCAGCAGCATCTGACTCGCATCAAACCTTGATCCTCCCTTTGTATTTATTTTTCTTAAAATAAAAAAGCAAAACCTCTGGACCTTTCCTGCAAGGTAAAAGGCAATTTTCCAAGGAAAGCGCCTCTCTTTCCATGCAGCTTCAGTCAGCCCCCTTCAAAAATCAACCTCTCAGGTGTGGTGGTTTCCCTTGGGAGGGGTTTGGGGTGGTGAAAGGGGTCATGCAGAGAGGGCAGCACCGTGTCCACAGCAGCACCCGCGGTCCCCCTGCCCCAGCAGGACCTGATGCCCCAAGACAAGGTGGGCAGAAGCTGCTGATGCCTGTTCGTGTTCCCTGTCTTGGTTCCCAGGTCCCGGTGGCACCAAGTGAGTCACAGCACCCCCTAAGACACCAACCCACACCCCAGCCCATCCCCAGAGTGAAAATCCTCTGCTGGCTTGCGCCGTGACCCTGCTGCCACCTCGCAGGAAGGCAGAGGGCTGAAGGAGGGGCATTATTCCCTCCTCAGCTCCCAGCACTTTAGAGTGCTTTCATCCCTGAAAGCTTCGGCGGGGAAGAAAGGAGAGTGGCCTGAGCCCCGGCAGCACCGTAAGTGCTTTCCCTTTTTAACAAAGCCCCAGCGAGGGGGAGGACGGAGCAAGGGCTGAGCAGGCCCTGCACCAGCACCAGGCACGACCCCTCCCACCATGGGTTATTGGGATTTGCCCATCCTTAAAAATAAATCTTCCCCGATTTTCTTTTATAGGGCCTTTCAAGCTGTATCCCCCAGGTCCTCGTGGAGGGTAATGAACGTGCAAGGCAGGGCTTAGAGCTGCCTGAATTATTCATCGGGAATAATATTTGTGGCCCTTTCCTCCTCGTGGTGGATCAATGGAGAATTTATGGGCAAGGATCCCCACTACTGGGGGGCCGCTGGCTGTGGGGACAGGAATATTTGCCAAAAACGGGGGATTCGCCACCCTTTCTGTGGGCCTTTGGCACAGAGATCCCAACCCCAGGCACAGCCACAGGGATTTCGCTGGTTGGTGGCCAAAGCCACGCCTGGCCTTGCCTGGGAGAGGCACAGGAGCAGAAGAGGAGGATGGTCCACGTGGGAGGGGTGACTTCAGACCCCCCCAGCAACGCCTGAGCCGCTGGGGTAGCGCCCCACGCACAGGGACACCACGGACACAGAGGTCACCGGGCAGAGCACAGCGGGACCTGAGGTGTCTCCTCACATCCCCGCCGGCTCCTTTGGGAAGCTGGGCCTGGCAGCCTGGAGCAGGGGCTTGGCTTTGTGAGGAGGCTCTGCTGGAGAACCACAAGGCAGGAGGGTGCACGGCACAGCCACTGCAGTGCTGCAGGGACTGCTGAGTGGGGAACCGAGGAGAGCCCCGGCAGAGCACCTGGAGCCTCCTCCCACCTTTCCTGCTGGCTCTGAGTTCTCCTTCAGGGCAAGGGAAAATCCCATTTCTGCCTCTGCATGGGCAGCTAATGCTGCAATGAGCCCTGCTTCCCACCCCATCCCATCCCACCTCATCCCATCCCATCCCATCCCATCCTGTCCCATCCCGTCCTGTCCCATCCCATCCCATCCCACCCCAGCAGATAGAGAAATGTTTTTGACAGCTTCTCTTTGAGGGAATTGCAGTTTTAAACCTGGGCTGAGCAGTTTTGCAGGGGTCCATCCCATCTTCCTGCCTTTTCCCCTGCCAGGGATGAGGCTCCCACCAGAGCAGAGGGGTGGAAGGTCCATGGACAGTTCTCCTTGCAGAGCCACTGAGGAGCTTTGGGGAAAGGCCCTTTCTAAGCTGCTTTTGGGATGGGAAGTTCCGTGCTCAGAGCACAGGGACCTCACAAGGGATCGGCTGCAGCCGGCTCAGGGTGGGCAGAAGCAACTCCCTGGTTTGGATTTAAAGAACAGCTCATGGAATCGTGGAATGGTTTGGTTGGGAAGGGACCTTAAAGCCCCTCTTATTCCACCCCCTGCCACGGGCAGGGACACTTCCCGCTGGACCAGGCTGTCCAGCCTGGCCTTGGACACTTCCAGGGATGAGGCAAGATCAGACTATGCTCAGCCATGTGCAAACTGCGCTGAGCACAGGGGAGATCTGAGATCAGCGTTTGCTCCAGCAGCAATACCCGAGATGTAAAACTTGGCTTTTGGATCAGAGATTTGCACCTGCACCCTCTCCATCCAAAAAAACCCCTCCAAGAGCCCTTCACAAACCTCCAAACCTCCCCACACAGCTGCCCCAAATCCCAGCAGCGGTGGGGCTGAACCCGGGCTCTCATCCTTTGTCATCCACCGCCTCCAGGTGACAGCGAGAAGGTGGCTGTGGCTTGTCAGGGTGGCACAGTGTCATCCAGGCGGCGGCCTGGGGCTGGCCCACGGGAAGAAGAAGAGCCCTAATGCAGTTTTGACAACGAGGCCATCAGTTAAGTGCTCTGTGTGGATATTTCCCCCTCTCTCCATTGTTTATTATTGGAAGTTACAAGTAGCTAAAGACCTCCCCAATTATCTGGGAGCCACTTAAGAGCAATTGAGCACCTGTCACCCACTGAATGGGCTGCCTCGCCCTAATGACAGGAGAGGAGAAAAGCTGCAGGTCAGCAGTGCCGGGATGCCGGCAATTTACAGTCGAGACGGGAAAAAACACCCCAAGAGGCAGGAGCAGGAAAGGAACAGGGATGAGAGTCCCCAGGGCTCCCTCGTGGCGTGGGTGGGAGACTCGATGACCACAGCTTGAGGGTCACTGCTTGGCCAGCGGCGCTCTGCAGCATCCCAGGGGGTGTGGAGCTGGCCGTGCCATTAACGGCTCAGTCCTGTAAACAGGAAAGAGAAAACTCCCAGGAATCATTCACTGACCATCAGCCAGCATGAAAAGAAATTACCTGTGCTGCTTTCCCTGCTTGGGGTGCCACACCAGGGTTTGGTTTGGGCTGCTGGAAGGGCTGGAGGTGTTGCAAACCCCCAGCACAGAGCCTGGACCTATGGGATTGTGGCTGCATGTCCCATATGAGGCCACTTCAGTTCTCAGCTTTAGACATGAGAACCTTTGCTTTTGAGGCATCATTTGGATCAGATTCATTATAATTTCTGTGTAATAGGAATGTATCGAGTGGGTCAACTGTACAGAACGGTGCAAAAAACTCTGACACGATACCAGCCAAAGCTGGGGTGATGCATCCCCACCATGAACGAGAAAATGTGTGTGTGAAATACCCTGAAAACCGTGTTGTAGGGAGGAGGCTGCACTCAGCTCTCTGGAACAAAGCCTGAACCCATCCTCTCCCCTCCGGCTCTGCCTCAGGAGCAACTGAGAACCACCTTCCGTGGAAGAGCAGGGGTTTTTCTCCTGAGAGAGGAAAGCTGCCCATGCCCAAACACCCTCGCCTGCAGACAGCTCTGGATTTGTGGAGCAAGGATGTGGGAAGAGGCCGGTGGAGTCCCCAGCGATCCCCTAATCTTGGAGCGTGCCCGGGAAGTGGGGGGCTGGGAATGGGGGAGAAGGTGCCAACCTGGAAAAGTTCATTGATAGAAACATAAAATTAAAATAATTTGCATCAATTCTGCTGAGTGGCTGTTAGGCCTAATTGTTATTGACTCGTCACTGTAATTATTAAGGCTTACATAGAGCTGGGCTGGCAAAGGAGGTGGGTTTGGGACCCCACCACGCTCAGAGTGTCCCCCCACATCCCTGGGAGTGGGACAGGGACGTGTCAGCTCCTTGGTTCTTGGAAACAGCCCTGAAAAGTCACCAGTGGAGCAAAGGGGGGAATTTGGCCCGTTTTAGTGTGCAGGAACAAGGGGGAAGATGGAGAAGGGACAAAGGAGGGGAAAACCAAGGGCAGAAGGGAGGAATGGGGCAGGCTGAGGAGGCAGCTCCAGAGAGACCCCGTGGATGCTGCCAAGGCTGCTTGCTCGGTGTGGGGTTGGGTGATTTCCTCCCCTCCCTCCTCTGGCCTTTGTTTCTGCTGCCAGCACAGACCCCAAGCAGCAGAGGAGGCTGATCAATAGGAACACGGTGTTTGCATGGATCATACATGCGAAGAGCACGTTCCCGGATCAATGCCGAGGTCTCGCAGAAGGAGAAGGAGGGAGGGGAGAGCAAACCCACCCTGGCAGGATGCTCTCGCCACAGGATGTTCCGTTTCCATGGCGATGGGCTCTTCTCCCACCACCCCGGCCTGTCCTCTGCAGCCATGCTGGGGACCCCTCTCAGCACCCCAAGGCACGGCAGTCCCACCAGGGTCTCCACCTGGTGAGGGGGGTCCCGCTGCCCTCATGGCCTCAGGAATGGGGGTCCACCCCCCCAGCTGCTTCTGCCCCTCCCATGAAGTGACAATGAGGTGTCCCCATCCTACATCCAGCGGTGGAGAAGATCCTCATCCTGTTTTTCCTCACTCCCACAGGCCACAGCTGAAATCACAGCTCCCAGCCACCCGTGGGCCCCTGTGGATCCCGGCTCCACCTCCCTACCTGCCTCCTTCCCCGGGGGCTCCCAGGAATTAATTAGATCATGTCTTTAAAGTGCTCTGGCAATGAAAAGCACTTGAGAAAAGTGGCCAGAAGCCTGAACAGACCCAGAGCTTGCCCAGCCAAGGATGGACATCCCCTGCTTTGTTTCCACACAAGGAAAGACACCCTGAGCCACAAGTCCTCCTGAAGCCCCGCAGAGCAGCTCTTGGGCGCTTGCCCAGGCCATGGGACCCTGGGGTTTTCTGGCCCACCTTCCATGCCGGGCTTCACTCGTGCCTGGCTGCGCAGAGAGGAGGGAGGTTGGCGCTGCAGCAGAGCCAGCCAATAATTCCCAGCCAATAAAGTTATCTAAGGGTAATCATTAAGCCCTTACGAGCAATGCAGCTCGTGTGGAGCCGGGGGAGAGCGCGAGTGAGGCGCTGCTGCAAATGTCCTTGCAGCCAGCGGCCGACCTTGGCCAGGCACAGGCACACAGCTGCCTCCAGACCCCCTCCGAATTCCGGGATGGGACATCACTGCAGGGAAGGTCTCCTTGCCAGGAGTCAAAGGGCTTGTGGTGGCCACAGTGGCCAACTCCTTGTGTCCCTGCAGCAGTGAGGAAAGGGCACAGGATGGTGGGAGGAGGATGGGGAGGAGTTGGTTGGAAGTGGGACAGGCTGGAAGCCCTCGGAGTCACAGCTGGAGCCTGGAGAAGAGCTCTGGAATATCATCTACCCATCCCTGGAGGTGGGCACTTCTCCTCCACACTTGTTCTGGGCAAATGGTGGATGAGAGGCGGCCCTAGCCATGAGTGTTGGCCCCCAGAAACCCCCCCTGTGCTGGGCTGAGCCCCAGCGTGGGCAGCA
>NW_024581071.1:1154877-1157952 GCF_017639235.1 Corvus kubaryi | reverse complement strand
CCAAGGCCAGGCTGGACATTGGGGCTTGGAGCAGCCTGGGACAGTGGAAGGTGTCCCTGCCCTGGCAGGGGTGGAACAAGAGGTTCTTAAAGGTCCCTTCCAACCCAAACTGTTCTGGGATTTTGTGATACGGCACCAGCCTGGGGGTGCATCCCCACCTCACCCCACAGTCCCCCTGCACTCAGCAGCTGGAGCTGAGCCCTGGCAGAACACGTCCATGGAACAGCAGCACTGCTCTGTCACACAATCAGGGGACAAAGGCACCCCAGGCCACTGCCAAGGGAGCAGGAGGGAGCAGGAGGAGAGTGTGGAGCTGCTGGGAGGAGGAGGGTGAGGAGGGAAAGGAGGAAGGAGCAGCAGGGGACAGGGCTGGGTTTCCAGCAGGTTCCTCTCAGGGTGATTGGCTCAGGTTGCATCGATCCGGGTGTGATCAGGACTTTGTATTTGCTGCACAGGGGAGGGGGAGAGAAGCTTCGAGTGGAAGAAAATAACAAGACTGGGAAAACTGGAGGTGGGAGTTTTCCTGTCCCTTCTATTGCTCTAGATGAAGGCAAAATAACAGATCCCCAATTCCTGGCAAATCCATCCTAGTGCCAGTGTGGAGCATCCCAAAAATGTCACAAGTCACACGGAGAACACAGCTCAGAGGATCAGTCTCAGCTATGGGGACACCTTGGATGCCAAATCCAACCCCTGCTCATGTCACACTCTCCCTCAGCACCTTCTCCTCCTCCTCCCAAGCCCTCCTTTACAGACTCCCCTGAAGAGAACCCAAGCTGAGCCCAGCAAACTCATCACACCTGTAACACAGGTGGGCTCCAGCCAGCATGGTAAAATCCACAGGAGGGCATGGAATAAATCACAAGACACCGTGTCTGGGTGGTTTGGTTTTCCTTGAGTGCCCACAGGCATCCACAGGAGCTGGGAAGGCACAGGGAGAATGGAGAGGTGCTCACCTCCCCCTGCTCCCCCTGCCCACCTCCTGGGAGGGGCCTTTGGGGGGCGATAAATCTCCCTGGTTAAGAGGGAGCAGTATTTGGGGAGGATTTACAGCAGGAAAAATGCCCAAAAATGTAGAGAAGGGAAAGAGCGCAGCATTGTGTGGGGTTTGATCCACAGGGAGGAGGACAAAGAGGCAGGAGAGGGGTGAAGGAGCAAATCAAGGCAGGGGAACCACACAGGGACCGTGGCCCTTCACGCCTCTCCTGGCACGAGGAGTCACCCCTGGGTGTCCTGCTGGCTGGGACAGAGGAGAGGGGACAAACCTCTTTGGGGCACAGATGAGCTGATGCCCCTGCGCATGCCCACTTGTCCCTCTTCATTCTTTCCCCAATTTTTCTCTTTCCTCTTCAAGGCCTGGAGGAAAACCACTGCTCCTGGAAATGTCAGGCAGGGTTTGCTCTTCAGGGTGGGGAAGCAGGAGGGACAGGATGGGACAGGCTGGGACAGGATGGGACCAGAGGGGAGCAGGGATGAGAGGCTGCGGGTCTCCTTTTGCCTGGGGAGGGATAAGGGGGAGCAGCACCTTCCTCATGTGTGTCCCCCAGAAATAGGTCAGGACCCCACAGTGGGGTTTGAGGTGGCCCCAGAGCCCTCCCACAGCCATGTCCCTGGGGTGTGTGGGTGACAGGGGCTTGTAGAGGACTGGGGGCAGGAGTTTGCTGGGGTTAACAACCCAACCCCCCTGCCCCCAGCCCTGTGTCCCTCCATGCTCACACCTGTCCCCCACCCAGGCCATCATTTGGTGCTCCCCTGCCCCATGGGCAGGGTCTCCACCCCACAACCCCTCCAGCACCAAATCCCAGCCTCTAAACAGCCCCCCAGGACGGGCAGCTTCCCACATCCCTTTCCCCTTCCCGCAGCCAACATTATGGCTGGAGCACAGTGAGGCTGCAGCGTCCTCCTCCCTCGCCCTGCCCCTGTTTCCATTTTATGAGCTTTTTCTTGCTATAAATATGGTTTTGAGAGCCCATTTATCAGGTCCTGCAGCTCTGGAGTCAGCCTGCCGCGCTGCCCATGACAGGTCAGAATTGACTCGTATGATATTAGAATTGCTATTGATCCCTTCGGCACCTCGCCCCGCGCCCGGCTCCGTGACCCAGTGTCAGGCTGGGCAGCCCCCCTGCTCCGGTCGCCCCCTGCTCATCCTGGAGGCTGGGATGGGGTCCCTGGCTCCCTGTGCACCTTCACCCTGAGGGGACCCGGCCCCCATGTCCTCCCATGGGTCCTTTATCCCCCCATCGCCTCCCCCCTGTTAGGGGTGCTGAACCATCCGGAGCTGCTCTGTGGGCAGAACTGGATGATTCCCAAGGGAAAATCCTGCTCTGGCCTGGGGGAATTTCAAGGCTCTGAGCCCATTGCACAAGGACTTTGGGGCTGAGATGGGTGTGGCACCCCAAAAAGGCTGTGAAACCCCCCGTGCCTCAGTTTCTCTACCTCCAAAGCAAAACACCCCCACCCCCTTTTCCTGCAGGATTCCGGACCGAAGGTCAGTGAAGTCTCAAGTAGCTCTGGGCACTGCTTTTATCAACACAGGCAAATGCCACCAGTGATTTGAGCTGAATTAACCTGGTTTCTTCCATCCCTGTTTCCTGAGGGATCCATGCAGGTTCCTGCTGAGCTGGAAGCCTTTCAACAGTTTCCCAAAACACGATGATTTTCACCGCCAGGTTACTTTGACCTCCTATCAAACCTCCATCTTTCTTTTCCCTGTTTTTCCCTAGAGGAGGAGCCTGCTTGCTGGTCCTTCTTGGGCAGAATGAAGGGCACCAAATGAAAAGAGCAGGCAGCAGGATCAAACCATGCAGGAGAAGGTCCTTCTCCAAGGACATGTCTTCTGCAACAGCAAGATGCTGCAGACACTGCAAGGCTGGTCAGGAACAAAGAACATTTTCATGGGAGATAAACTATCCATGGCCATGCACAGCCAAAACACCAACCCTGCACCTGGGGGCTGAGAGAGTAGCTGGGGCTGCATCTGTGGTAGGGGGACATTTCATAGCCACACATGGTCATATGTGGTCATCCACGATTGGGCATGGTCATGGGTGATGGTGAGTGGTCATATGTGGTCAT
>NW_024581071.1:1154140-1154867 GCF_017639235.1 Corvus kubaryi | reverse complement strand
CGATTGGGCATGGTCATGGGTGATGGTGAGTGGTCATATGTGGTCATACACAGTTGGGCACAGTGATATAGGGTGGTCTGTGGTCATCTGTGGTTGCGTGCAGTCATGGTCGTGCATGGTCATCCATGGTGGCGAGTGGTCATGTGTGGTCATACACGGTTGTGCATGGTGATATTTGGTTGTACACGGTCATGCATGATTGTGTGTGGTTGTGTGTGGTCATGGGTGGTCACGTGTGGCTGTGTGTGATCACAGGGGCTGGTGAGTGCTTGTGCACTGTCATGGATGGCGGTGAGTGGTCATGTGTGGTCATACAGAGTTGTGCAGGGGAATATAGAGGCGTCCGTGATCATGTGTGGTTCTGTCTGGTCATGGATGGTGGTGAATGGTCATGCATGGTCACCCGTGGTTGTACATGGTCAGCCATGGTGGTCAGCCATGGTTGTGTGTGGTCATACATGGCTGTTCAATGTAGTATTTGGTTGTACAATGTTGGGTGTGGCTGTGTGAGGTCATGGATGCTGGGAATGGTCGTGCGTGGTCATCCATGGCTGCACATGGTCATGGATGGTGGTGAGTGGTCGCGTGTGGTCATATGTGGTGATAAAGGGTTGTGTGTGGTCATGTGTGGTCACATGTGGTTGTGTGTGGTCACAGATGGTGGTGAGTGGCTGTGCATAGTCATGGATGGTGGTGAGTGGTCATGTGTGGTCATGGATGGTGGCGA
>NW_024581071.1:1149727-1154130 GCF_017639235.1 Corvus kubaryi | reverse complement strand
GTGAATGGTGGTGTGTGGTCATCCATGGTTCCACATGGTCATCCATGATTGTACATGGTCAGCCACGGTGGCAAGTGGTTGTGTGTGGTCATACATGGTTGTTCAAGGTAATATTTGGTTGTACAATGTTGTGTGTGGTCATGGATGGTGGGAAATGGTCATGCATGGTCACCCGTGGTGGTACATGGTCATCCATGGTGGTGACTGGTCATGTGTGGTCATACACAGTTGTGCATGATAATATTTGGTCATACATGGTCATGTGTGGTTGTGTCTGCTGGTGAATGGTCATGCATGGTCATCACAGTTGTACAAGGTCACACATGATGGTGAGTGGTCAGACATGGTAATATTGGGTTGTGTGTGGTTGTGTGCAGTCACGGATGGTGAGGAACGGTCAGGAATGCTCAGGTGTGGTTGTGCGTGGTCACACCTTGTCCTGCCCGACAGTGAATGGTCACACGTGGTCACACACGGTCACACACTGTCCCACGTGGCAGTGGTGACATCCGGAGCCAGGTCTCTGTGCCCACAGCCTGGAGCAGGACACGAGGAGCCGCCAGCTCACAGCTCCTGGGTGCAGCCTTAGGGATGCCAAACGCCAGCCCCGGCTTTCCAAGGAGTTTCTCTCCAGCCAGGACTGGCGATCGATCACGGGGAAGCTCCGCATCCTCCTGAGCAACCCAGGATTAATTTGTTTGTCTGAAGGATGCTAATTAAGCCTGTTTAAGAGAAAGTTAACTTTAATACGATGATCCAGTTGATATTAAGAAGCTGCCAAGGAGAGCTGGAAGCAGCTGATCCAACTCCTGGCCAGAGGCTCTGCTTCAGGATCTGCTCAGCCCAGAGCCAGGGCAGGACCCTTCTGCCCTGGGATGCTTCCCACGACATTGCCTGCTCCTGCATTCCACCTGCTGCAACACCCAGAGGGCACAAAACAGGGACCAAATCTGATCCAACCTGGGCTTATCAAACAGGACCAAAAGTACTTTTTTTTCAGTTTATCGGCAGTTTGCCACTCCCCAGCTCAAAAAAAAAAAATAATAGAAGTACTTTGATTTGAAATGAAAACTGGTCCGAAATCATTAACAAATCGATAGTCAAGCAAAACCCGATAGTTCTGGGTCAGGCAGCACGTTTGGGTTTGATTTCAGGCTTTGAGGCACAGCTCGAACATTTTAAGGTCAAACCAAGGGAAATTCTTCCAAAGTTTCTCTGGTGGAGAAACTGGAGCTGGAGCTGCTCTGACGTGAGCTGGCACAACTGGGCTGTGCCGGAGCGCGACACTCCCTGGGACCCTCCCATCACCCTGGGGCAGGAAACGGGGCCTGATCCTGCTGCCCTGGGTGCTGCAGGAAGCCTGGAGCTCCCTGTGCTCCCCCTGCTTCCCAGTTCCACCAGTGACAGCTCCCCACCCACCCCAGGACAGGCCACCAGCCCCGGGCTGAGCAGTGGCAGCAGCTCCTCGTCCCGGCGAGCCCCATCACCCGGGGCAGGGCGACACACATCGAGTCAACAAAAAAATCTCCTGGCAGCTCCATCTCTTTTTTTTTTTTCCCCCCTTAAAGCAAACATCTTCATTACAGCTCGGAGTTGTTTAAATAAATGAATTAATATTGACAAACCATCAACGAGGCTAATAAATGATTAGTTAAAGGCATACATACATCACATTACGGTTAGCATTAGCCGGAGCTTAATTACTTGTGGAGAGGATCCCATTAGAGGAGGTGCTACGTCGCCGTCACCCTCCACAGCCCTCTGCTCCCCCGGGGCTCCCGTGGCCCTGCGGGACCCCGGTGACACTGTGGGGCCGTGCCAGGGTGGGCATCAGCAGGGCAGGGAGTGGCAGAGGGATCCCGGCCCCGGCTGCTGCTGCAGGCACATCCCCTGCGTGCAGCGAGCGGGGCGGGCTCGGCAGGCAGAGCTCTGGGCAGGAGGAGTTTGACCCCTGGCCTGGCACGAGGTGGTCAAACACCCAGATCCATGCGGCCTGCGAGGAGAGACACCGGCAAATAAAATAGGCAATAAATAATAATAACAATATCATAAAATTTTCAAATTTATTGAAAACCGGTCCACTCGCCGAATATTGGATTTTTCTATTATTTACGCAGCTGCTGATTTTCTGTAAATATTTAATGCCCCATGGATTTTTTTTTTTTTTTCCAAAGTACAAATCTGAACAATTTCTAAATTTAAAATCTATTGCAACGCAACGCGGCGAGCGCCTGATCCTGCCCCCCTCCCTCGGTGGGAGCCATCCCGGAGCCGGGATGGGACCGGTGTGCACCCAGAGGTGTCCATGGAAACTCCTGCTGGGGGTGTTTTGGGTCGTCCTCTCAGCCCTCAGATATCAAAGGGGGCAAACGGGCAAAGCGAGACCTCTAAAACCTCCTAATAATCCTTCTGGTGTGTCCAGCAGGCTGTGCCACCCACGCCAGGGTCCCCAGGCCACCGTGCTGGTCACACTCACGGTGTCACTGGGTCGCTGCTGTGAGGACAGAAGCCAAAGAGCCCAAAAGGCAAAAGCTGAGATGAAAGGCAGCGAGAGCGCCAGGCTCGCATCCATATGCAATCGGGCTTGGAGAGGTTTGTTAGGACTAAAGAGGCGCTTTCATCCCTTCCCAAGGTGTTGTAATGTATCCCCAGCTGGCTTTCATCTCCCCCTGATTGATACTCAGGGCTCTAATGAGCGTGACGGGAAAAGTGGCCGAGACAGGGGGAGGGGAGGGGGGGACCCAGACCCCTCTGCAAAGGTTTCAAAACACTTTCCGTGTTGCAGCTAATGAGGGGATCAGGAGAGGGGAGCTGGAGCTGTGCCAGGGAGAGGTGGGAGGACGGGGCTCCTCGGGGGCTCTCGGGTGCAGGTCTGTGCCCACCTTGGGGACATCGAGCCTGTGCAGCCATGGGTGACCCCCAGCAGCATTTAAAGCCAAAGAAGGATTGAAAAGCCCCATTGCTCTTGTGTCCCCTCCTCTGTGTTTGTCCCCGAACTGCAGAGCAGGGGGAGAATGGCCGCAGTGGTCACTCTGCCCTGAGACGGGAGGGTTTGTTCCCCTCTCCCTGGGGTGGGCGAGTGAGAGGGGAGCCCCAGGACAGAGCACCCCGCTCCCAGGGAGGTTGGATGCTCAGCAGACATCCCCCATCCTCCTCCTCACGTCTGGGCTGAAAATCACAGAATCCCAGAATGATTTAGGCTGGAAGAGACCTTAAGGCTCCTGATAAATGCCCCCTGTCATGGGCAAGCACACCTTCCACTAGACCAGAGCCCAGAGCTCCATCCAGCCTGGCCCTGAGCACTTCCAGGGGTGGAAAATCTGGACAAACACCGATGGGACCCCCCTGCACCCCCCAGCACCTCCCTCCCCCTGCTCCCCTTCGCATTTATGCCACCAAGGGCAGGGTGGTGGCACCCCTGGCTGCACTCCATGCCGTGAGGAGCCAGCAGGACTGTCACCCCCCCTCTTGTTATGGCATTTATGGCACCTGGGATCAGCCCTGCTGGCACCTGCTGCTGCCTCCCGACACGGCCACCCCAGTGCCACCAGCTCCGGGTGCAGGGCAGCGCTGCCGCATTCCCACCCCCGCAGAAACGATCTCACTTCCAGCCTCTCCAGCCCGGGGCAGGATCCGCGCTGGATCCCTGTGGGATGCGGGATGGACAGAAGCTGCTCTGCTGTGTTTGGGAGCCAGGGGAGTGTCCTTGGAACCTCCCAGCAGAAGGCTCCGCTCCCAGGGGACAGACCTGCCAGACTGTCACCGGCATGGCCCCGAGCACCCTGTCCCTCTCCTTCCCCCTCCTCTTCCTCTCCCCTCTCGTCGCTGCCGGCGTTCCCCCGTTCCTGTCCCCGGGGCTAACGGGGCTGCTGAGGGATGGGCCACACGCCGACACGGCTCTGACAAACGCAGCCTGGGCGCGGCTTCTCCCTCTCCCCTCCCGTCCATTTGTTATCCCTGATGTCCAAAGTGCTTTTTTTTTCCAAAGTACAAATCTGAACAAATTCTAAATTTAAAATCTATTGCAACGCAACGCGGCGAGCGCCTGATCCTGCCCCCCTCCCTCGGTGGGAGCCATCCCGGAGCCGGGATGCGACCGATGTGCATCCGGAGGTGGCCATGGTCTGGAACTGCCAGCTCCTCTCAGGAATGCCAAAAATGAAAAAGCCAGGGGGGGAAAAGGGGGAAAAGGAAAAAGGAGGGAAGAGAAAAAATGGGGAGAGAGAAAAAAAAAGGAAGGGGGGGAAGAGGGGGAAAGGAAAAAGAGGGGAAGAGAAAAAAAAAGGAGGAAAGGGAAATAAAGGAGGGAAAATTAAAAGGAGTAAAAAAGAAGGGAAGGGAAGGGAAGGGAAGGGAAGGGAAGGGAAGGGAAGGGAAGGGAAGGGAAGGGAAGGGAAGGGAAG
>NW_024581071.1:1140361-1149717 GCF_017639235.1 Corvus kubaryi | reverse complement strand
AGGGAAGGGAAGGGAAGGGAAGGGAAGGGAAGGGAAGGGAAGGGAAGTTACAGCAGCTTCTCCCAGGCAGCCAGACTCCTTAAATAGATCCAAAGGTGTCTGGGAGCATCGGATCCATGGACTGGGAGTGCTCCAAGCTGCACATCCTGGGTAGGCTGGGGAGCCAAGCGCTGTCTCCCCGCTCCATCCACTATCCCGGTGCCGTTCCCTCCTCTCCTCTCCCCAGCCCAAGCAGCACCTGCTGCCCTCCGAGGGGCTCTGGCAGTGCCAGCCCCACTCCTGGCCCTGGCACTGGGCATCCTTCCCTGCAGCAGTTCAAGGCAGCTGGAAGGGAAAATAAAACCAGCAGAACCCAAAATCCCAGCCCAAAGCCCAGACCCTTTCCCAGGATGTGCAGGGGTTTGGGGCAGAGCATCCACCAGGGAACAAGGATGGGATTTTGATCATTCTGTGTCATTTCCTATTTTCACAGAATCCCAGAAGGGTTTGGTTTGGAAGGGACCTTAAACTTCATCCCGTTCCACACCTGCCATGGCAGGGACACCTCCCACTGTGCCAGGCTGCTCCCAGCCCCAATGTCCAGCCTGGCCTTGGCCACTGCCAGGGATCCAGGGGCAGCCCCAGCTGCTCTGGGCACCCTGGGCCAGGGCCTGCCCACCCTCCCAGGGAACAATTCCTTCCCAATCTCCCATCCAGCCCTGCCCTCTGGCACTGGGAAGCCATTCCCTGGGTCCTGTCCCTCCATGCCTTGTCCCCAGTCCCTCTGCAGCTCTCCTGGAGCCCCTTTAGGCCCTGCAAGGGGCTCGGAGCTCTCCCTGGAGCCTTCTCCTCTCCAGGTGAGCACCCGCAGCTCTCCCAGCCTGGCTCCAGAGCAGAGGTGCAACAATTTATTTTAATTCTCTTCCAGCCCTTGGAGCCAGCAGGAACAAGAATTAACACATGAAAAAGGAAGAGGAAGAGAAGGGGGGACAGGCAGGGATCCCCACTTTGTCTGGAGTTCCAAGAGGCTCACTCAGAGCCTCCAGAGCCACCAGCCTGGCGAGGAGCTGGGGCCTGGGGGTTTCCCACACCTGGCACTGCCGTGGTTGTGCTGCCCAGGACCCATCACAGCTCCAGAATCCAGGGAGGGGCTTCCCCAGAGCCTCCAGACCTTCAAGCAACTGCTTGGAAAACCAGAAATGCACTTAAAAGCCTCCCAAAATTCAGGGCCTGAGGCCTTAAAAAGCAACCCCCAGCCTGGCCATAGGCAATGTCTGTCCAAGCAGCCTCAGCTCCCGGAGCAACTCAGGACTCCCCCGACCTCGGCCCCAGCCTGGGGCTCCAGCCCTGCAGCTCCACGGCTCTGCCCCAGGGCACCCCTGCCTGTCCCACAGAGGGCTGGGAGGTGCTGCCGGGCATCCCAGGGGGAGGTGGCACAGGTGCCTCAGCCCCTGGTGTTTTGGGATCCATCCCTCTCCCACCACGCACAGGCTCGGAGCGCCCGGCTGAGGGATCGATAGGGTTTGATCTTACACTGGGAGGAGGAAGGTAAAAATAAACGGGAAAGGGAGGGAGGAGAGCACGGAGGAGCAGATGGAGTGTTTGGCACTGGAGCAGGGGCTGGGAAGCGCCTGGAGTGCAGCATCTCCAGCCCTGGTGGGTCCCAGGGAGTCCCATCTCAGCTGTGAATCTCCAGCTGGGAGCACTGGGGCCAGATGTAAAGGACACCCTGCAAGATGCAACAAATAACTTTGTGTTCTCCCCCAAATTCCCTTGTCCCATCTCCAACCAGTCTCCCACTGCCCCAGCATTGCTCACGGACACCACCAAGGGTCCTGTCCCCTTCCCTTGGCTCCCTGTCCCCAGTGCATCCCAGCCAGGGCCTGGGTTTGCTGCTCTGACCCCAAACACGGCACCATCGGTCCCAGTGGGGGTGTTTGGGGACCCCCACCCTGTCGGGGCCCCTCGTGGGGCAGCTGCTCCCCCCCATCCAGCAGCACCAGGATCCAGAGTGGCTCCAGGGCAAAGAGGGAGGGAAGAGTGGAGCAGGGAGCAGGCACATCTTCCCCCAAGGCTGCTGTGGGGACACCCCAGAGTGCATCCCACCCCTCTCTGGCAGCTCGTGACCTCCCCTGGGCTGACCCTGCTTCCCTCAGCCCCTCCAGCAGCCGCCTCTCCCCGCCGCCTTCCCCTCCCTCTCCACTCCCAAACGATCCCTAAGTCTCTCATTTTCCAAGCCCAATTACTCCGGCACAATGCCCCCGGCCGCGCTCCGGTGCCTCCCGAGGCTGCCCCAGGGCTGGGGGAGAGACCGGGATCCACGTGGAGCCTTCATCCCCCAGATGTGTGTCGGGGTGGTCGGGATTCCCACCGGGCTCTCCTGAAGAGGAGAACGCAGCAGGAGCAGGATGAGCCACGTCCCATCCCATCCCTGCTGGTGAGGGAACAGGCGCAGAGGGATGGGATTTGGCTGGGATTTGGGAGATTTATCTGCCCAGACAGGAGCTGCTCCCTCCTGGCACTCCTGGAGAGGGTTTTGGTTGAAGCCCAGCTCCTCACCTTGATCCCGGGGTCTGTGCAAACCCAGGAGCAGGGCTGGCAGGAGCCTCCCCCGCAATGCCAGAGCACACCCAGGGCATGGAGCTGCAGGGCTCGGACTCGCCAAACGGCCTGGATCAGCAGCAGCTGGCTGGAAAAGGATTTTGGCCAACCCACACCCCTCCCCACAGCCCCCTGCCCTCCCTGTGCCACAGCCACAGGGAAAAGCTGTGTGTGGCCAGCTCCGAAGGCAAAGCCCTGGCAGATGGAGAGCCTGGGGTGAACCCAGACGTTTCACCTGCCCTGTTTCATGGGGCTGGGTCCTTCCCTGCGTGTTTTGCCTTCCCAGGGAAGACCAGAGGTGGGAGTTGCTGTGGCTGCTTTGGGAGGAAAGGTTTTGCCGTGGGCTTGTACCATTTCTGACCAGTTCCACAGGTATTCCCATCTCTCTGAGAACACCCTTGTGGACCCTCCAGGTCCATCCCTGTGCCCCAGAGGAGCCCCCAGGGTGAGAATCCCAAGGATCCCTCGGTGTCACACGTGCACCGAGCGCTGCCCGTGCTCAGCTGCCACTCCACAGGCCCTGCACAGCCCAAACCTCTGCGGGGAGCTGGTTTACAAGAAGAGGAGTGCTGGCTTCCCAAACAAGCCTCCCAGTCCACAACACATTTCCAGCCATACATAATCTAATATACGTTACCATAGCGCCAATCAATAACTCAGTAGGCCAGCTCCGAAATTATTCTCTTAAAGGGCCAGCGCTCCTCTTCCTCCCCCTCCCCAGGCCCATCTGCCTCGTGTCACAGCCCAGAGGAGCCTCGTGTCCCCAGGTCTCACCTGCCAGGCAGGGCACGACACCAGGCTGGTGCTGACACCCTTCACCCATCACATGCCCTCCGTGCCACGTCCCTGTGTCACAGCGTGAGGGACGCGTGGGTGCCACTCCCAGGGCACGTCTCTGCCACCACCAGCAGCTCCCTCCCTGCTCTGCAGCTCCATCTGGGCACAGCTTTCCCCTCCTCAGCACCCCCACGCTCCCGCATCCCACCCGCTCAGCAGGATTCTCCGGGCTCCCGGGAGCAGAGGATGCCCTGCCCAGCGGCTCCCTGCCCCTGTCACTGTGAGCTGGGGACGGGGACCTCGGCTCCGGGCCAGTCCCTGCCCTTGGACAAACCCCCAAAGCTCCCAGGAACACCTGGAATGCGTTTCCAGCCTGGCTCCCAAAGCACCGCTGGCAGGAGCTTCTCCTCCTGCTCGAAATCCAAGGGGGAAAAGCTCCAAAAGCCCCCGGAGCAGCGATGGCCTCCCTGCAGCCTCCCTGGATTTCACCCCCCTGCAGGAAAAACGTCCCAAAAGCTGCTCTGCGCTCCAGGTATCCCGTACAAACCCATCCCGCATCCCGGATTTGCAGACCCGAGGCTGTGCCCTCCTCCCCTCAGGCACTCGAGATCCCGCTATAGAAGTGACAAAGAAGTGGCAGCACTTGGAGCCGAGCAAAACGAGCCCCACAGCCCCGGCCGAGCCCTGCAGGGAACGCTCCCGTTCGTGAATCCTTCAACACCGAAACCCAGCCGTGCCAGCCAAGGGCGCCTCCTCTATGTCTCAATTCCAGCAAAGACAAGCCAGGGAGGGGAAGAATAATTACAAGGGAGCTGGAGAGGGGATCTTCATCAGGAACTGGAGTGACAGGAAAAGGGGAATGAGTTCACACGGAGAGAGTGGGTTTAGATCAGATCCCAGGAAAAAATTCTTGGCTGTGAGGGGGCACAGGGTGCCCAGAGCAGCTGGGGCTGCCCCTGGATCCCTGGCAGGGTCCAAGGCCAGGCTGGACGGGGTTTGGAGCAGCCTGGGACAGTGGAAGGTGTCCCTGCCCACGGCAGGGGTGGAACAAGAGGTTGTTAAAGGTCTCTTCCAACCCAAACCATTCTGGGACTCTGTGACAATTAATAAGATCCTAATGAGCCTCAGCAAGCGGCACGGGCTGCAAAGTGCCTCATTTTGGGTGGAGTTTGGGAGGTTTCTGCGCTGACCACGTGCTCCTGTTTGATTGGCGTCGCCAGAATTCGGAATCTCCCCACTGCACCCCGGGCTGAGCATTCCACACCCAGGGAATGAACCGAAGCTGCTGCTGCCGCTGCCGGCGGCTGTCCCGGGCTGCTCCTGCCCCCTCAGCACCACGGGAAACACTTTGGGGGCGATTTTAAGGTTTTGCTTTTTTCCAAGCTCACAACAAAACACACTGCAAGGGCAGAGGAGATGCTGGAGCTGTGAGCTGGGTGTAGGCAGGGTCTGGTTGCACCCCGCTCCTGTGAGCACGAGGAGTCCTCTTGCAAGAAAAGCCCACAGATTTTCATGGCAAACTGGGGATTTTTCTCCCCTTTTTTTCATCACGTCCCCAAAACGTTTTCGTGGAAACCCTGACCGAGCGCCCTCCCTGAGAGCTCTGCGTTTGCCACATTTCTACCCCCGAGACGCCTGGCTGTGGGCACCGATGACCTCGCCGAGCTGGCATCCCACGGGGGAACCCTTGGGCACAGCCTCAGGAACCAAACCTCGAGTCGGGGAGAAGCTCCAGAGCCACAAGGTCCCTGCAGCCGCCCCCCGCCCCAGCGGCATCCCCGGTCCCCGGGCAGGGCTGGAGCCGGGGCCCCCGGGGACCCCTCTCGGCATGGCCAGCTGCCTTCCAGCAGCCCCCGAAGGGCAGCGCGGCCCCGGCAGCGCTGTCAGCCAGGCTCTACGTCTTCCATTAATTCACTTCACACTGTCCATATTGATCGGCTCTGCTCTCTCCCCGGTGCCCCCCCTCGCAGCCCTCCCCCCCGCCGGCTGCTGCACCGCTGGGCAGCCCAGCCTGCATGCTGCATGATCCATACAAACTCACTTACTCAGGGAAATCAATGGGCTCGAAAGAGCACACGCAGCAAGGCGAGGAGTCTGTCTGGGGATCGACCGCCCAGCAAGGAGACACAGAGAGCAGCAGCCCGTGCCCCGCCGCTGCCCGGCGCCCCGGGGGCCGGGGGGTCCCGCTGCCACCCCGCCACACCCCCCTGCGTGCCACAGCCCCCCGCGGGATGCTGGTGACAGGGGGCGGCCATCCCGGGGGGTTTCCTGCCGGGAAGGGGTGTTTCACCTCGGGCAGGGGCAGGGGAGGGTCCCGCCGGGATCGCTGCCTCCTCCCCCCAGACCCAAGAGGAAGCTCAGCCCCCTCTGATGCTCCAGCCAGCGCAGGCTCCAGCGTCCTCCCTTTGGTTCTCCTCAGCTTCAGCCAAGTCACGCTGCAGCCGTGCCTCAGTTTCCCCATGTTTAACCAGCAGGGCAAATCTCGGAATTCCAGCGCTATTTGGGTGCCCGGGGTTGATGGGTTAAAGCCCTTCTCGTTCCACCCCTTCCACTGTCCCAGGCTGCTCCAAGCCCCAATGTCCAGCCTGGCCTTGGCCACTGCCAGGGATCCAGGGGCAGCCCCAGCTGCTCTGGGCACCCTGGGCCAGGGCCTGCCCACCCTCCCAGGGAACAATTCCTTCCCAAGATCCCATCTAATTCTACTTCCCTTCAGCTTAAAGCCTTTCCCCCTTGTCCTGTCACTGGGTGCCCAAGGAAGCTGGAGGGATGTTCCCCTTCCAGCCAGTTTCAGGGTTAGGGGATGCCCTGTTCTGCCAGGCCTGTCCACGGCAGCAATAACTGGTTCTGGACCAAGGAGAAGCTAAAATTGAGGGGGTTTTGCCCCCTCTCAGAGCACCGCCGGCCCAGTTTGCCCTGGGAAACTTGCCACCGCACAGGCAGCGCCGGGGTGATTAATAAATCCTGCCAGAAGAGCTGCTGCTGTGCTGAGTTTGCCCATCAAGGAAGGAAATCTTTATTTATATATATTCTATAAACTAATTTTTGCATCATTGCAATAAATCCATCTTCCAGCCGTCAGCTGCAATCCGCCGTCAGGCCCAGCCACGTGCGGCTCCGGGCGGGATGCGGGGGGTGCGGGGAGCAGGAACGGGAGCATCCCGGCACCGCTGGTCCTGGGGGGGTCTCCGGGGTGCCCACCGGGGCTGGAGCCAAAATGGGCACTTGGGGCCGTGTCCGGGGGGAAAAGGAGCGGCCGGTGCCCCCCTGGGCGCGCGTTCGTCAGGCGGGGGGACCCCGGGGGCATCGAGGGACTGGGGTGTCACCGCACCGAGGAAACGGGACCCCAGCGGGCTGGAAGCCGCTGCCTCACCGGGGAGGAACTGGGGAAACGGGGAAGGCCCCGAGACGGTGCTGGCGGCCCAGTACCGGTAAATGCCGGCAGTGCCCTGCGTGGCGGGGGAAGCCTCTTCCGAGCAGCCCCCTCCCCTCCCCGGGGCAGTGTGGTTGTGCTGGAGACACCGAGTCTGTGCTCCGCAGGCTCCAGCTCCCGAGCAGCGCTGGGGGAAGTGCGGGGCTCGGGGAGCAGCGGCAGAGTTATGGGGACAGCCGCTGCTCCCACCCCAAAGCCATCCCCCAGCGCCGGCTGTCCCTCGGGGGGTCGATTTGGGAGACAGGAGGTGGCAGTGAAGGTCCTGAGCAGCCTCTGCTGGGACCTGGTGGCTTTTTGGGATGGGACCTCGTCCGCGGGTGGCTGCACGCTGAGGCGGCTGCCCTCCTGAGCCACGGAGCATCTCGAGATGGAAATTGCACGGGAAGTAGGGGTTCCCGGACAGCCTGAGGGGTGTCCCGCTCTGCCCTGCCAGCCCGGGGTGTTCCCGCTGGGGGAAGATTTCGGTGCCTCACCCCCTCCCCCTGCCCGGAAGGGGCTCTGCTGCCCGGCCCCGTCCCAGCACAGCCCGGGGCCGGCGGCCGCGGATCGAACCCAGCAGTGCCCGGCAGGAGCTGCGGGCAGGGATCCACTGGGAGATGAGTCTGCTGGGCCTCAGCCAGGCCAGGAGGGGCCGCAGCCGCGGCTCCAGCCCGGACCAGGGGTGCCAGGAGGGTGAGGAAGGCTCAGAGCAAAGGGGGGATGGAGGAAGGTTGCCATCAGCTCCCCTGTTCAGCAAGCAGAGCCCCCCGAGCCCTCCCAGGAGGCTTCCCCATTTTGGGGGGCCGCAGGGCTCTCTGCCCCCCTCCCCTCCAGGGCAGGATGGGGCTGCTGGGGTGCAGCAAAGCCCCCTGGCCCCCCACCCCTTCCTGACATCGTCTGGCGGGTTGTGGGGAGGTTGGTGGGAGGGGGGGTCACCCCCATGGGCAGCAGGATTTGGGAATTGGAAGCCCCTCCGCCCAACCCTGAGCACCCAGACCCCCACCCTGCCCAGAGACCCCCACCCCAGCACATCCCCCTGTCCTGAGGTCCCTGCAGAGCCTTGGAGGGACCCATCTTGGGGGACGTTGGCACAGGCTTTGGGAACAAAACTCTGAGTTGCTTTTCTATCATTTCCCCCCTGGTTTATCCCTTTTCCCCCGCCTTTCCCAGGCCTGCCAGCCCTGGCACTCGTTATGGAGGTAACGAAGGGCACTGTGCATAGCAATGAGATTGATTGACCCCGCTGACCCCAGCCAGGGCCTGGGCTCCCTCCAGGGCACCCAGGTCACCGGCTGCTGACCATCACTGGTTGCCACGGTGACACCAGTGGCCCCTAGGGATGGATGGGGGGCTCTGGGATGCAGGGGGCTGCCGGGGCAGGTCAGAGTGTCAAGGCTGCTGCGTTAGTGGGATGCTGCTGGTTTGGGGAGGGTGAGGGTTAAATTCCCAATCCCGGGTGGGACCCGGGGGCAGGTCCCTTCCAAGGGGTGCCAGGGGGTGCCAGATCACCTGTGAGGCTGGGCGTGGTGTGTTCTCTGGGGAAACTGAGGCATAGAGGGGCGCCGAGTGGCACAGCAGGAACCCAGGAGTGGTGGGAGCCGGTGGGGAGAGGGAAGAAAGGCTGGGGAGAGGGAAGGGCAGGCAGGGGGTGTGGAGAGCGGTGGAAGCGGGGAGAGGTCAAGGGTGGAGGTTTGGGTGGGGAGTGCAGGGTGAAAGGTGGAGGGGTGCAGGGCAGGATGGGGGTGCAGGGGTGCAGCGTGAGAGGTTGTGGGGTGTGGGCAAGGGGCAGGGTGAGGAGTGGTGGGGTGGAGGATGAAGGGTGCGGAGGGAAGGTCAGGATGGAGGGGTGAAATGTGAGGGGTTGTGGGGGCAGGGCCGGGGTGGGGTGAGAGGTGCAGGGTGAGCGGTACAAGGGCAGGGGTACAAGGTGAGGGGTGCAGGATGAGGGTCCTGCCCCGGGACCCCAATTCCTGGGCTCCGCTGCCCTCTAGCGGGCAGATCCCGCCCCTCCCTGCGTGTTGCAGGATCCCCACTGCAACACCTCCCGGCTGCGCCGTCCCCGCGCTGTCCCCTTGTCCCCTCTCCTGGAGGTCCCGGAGCCGCCTCTGCCCCGTCCCCAGGATCCCGCGTGGGGCCACTGCCGTCCCCCGGGGGGAACACGGCGGGGTCAGGTCCCCGGGGTGAAGGGGATGGGAGCAGCTGCGGGCGGGTCTGGGGTTAAAGCCACGCAGCCCGCCCTCGGGGGATGCTCCGTGCGGGACCCGCGGGTCACCGCCGGGGTTCCCTGTGTCCCTCCCGGTCCTGCCGGTCCCACCGGGTCCCCCCGAGCCCCGGACCCGCGGCCCTGCAGTGCCCGCAAAGGCCGCCAGGTGACGCCACGAGCCCTCCCCGGCGGCGGCGGGACCGGAGCGGGACCAGCCCCGACTGTGTCCGGTCCCTGCGTCCGTCCCTGTCCTGTCCCTGTGTCCGTCCCTGTCCTGTCCCTGTCCCTGTGCCTGTCCCTGTCCTGTCCCTGTGCCTGTCCCTGTGTCCGTCCCTGTCCTGTCCCTGCGTCCGTCCCTGTCCTGTCCCTGTGCCTGTCCCTGTCCGG
>NW_024581071.1:1129846-1140351 GCF_017639235.1 Corvus kubaryi | reverse complement strand
GCGTCCGTCCCTGTCCTGTCCCTGTGCCTGTCCCTGTCCGGTCCCTGTGTCCGTCCCTGTCCTGTCCCTGTGTCCGTCCCTGTGCCTGTCCCTGTCCTGTCCCTGTGCCCATCCCTGTCCTGTCCCTGTGCCCGTCCCTGTCCTGTCCCTGTGCCCGCCCCTGTCCTGTCCCTGTGCCTGTCCCTGTCCTGTCCCTGTGTCCGTCCCTATCCTGTCCCTGTCTCCTGTCCGTGTGTCTGTCCCTGTCTCTCCCTGTGTCCGAACCTGTGTCCCGGTTCCTGTGTCTGTGTGTCTGTCCCTGTGTCCCGTTCCCGTCCCCATTCTGTAACCGTCCCTGTCCCTGTCACCAGCCCTGCTCTATCCCCCAGCCCTGCCCCTGTCCCTGTCTCCGTCGCCAGACACGATTCTGTCCCGTCCCTGTCCCCAGCCCTGTACCCGACCCCGGCTCTGTCCCTGCGCCCTGTCCTGAACCCGTCCCTGTTTTCAGCTCCCACCCGATCCCTGTTCCGGTCCCCAGCCCCGTCCCCAGCTCTGTTTCCAGCCCTGTCCCTGTCCCCAGCCCCATCTCCAAGCCTGTTCCCAGCCCTATCCCTGTCCTGTCCCCGTCCCTGAGCCCACTTCCGTCCCTTCCCCTGTCCCCAGTCCCGTCTCCAGCCCTGTTCCTGTCTGCAGCCCTGTCCTCAGCCCTGTCCCTATGTCCAGCCCCTGCCCTGTCTTTGTCCCTGTCCCCAGCCCCGTCCCTGTCGCCTCCTGACGCTGGGCTGGAGCTCAGCATTCCGTAGGGGGGTCACACCCCCAGCCCCTCTCCGCACCCGCCCTTGGTGGCACCGGCCAGGCTGAGTCGCGCTGGGCAGCCCCGGCTCGGTGGCACCTGGGTCACCCGACGGTCGGGACACGCGGCCACACCTCGGGCTTCGGCCGGGGACGGGAAATTCCTGGTTCTGCTTCTGCCCCTCTGACGCCGGTGAGCCGAGGGAAGGGAGCGGAGCCCCACCCCCGCCACGGGCTGGGGTCAGGGCACATCTGGGGACCCGCTGGGGTTCAGCCGGATCCCGACAGCCGGGATGGGCCCCTGGACACAGCCCGGGACAGTGACAGAGGGGCAGCTGGAGCAGGGACAAAACACCGCGTGGAGAGGCAGGAGAGGGCTCAGCATCCCTCATCCCCCGAAGCCTCCCTGTTGCCATCAGATATTTGGGGAAGCGACACCTGCACATCCCGCCCGGTGCCAGCGGGAACAGGGATGCGCGGGGCTGGAGACCGAGAGAGGCAAACTCCCCCCGCTCTGCCCGGAGCGCTGCGGTTGGAGCCGTGGAGTGGAAGTAACAGGCGGTGACACCGCTGCCCAAAAACCGCCACCAGAACAATGGGCGGGAGCGCGGGGGACGCAGGCGGCCACGCCGCCCCCAACGCTCGCCAAGGACCCGGGGACATCCTGAGGACTCCCTGCACGGGCACCTGGCATCCCACCCGAGGGACACCCAACCCACGGGGCTGGGTGGCCCAAAGGGGTGACCGAGGCGCCGTGAGGAAGGGCTGGAATTCCCGAGGGTGGCACTGGGACAGAGCGGGGCCATCGCACCAGGGGCACCCGCCCAGCCCGGGCTGAGCCGCCTCCGGCCCTGACGGGGAGAAAGTGAGGGAACAGAAAATGGCAGGAGAGACAACGGAGGAGCGGGGCTGCTTTGCCTTTAAAATAATGCCGCAAAATTAGCAGCTCTGCAGTCATTAATATGCAAAAATGCAAATGAGGAGGTAATTAAGCTGCAGTCCTCCGGAGGATATTTCCATCATAATGAATTCTATTGTCAGGGAAAGAGCAGCCAGGCAGATTTATGGTGCTTACATGAATAAAAAATATGAGTATCCAAGTGGTGTCCTTGCCGCCGGCTGCTGTCCCCTGCCCCAGCCGAGGAGGGCGCAGGGCACTGAGGAGGTGTCCGTCCCTTGTGCCATCCCGACTGGCACCGCCCGTCACCGAGGCACAGCAGCCGCCGGGGACTTGGGTACCTGCAACAGGGCAGGGGAAAAACAACTCCTTCCTTCCCTTCCCTCCGTGCCACAGCCCCCGGCAAATCCCCAACGAGACCTGTGCCAGGGCCATGCCGGTTCCCCAGGAGCCACAGAGGGACTGGGGACACCCAAGCCGGGAGGTGACTCTTCCCTGCGGGGTTCCAATGTGGTGGGGCTCTCCCAGGGACACCCTGAGCTGGCCAGTGACACCCTGGGCTGGCCAGTGACACGTCTCTGCAAGGAGCCGGGGTCTGAACGCACCAGGATCCTCTCGTCCTGCTCCCGTGAGAGCTGGACCATCACCTGGTGCATTCCTCTCTTCCCGCCCCATGAGTGCACTGGGGGCCAGGACCCGGCCAGGGCTGGCACTGGGGACACAGGGGACACTTGGACACCAGGAAGGCGGTAGCTCCAAGCTCGGGGGACGACCCATGGGTATGCCCAGGATCTGGGGTGCTGCCAGCCAGACCTCTGAGCCACGCAGGTGATGCCCCAGCCCCAGAGCCACCAGTCCTTGGCCATGGGGTCAGGGTCCATCTGCGGGGTCAGCCCCGTCCCCTGAGCCACCCGTGGGTGCCCCCGGGCAGCCCCCAGACCTGGCGGGCGAGGGCTGGGGCTCAGCCTTCCCCTTTCATTCCCGCCAGCGGCGCCCGCCACGGAAAACAAACCGAAACCCACCCAAAACGAAATAGTTGGCCGCGTGCCACCCTGCAGCTGCCGGCTCCGGCTCAGCCTGGCATTTTTCAAATGTCACGGCAAAAGGCTGCGGGGCCGCCCGGCTCGGGGGGCTCGGCACCGGCGGGGGGCTGGGGACAGGAGGGGGACGGGAAGGGGTGCGGGAGAGGGGGAAGGGACACCCGCCACCCTTGCAGCTGTCATTGTCACCCCCGAGGTGAGGAGCGGGCTGGGGGAGGCGCAGGGAGCTGCGGTGGGTGGGAGGGAAGCGGCTCCATCTTAGCGTCGGTACGGTCGAGGCGAGGGGAGACGATTAAAGAAAAAAGGGAATAAAAGCAGGGAAGGAGACGGGCAAACAGCAGCAGCTGCTCCTGGGGATGCAGAGCTCTTTCTTTGCTTTCAAAGCCGCACAAGTTGTTGGTCGCAGGCTCGGGACCCCCTCCCGTGGTCCCCCTGCCCCATGCCGTGGGGCCGAGGGTGGCCGGGCAGCTGCGGCCGGAGGCTGGAGCCTCGCTGGCTGGTTGAGGATCCAGGGAGCCGGAGCTGAGCTCATCCCCGTCCTGGGGCATCGCCTTGGCTCACTCAGAGGGATCGGCCCTCCCTGCCCTGCACGGGATTCGGGGGGCAGGGGACACGGGGCAGGCGGAGCTGTCCCCAACAGGATCATCCTCACGCACAGCCACACGGGGTGGCTGAGCCTTGGCACCCCTTGGTCCCCGTGCCCCACACCCCTCTCCCCCCACCCAGCCCCACCGCGCACCTGCGGAGCCGCAAACCTTCCCCTCCCGCTGGAGCCGGGGCACGGGGGGCGGGGAGGGGGGCAGGATGGGGGTACCCCGATTCCTCCTCCCCGTGCTCTCCTCTCGGTGTGGAGCAGGGGGAAATCGCTGCCTCTTCCCAAGGGAAGCTCAAAGCCAGGATGCCCCATCCCTGGGCAGGTGGGTGCTCAGGGGGCACCTCACAGGTGGGTGCCACCTCCACCGAGGAGCATCGGAGCTGTGGGACCACAGCGGGCGCTGCCACCCCCGGCTGTCCCCTCCCCAGCACCCTCCTGAGCCCCATTAGGATCAGGGGGTGCCAGCAGGGCTCTGGGGGTGTTTTAGGAATTTAGGAACGGCTCATGGCCCCCCTCCTTGCTGGATCCCAGCCCCACACCCAGGGGGTCACAGAGCCTGATGTGGTTGAGGGTCCTGGGTCCAGCTTTCAGGGTTCCTGTGCCCCAGGTGGGCTGGGGAGGAACTCGTGGATTATGGGTGAGCAGAAGGGATTTGTGGTGGTGATGGGCAGTAAATTGGTTTCAAACCAGCTCTTGAGGAGCCCAGAGACCGAGAGGGTTGAGGGCAGACCTGCCCCATTTACCTCCCCGGCCTGAGGACAGAGCCCCCTCCCCCATGGCCTTAGGGGGCTGCAGGGTCCCCACCCCTTGTCCCAAAGCTGCCAAATCCATCTCCCGGTGGATTCGAGGAGTCGGGGTGCTGTGCAGACCCGAGAGAGGGGGACACCCTCATGCCACCACCCCAGAAGGACCCCTGAGGGCATCAGGGCACTTTCTCCAGTCACGGACGCAACACAGCCCTGCAAAGGGTCGTGTCCCCACCCCGCCGGCCATTCCCTGTCCCGGCGGGGACACAAGAGATGTTCAGCACGACGGGGGGGCTGTGGAAGGAGCTGGCTGGGAGAGGAGCGCCCGTGTTTACATTGGGTGCCTCGAAACCCCCTCCAGCATCCCGGCCACCCTCCCCCTCGGCAGCAGCTCCTCTTGAGGTTTGAGGTGACATCCTGCCTTCTGCATGTCGCTGTCACCCTGCCCCGGGGGGCCCTGGAACCGCAGAGGCAGCGGAGGCAGGGCTGGGGGTGCAGGTCCCCCTGCCCAGCTCCGGCTGCACCCGGGAAAACGGCAAATATCCCGTGTAGTGACCCCCCACCCTCCTTGCACGGCTTGTGGGGTGGAGGGCTCACAGATTCCTTTCCTGAGCACCCCATCCCTGTCTCCTTCCACTGTTCTGGGGAAAACCATGCCAATATTTGGGTTTATAAACTACCAGGCAAGGAAAACAGCAAGGTCTGGATCGCAGTGACATCCTGCCGAGGAGCAGCTTGGAGCAGCTGAAGCCTTTTGCACCAGGGCTTTATTCTGGAAGTGTGTGTGGGGGCAGGATTAGGGCTGAACACCCGGCTGTGCCCCACAGCCCACCCTGGCTGCCGCACAGCACGGCACCCACAGGGCCTGGGCACCTGCAGAGCCCCAGCACGGCCAGAAACCAGAGAAATGCAGGGAAACAGAGGCAAGCATGGTGCCAGGCAGCTCAGCCTCTCCTTCCTGGGGTGCTGGGGGCTGGAGGAGGCATTGGAGTGCTGGGAGCGCTCCCTGTTGTGCTGTACGGAGCAGATGCTCCCCCCACGTGTGTCCCATTCCTGTGATGAGCTCACGGAGCTGTGCCTGAGTGATGTGGGTGCCCCACAGGAGTGCTGTGGGTGTCCTGGCAGGGGTGGTGTGGGTGTCCTGGCATGGGTGGTGTGGGTGCCCCACAGGGGTGCTGTGGGTGTCCTGGAAGGGGTGGTGTGGGTGCCCCACAGGAGTGGTGTGGATGTTCCACGGGGGTGGTGTGGATGTCCTGCCAGGGGTGGTGTGGGTGCCCCACAGGGGTGATTTGGGTGTCCTGCAGGGGTGGTGTGGGTGCCCCACAGGGGTGGTGTGGGTGTCCTGGCAGGAGTGGTGTGGGTGTCCTGGCAGGGGTGGTGTGGATGTCCCACAGGGGTGGTGTGGGTGTCCTGGCAGGAGTGGTGTGGGTGCCCCACAGGGGTGATTTGGGTGTCCTACAGGGGTGATTTGGGTGTCCCAGGGGTGCTGCGGCTGCCCTGGCAGGCAGCAGCAGGGGAAGCCGAGGCTCTTGGCACTCGCCTCGCTGCAGCACAGCTCGATGCAGAGATAAGATAAGATAAGGTGTCTGAGGCTGCCAAGGTAAACCGAGGTCACTGCAAACCCCAGCAGGTGAACGTGTCCCCGCAGCCCCAGGTTACACACACAGAACCCCAGACTGGTTTGGGCTGGAAGGGACATTAAATCCCATCCAGTCCCACCCCTGACATCTTCCACTGTCCCAAGTTGCTCCAAGCCCCGTCCAACCTCTCCAACACTTCCAGGGATGGGGCAGCTGCAGCTTCTCTGAGCACTCTGTGCATCTCTGGGCAACATCCAGGTGTTTATTTTCATTTTAGGCAGATTTTTGTCCCTTCACTGATCTCCTGGTGTGATAAACTGGCACCTTTTCCCACAGTGCCAAGTGTCGAGCAGAGCTGATGGCAGGGCCAGGGGGTTCCAAGCTGCTTTTTGCCTGGTTTTGCTTAAAATCTGAGCAAGGTGCTCTGTGAGAGAGGGACGGCTCCCGGGGCAGGTGGGACTTTTGTATTTCACAGTTTCAGCGAGGGGTTGAGGGCTTTCCCTGGGGCTGGGGAGGGGCTGGGCTGTCAGGGCAGCTCCCAGCCTGTCCCAGTTCTTCCCTGCTCCAGCCAGTGGCATCCCTGGCACCTCCTGGGGCTGGCAGGGCTGGCAGATCTGTCCCCAGCAGCTCCTGCGCATTCTCCAGTGCTGCCAGGCATGGAAAGCTTTGGAAGCAGCTCCAAAGGCCAGTCCAGGAATGGCAGTGCTGGGTCTCGGCCACGCGCGTGGGCAGCCAGAGTCACCCTCCTGCCCCTTCCTCTCCCATCTCCAAATGTACTTTTTTCTTCCTTAAGCTCCTGATTTTAAATAAAACTGTCATGAAACCCCCTGAATCCTTGAGCTGGAGCTTTTGGGAGCCCTCCAAAGAGGAAAAACTCCTGGGTGTGAAAATCCTGGGCTGAAGGCGAGCGGGGCACCCAGGCTCAAATTTGAAACCAATTTGAAACCACAGGCCAGGGGCCGCCTGTGGGAACGAGAGGCACATCCAGGGTTTAACAAAGGCAAAAGCCCCTTTGACACCCCACGGCCTCCTCTCCCCCTCGGAGGGTGCTCCCACAGCCCCCCCGGATGTGGGTTTGCAGGGAGCAGGGTGGGGAGGGGCTGCAGGGGGTGGGGGAGGCATCGCAGCCGGATTCGAACGGAGCCGCCTGACAGATGGGGCTGCCCTACATTTCACGAGTGGCTGCCGTTAATCTGCTTCCTGCACCCTCCCCCAGCCCACCTCCCTGCAGCCCGGGGCTCCCCACTGCCGGGCCGGGGGTGCCAGGGCCCTGTGGGGACACAGGCTGAGGGTCACGGTGCAACGGGGCCATCGGATGTCCCCAGCCTTTGGCAGGGCTGCTGGGAACCCACCAGCCCGTGGCCAGGGCCACAGCACCCTCCTCTGTCCCAAACGTCCCCTGAGCCTTGGGTGCAGCCCAAAGCCCAGCCCTGGGGTGCCCATGGCCCCTCCTGACCCCCCCACTGACAAACTCCTGGCCACAGCTGGGGGCAGAGGGGATGTGCTGCTGTGTCCTTTCGCATGCCCAGGGCTGAGCATCTCTTCAGCCTCCTCCTCTTCCTCCTTCAGTGTCCCTTGCCCCACCTTTGGATTCCATCCCATGTCCCCTCTGTGCCCCCCTCGTCCCCAAAACCCTGAACGTAGGGGAGGGGCAGCACTCTGCAAAATGCCAGGGAGGGGACCCAACAGCTTCAGCCAGGGAACAGACCCGCAGGGCCAGGCTGCTGCCCCACTGCCCTGTGCCACGGCCCTGGCAACAGCCCCATTGCCTGCCCTGGGGGCACAGCACAGCTCGGGGAGGCTGCTCCGCTTCCCTTGGCCACGGCAGCTCAGCCCTGCCAGGAGCTCCTGCTGCTCCTTCCTCTCCCAGTGACGCGAGCTCCCGGGCCCTGGTTTTCCCAGGATTGCTGAGGTTGGTTCCCCCCACGCAAGATCTCAGCCTGGGGAAGTGAGAGAGGAGCGGTGCCATGGTGGGAGGACACGGCAGAGACACATCTGCAGCTGTGGTGAGGATGGGCAAGAGCTGGAACACCCACAGCATCCCTGTGCCCGGCCCTTCCCGGCAGAGAGGGCTGGAATCGGGGCTGTCCTGCGGCTGCAGCCCCCAGCACCCTCTGGGATGAGGTGATGTGGGGTTGTGGCCTCAGGAGAGGCACAGCCAGCCCTGAGCCCCACACTGGGGAGAGGAGCCGTGAATTTAGGTCACTCAGGGGTCACACCGGGGGAGTTTTCAGCACTGAAGGTTCTTCCCCCTGAGGCTGCTGGGCACTGCCCAGGCTCCCCAGGGAATGGGCCCGGCCCCGAGGCTGCCAGAGCTGCAGGAGCGTTTGGACAGCGCTCTCAGGGATGCCCAGGCTGGGGTTGTTGGGGTGTCTGTGCAGGGCCAGGGGCTGGATCAATGATCCCTGTGGGTCCCTTCTAACTCGGGATATTCCAGGATTCCATCCATGCCAGTCACACGCAGTGGGACGAGGACATGGGGCAGTGTGGAACAGGACAAAGTGGATGTTCCCAGTGCCAGCAGGGCTGGATCCAGCAGTGGGAAGGCAGACGGGGCAGGCGGTGCCCAAACCACCCCTGGGCTGAGATCACGAGAAAGGAGGATGGAAAATGGGGCTGAGATGGAAAATTGGGCTCCTCTCTCCTGGCTGAGCCCTCTCCTCCTTCAGCAGAGCTGTCATCAGGATGGGGACAGTGCCTGGAGCAGGGACTCACCTCACTGTGAGGTTTCTATTACTCCTCAAATGAAGCTGAAACTTGACATTAGATCACAAAACCCACTAAGGGGAGAAATCTGGGGAGGGAAGGGAAATCCCCCGTTGGGTCCAAAGAGGCACCACGTGTCCTCTCCTTCCCCCTGAAGCAAAGGCACGAAGGCCGCCGTGGCCCCAGCGCCCCAGCGCTTGCATCAGCCCCACTTCAGGGCACTGAAACTTCCTGATCCTCTCCCACGGAAAGGACGGATTCCCCGAGCTTGAACAATCAGGAAAAGTGCCCCAAGAATGGCACATTCCCATCCCAGTGACATCCAAAACTCCAACTCAGCCAGGCAAAACCTTTCCACCTCCTCCTGTCCCTTCCTCACCGTGGGGCACCCACCCCTGCTTTGGGACTTTTCCTGGCAGTCCTGGGTGCTGCCCCCTTCCTTCTCCATGGACAATATTTACCCTCAGCTGCCCTCAGGCCCTGCTGTTTTCACCTGTGAAGGTGCCAGATGCCCCATTTGGCATCTTGGACCGCCTCTGTGGGCAAGGCTCCTGTCCCTGTCTCCTGCTCCATGTCTAACTCCAGTGACAGCTGTCTGCTTTCCTCCATCTCTCACTTTCCATCTCCCTCCTTCCCTCCTCTCCTTCCCCCTGTCCCCATCCCCTTTTCCAGAGCCTCCTGCCTGTGCCCTGCCCAGACCAGGCTCCCTCAGCAGGTTCTCACACCCCTTTTAAAGTTTTTCCCACCACGAGCTGCCCCAGCCACCCCTCACCCCATGCCCTGGTGGGGGAACACGGTCCCACCGGGCTCCCCGGGGCACCCCCGGAGATCCCCTGGCCTCGGGGGAGGGGCTGAGATGGTTTCTGGGGGCGAGGGCGGCTTTTCTTTCCATTCAGAGGAGATTCCCCCACCCCGCGAACACGCACTGAGGGTTTCCTGCCCGTGGGCGGATTCTATCTTGGGCTGCAGCCGCCGGGGGACCCCACCTGGGGCCGGGGATGCCGCGTTTCCTCCTCCTCCACACCATTCCCAGGGCGCTCTCATCACCCCAGCTCATTTCTCTCTCGATTTTAAGGCCGTTTTCCAAGCCCCCCGGGCAGGATCGAACTCCCCAAGGATCTCCGAGGATCCCCTGTGCCTGTGTGGGATGACACCCCACTGCCGAGGGAATATGGAGCAGAAGGACCTGCTCCTCACCTGGCTCGCCCAGGGTGCAATTTCTGCACAACCAGATCATCTGAACGTGACAGTTTGGGGGGCACTTTCTCTCCTGAGCCCTGCAAGAGTGCTCAGGGCTGGGGCACGATCCCCAGAGGTCCCAGCAGCAGCCTGCAGATGAAGGGGTGAGGGATGATTGTGGTGGGTGTGACGAGGGTGAGCAGCACCCTGGTGGCCCTGGGGGGTGGCTGTGGGAGGTGACCATGAGAGGTGACCACAGGAAGGGGCCAGAGGGGTTTTGTCACCAGCGAAGCAGCGCTGCCATGGAGTGCTTTTGCAGTTTTCAACACTGCACAAAACACGGGGGTTGCACTCAGAATTCCCCGGTGACCTTCCCAAGGAGCTGCCCCGAGGCTCTCTGACGTGGGCTTGAGGAGTTTCCATTCCAGCTCTGCTCAGGCTGGGGCTGGGCCCCTCCTACGGGTCCCAAATGAGGATTCCAGGCCTGTCCCCCCAGGGCCTCCCCCAGCGCTGCTGTGTCCCCTCCATCCCATGGCTGCTCCACAGGGACGTGGCCCTGCCTGGCAGGTGCCTGTGGACGGTCAGTGGCCATCCTGGTGTCCTCTCCTGTGCCAGCTGCAAATGGGGCTGGGGGCTGTGCAGTTCACACCAGGGCTGTCCCCTGGGAGCCCCGGGGCCCTGGGGACACACATGGCCCTGGGGGACACACACACAATCCTGGGGACACACACAGCCCTGGGGACACTCACAGACCTGGGGGACACACACACAGCCCTGGGGACACCCACAGAGCCCTGGGGACACCCACAGCCCTGGGGACACACGTGGCCCTGGGGACACACACACGTGGCCCTGGGGACACCCCCACATCCCTGGGGACACACACACAGCCCTGGGGACACACACACAGTCCTGGGGACACCCACAGACCTGGGGACACACACACAGCCCTGGGGACACACACACAGCCCTGGGGACACACTCACAGCC
>NW_024581071.1:1123027-1129836 GCF_017639235.1 Corvus kubaryi | reverse complement strand
CACAGCCCTGGGGACACACACACAGCCCTGGCCGTGCACAGCCATCAGTCACACCCAGCCAGGGGCAGGGCCCGATGGAGGGGGGTCCTCCCCGGAATGCCGGTGACAGGGACCCCCGGGGTGGTGGCAGCAGGGGAGCAGAGCCACCGATGTCCCGGGGCCACGCTGTGCCCAAAGGAAGAGAGGAAGAAGAGGGTCCCTGGTGCCTCCTGGCAGGGAGGACAGTGAGGATGACAACGCTCTCGGCATCACTTCTGTCCCCACGGCTGGAAGGAGCAAAAATAGGCTGGAGGAAGGGATCCATCGCTGTCACCACTGTCCCTCAAATGCCCTGTGGGGCAGCCCCAGCAGGCAGGGATGAAGCGGGATCTGTCCCCAGACTGTCCCCTGGGGGATGGTGACTGTCACAACTCAGCTGGCAGGGTCGGGACAGCGGCGGGGGCTGCTGGTCACAAAGGGGACCCGAAGGGAGGACAGCAAGCAAAGCCAAGGATGCTCCCAGGGAGCTGCTGGTGGCACATGTCACCCTTTGGTGCAGGAAGTGTCCCTGCGGGTGCCAGAGGGTGTCCCAGCTGTGCAGGGGTGGCCAGGAAGGAGGGGGCACCCTCGGAGGGGCCCAAAGCAGCCCAGCCAAGCCCAAAAGTCGCCCCCGCTGGGAGCCCATCCCGGGAGCTGCTCCCCACCGCAGGGGCTGGGAGGGAGCTGGGGACAAAGTCGCTGTAATGTGAGAGATGGGCGGGATTTAAACAGAGGAGAAAAAAAAAAAAAAAAAAAAAGAACGACTTTTGAGGCCTTTCTTCTCTCTCGCTGTTGTTGTTGTTATCCATAAATAATAATTAAACCACCATTTCCAGCCCAGGCCACTTGTTTTAAATTTCCTGGCTAAAGTGATGTAACAGCTGTGCGTGATGCAACGCCATGTGGAATGCATCATCCAGGAAACCAGAAAAAAATCGCCTTTCTGGCCAAGCGCTCGGCACAGCTCCTGCCCCCGGCCCCCGGCGCGGGGGTCCCGCAGCCCCCACGTCTGGGCTGGACACCCCGAAGTCCCCGTGGGACCCGGCTCTGGGTGCAAGGGGAGGACACAAGGGAGAGGCAGCTCCTGCTCCGAGGCTGCTGAGCTCCAGGTCAGTTCTAATTTAAAACTTTACAAATCAAGAACTGGCGTTTTGCTGAGGACAAACAAACCTGCACAAGCCCGACACGTACCCCGGAGCAGAGGGGAGGGGCTGGTGGGCTTGTCCTGGCAGTTTGTCCCATTTCCTCCCACTCCTCCCCCCAGTTTTGCCCTGCCCTGGGACCTCTCCGCAAATGGCCAGGGGAGCCAAAAGCTGCTGGTGGCTTCAGTGCCACCCCTGTGTGCCCCCACCACTGCGGGAGGGGTGTGGGGGCTCCCTGGCTCAACCCCCTCCACCTGGCAGGGTTTAACTCTCCCTCGGCTTCCCGCTGCTACAGGGAAGAATAAACTCTCCGGGATGCCCGTGCTTATCCCTCTGCCCCATCCACCTGTGCCCGGTGCCACTGACTTACCTTTGGAATGGGGCTGCCCAGAAGGGGCAGAGAAAGGGAAGAAAAAGAAGAGAAAGGGAAAGGTAAAGAGAGAAGGGAAAAAAACCCCAAACAAACAAACAAAAAGAAAATCAAAAACCCACCCAAGGTCACAGTGGGAAATCAGAAGTCAGAGCTGAGGCATTTCGGCAGCCGGGGCTGGAATGTCTGACTCACACTGTGACTAAATGCAAATATGAACTCAAACCTGCTCCTTAAAGTCCTCGGGATCCAGCGAGGAGCCCCGAGCCCCCACAGGCCCCTTGCCAGTGGCCCAGCCCGGCCGGACGCTGGTCACGTCTCGGTGGCTCCAGGACGGGCACCTGCAGTGAGCGATGCTCCGCACGTCCCGCTCGGATTCACCTCCCTGAGCTGGGATGAGAGGGAGCCTGGGGCGGGATGGGGCTGCCAGACCCCGGCTCTGGGTGGGACGTGCTCACCTGTTTGTGCCCCTTGCTGTGCCCATGCCCAGGGGACCTCCTGGGGCTGTCCTGGTGTTTAGGGCAGGGGGGCTCAGTGCAGCTCCGGCCTCACTGGGCGGTCCTGGCCCATCCGTCCCCTCTGGACTGGGCATCAGGTCATGGCTGTGGGTGGCTGTCACAGTGTCCCCAGTCAGTAACAGAAGGGAAAAGGGTCTGGGTACCTGGAAGGGGCAGCGCCGTGCCCAGGGAATCACAGGGTGGAAACCCAGCCCAGCTCAAAGGAAATTCCAGGGAAATGGGGACTTTTCCCCAGTATATATATAATTGTTTTTTTTTTACAGCCCATTTTGTTGCCCAGCACTGACTTGTACTTTATTCATTTCCAGTTTTGTAAGAGCAGGTGGGAGGCTCTGAGGGCAGTGGCAGGTGTCCCACAGCCCCCACTGGGGACAGAGCCTCCCCCACCCATTTCCACTGTATGGAGGTTGGACCAGCCCAGCATTTCCAAGCTCTCCTGGCCAAGGACTGCAGCAAGCCTTCCCCAGACCCTCATGAACCACTGGAACGTGCCATGGGGACATTGACAGGCCGGTGTGGGGGTTCAGAGGTAGAACAAGCTGCCCCAAAGCTGCCTTTGAACAATCCCTCCATCCCTCCATCCATCCCTCCATCCATCCCTCCATCCATCCCTCCATCCATCCCTCCATCCCTCCCTCATCCCTCCCTCCATCCATCCATCCATCCCTCCATCCCTCCCTCCATCCCTCCCTCCATCCCTCCCTCCATCCATCCCTCCCTCCATCCCTCCCTCCATCCCTCCTTCCATCCCTCCCTCCATCCCTCCCTCCATCCCTCCCTCCATCCCTCCATCCCTCCCTCCATCTATCTATCCATCCCTCCGTCCATCCATCCATCCCTCCCTCCCTCCAGCTTCAGGTCTCAGCCTTTCCTTTTGCACCGGCAGCCCTGAAGACACAAATGGGCCCTGCCCCTCCTCGGTGATCTCAGTGACCTTGGCTGGTTTTTGGCTCTGGGAATGGGGTCAGGACACCTCATTCAGGCACCTGGGTCAGGCAGGTTCTGCCTCAGGCCTTGTTCAGGGCTCCCCTGCGCAGGGATGGTGGTGTGGGCTCACACCCAACAGAGCCTACAAAGGTCTCCAAGGGTTCCACATGAGCAGAGTGTGGCCCTGATGTCATCACACAGAGGGGAAACTGAGGCACAGAGACCAGGGACAGAGATAAAAACCCAGCCAGAGGAAGTGCTCCTCTTCCAGGGGACATCACAGAGTCATGGGATAGTTTGGGTTGGAAGGACCTTAAAGCTCATCCAGTGCCACCCCTGCCATGGGCAGGGACACCTCCCACTGTCCCAGGACGCTCCAAGCCCCAATGTCCAGCCTGGCCTTGGACACTGCCAGGGATCCAGGGGCAGCCCCAGCTGCTCTGGGCAGCAGAGCTGAGGATGACACCCTGTGAGGATGACCTGCTTGTGGGGGAAGCTCTCCACGCCTTCCTTTGCACAGTGCTGCCTTTGCAGCCTCCACTACGCTTTTCTCCCTTGGCATCGCCAGTTCTGAGCATTGCAAGAGTCACTGTGAAGCTGCTTCATTTAAGCCACGGCTCCCAGCACCTGGACACAACCTCGGCATTATTTTCTTATTTATCAGTTGTTTGTCATCAGCACAACCAATTGTGAAGAGGGTGAAAAGTGCTACCCCCATCCCAAAGGTTCGGGGGATGGAAACAATGAGAACTTGAGATGTTCTTGGGAGAATCTTGATGGTTCTTGATGGTTCTTGGGTTCCTGTGCAGGGCCAGGAGCTGGGCTCTGATGATCCTTGTGGGTCCCTTCCCACTCAGGAGGTCCCAGGGTTCTGGGGTTCTACGTTGCCCATGCTGTGTTTTATGCCCCTACCCCACCTCACAAGGTGCCCAGGGGATGTTGAGGTTGTCCCTGAGCCTGAGGCTCCAGCACCTCTTCAGGTGGGGAACATCACTGGAGCCCCTCTGGTGTCACCTCTGGGTGGATGTATCTGCACAGCATCCCCGTAGTGACCCGTGGTGCATCCCCCATCCCCTCTGCTTCCTCCTGCCCTACCAAAATAGCCTGAAATGGGAAACTGAGGGGGCCACGCTAAGAACTGGAAGGGGGAACTTCTCAGCTTCCAAAAAAAACCCCACGATGTCACAGGAGTTTGAAGCCCTCCTGGTTCCCCATGAGCAGGCCTGGGGACACACTTTTTGCCATGATGCTGGCACCCACCAGGAAGGAGGCATTATTAATCATAGAGTAATTAATTATAGGCTGCAGAGCTGGGTGGGGAGAAACCTGAGGAGGTTCAACAAGGGCGAGTGTAGGGTCCTGCACCCGGGGAGGGATAACCCCAAGTGCCAGCACAGGCTGGGGGTGACCCACTGGAGAGCAGCTCTGCAGAGAAGGACCTGGGGGTCCTGGTGGATGACGAGCTGTCCCTGAGCCAGCAGCGTGTCCTGGGGCCAGGGGGAACAATGGGACCCTGGGGGGCATCGGGAAGAGTGGCCGGCGGGGCAGGGAGCGATGCTGCCCCTCTACTCGGCCGTAGTGAGGCACATCGGGGGTGCTGTGTCCAGTTCTGGGACAAGAAGGACAAGGAGCTACTGGAGAGGGTTCAGCAGAGGCCCCAAAGATGATTTGGGGACTGGAGCATCTCTGTGATGAGGAGAGACCGTGGGAGCTGGGCCTGGTTAGTCCAGAGAAGACAGAGGGGATCTCACCAATCCATACAAGTATCTCCGAGGGGTGGCAGAGGATGGAGCCAGACTCTGTTCAGTGGTGGCCAGCAACAGGACAAGGAGCAGTGGCCATAAACCAAACCACCAGAAGTCCCACCCCAACATAAGGAAGAACTTCTATCCATGAGCATGGCAGAGCCCTGGAACAGGCTGCACAAAGAGACTGTGGAGTCTCTGTCCAAGAGAGGGAGACTCCAAAACCCACCTGGACATGTTCCTGTGTCACCTGCTCTGGGTGACCCTGCCTTGGCAGGGAGTTGAACTGGATGATCTCCAGAGGTCCCCTCTAACCCCAACCATTCTGTGAAATGCAAATTCTATTTTCAACATAGACCAAGTGACCAAAACAGCTCAGAGCAGGAAAATCTCCTCACCGCTTTCATCCCACACTGTCCTGGCCATGGATGCCTGTGGAAAACCAGCGAGGCTCATGCCAGCTCCTGCCCATCCCATCCCACCTCTCCATCACTTGGCTTTGCCCAGCCACCAGCAGCGGGAGAGCAAAGCTCGGAGGTTTAATTACAATTGCTGACAGGGAAATTATGGCCACACACGCAAAATTAGAACATAATTGTGTTAGGGAAATGTTTCATCTTCTCCCTGTCATCCCCGGGAGCGGAAGGCGGAGGGGGAGCAGCAGGAGAGGGAAGATGTTGGCAGGAGGCCTCGCAGTGGAGGAGTGGCTGGGCTCAGGGTGCTGGGGGTGACTCCAGTCCCAAGGGCCACTGGGCACAGAGAAAATGCAGCAGCAAGTGGTGAATGGCTCCTCTTCACAGAGCAGCAGCAACGAGGCAACACTCGCCTTCCTTCACCCAGAGCTGCAGAGGGACTGGGGACAAGGCATGGAGGGCCAGGAGCCAGGGAATGGCTTCCCAGTGCCAGAGGGCAGGGCTGGATGGGATCTTGGGAAGGAATTGTTCCCTGGGAGGGTGGGCAGGCCCTGGCACAGGGTGCCCAGAGCAGCTGGGGCTGCCCCTGGATCCCTGGCAGTGCCCAAGGCCAGGCTGGACATTGGGGCTGGGAGCAGCCTGGGACAGTGGGAGGTGTCCCTGCCCATGGCATGAGGATGGAACAAGATGAAGTTTAAGGTCCCTCCCAAACCAAACTGTTCCATGATTTTATGATTCCATGTGCCTCGGACCAGCACCTCTCTGCCAGCCCACAGCCCCATCCTCACTGAATTGGGGCAGGGGCCATCCTCACCCCTGGGATGATCCATCCTGATGACAGGAGATGACTTAGCTCAGTGACCCCATCTAAATGTGGGCAATTCTTTCCACTTTAAAAAAAAGGAAAATAAAAGCCAAATGGCCCAAAGCTGCAGGTGACAGCTGGCCCCGCTGCAGAAGGGTCAGGCACAGGGAAAGCCAACCCAGCTTTGCTGACCGATGAGCTTGGAGCTGCCTGGGCAGGGCAGGAGAAGCAGCTTTTGCCAGGGAGAACAGCCCAGCTCCTCCATGATCCCTGTGTTGGATCCAGGGTGGATTCAGGGAGATGAGGTGCACCCCTGCCCACACCTGCTGCACCAATGTGTTTGTACCTCTGCTCCTGCACCTCCTGAACCAAGTGTAACTGGGCAAAGCACCACCTCTCCACCCCCACTCCCAGCTCCTCTAAAAACCCACTGGAGAAGAGGTGGGGGAAGCTCCCAGGATCCCAGGGAATGATACAAACTCCCTAACCCCAAAGAGCCAAGCAGACAAATGTTCCACGGTCCTGTTGGCACCTGCCAGCTGCTTCTGAGTGCTGGCACTGGCTGCAATGGCAAAGTGGGCAGGGAAATGGGCAGGGAGGTGTGGAAGTCTATGGGATCCCACATGGACACTGGGATCGAGGGCACTTGGTGACACAGAGCTGGGTGGTGCGGTCATATGCTGGAGAGAAGGGATGGGGAACCACAGGGACCTGGACAGGCTGGAGAGGTGGAATTGTGCCAAACTCATGAAGTTCAACAAGTCCAAGTGCAAGGTACTGTACAGGGATCACAGCAATCCCAAGCAAAAGTACAGGCTGGACACAGAATGGATCAGGAGCAGCCCTGGGGAGAAGGACTTGGGGGTGTTGG
>NW_024581071.1:1103282-1122627 GCF_017639235.1 Corvus kubaryi | reverse complement strand
AGTAAAATAATAACCGAGCCAACCCGGCCGCGCCGCCCCGGGGCTGCGCGGAGCGGGGGTCCCGGCGCTGCGGGCGCGGGGGGTACCGGAGCTGGGGGTGCCGGTGTGGCGGGGCTCGGAGCGCGGCCCCCTCGCTCGGTGCGCCCGCGGCTGCGGGCGCGGGACGGGACGGGCTCGGCGCTATTGTCCCCTCGGCAAAGTTTGCCGGGGCCGGGGAAAGGGGGGGCGGCAGCGGCGGGGCGGGCTCGGGGGGCGTGTGGGGCGGCTGCAAGGGGGTGCGCGGGTCCCCGCCGGGGAGGGGGGCCCGCGCTCGGTCCTGCTGCGAACTTCAGCCGAGCGCAGCCCGCCGGCCGCCCCCGGCCCGCCGCAGCCCCCCCGGGGGTCCCTGAGCCCCTTCCCGGCTCGGGGGGCTGCGGGAGCCGCGGGACCCAGCGCGGGGGTGGCTGCTTCGGCTTCGCCCCGCGGCTGGGAGGGGGCCCGTGGGGGCCGCTTCGCCCCCCTGCGCTCTCCGGTCCGGTCCGGGCGGGGGCTGGGGGCTGCCCCCCGGGACCCCGTCCCTACGGCGCGGGGGTCGCGGGTGGGGGGCAGCGAACAACTTCACCCCCACTCCCGGCCCGCGCCTGTCCCGGGGCCGCCGAGCCTTTGTCCGGGCCGGGGAGGGACCCCGGGGGCACGGGGACATCTGGGAGGGGGACCCGGCCCAGCGCCCCGGCCCCGCGGGCTGCTTTGGGGTCAGAAAGTGTGCGCGGAATAAATAAAAATAAGCCCCCCCCAGCCTGGCTTTGGGGCGGCCACGGGTTTTGTTCACGTTGTCCCCGGGTGCCTCGGGGGTGCAGGGTTTGGAGGGGCTGGGAAGTGATGTGCCCCCCTCCCTCCTTCCACGGGTTCTCCGGGGTTTCTTCTCCCCCAGCCACACTTGAGGCACCGGGGCAGAAGGTTGGGAAAGTGGCTTTAAAAACACTGACCAGATGCACTGATGACACTTTGAAAAAGGCTTTTCAAAGAAAATGAAAAGAAGGAAAAAAAAAAAAAAAAAAAAAGAAAATTCCCTGGCTGTTTTTTATAGTGGTGAAGGCTTTTTACACGCTGGGCTGATTTCAGCCTTTTTTTATGAAACTTCATTGAAATGTAGTGGCTGAGCCTACAAACACTTTGGATCATGTGGAGTTTTCTTTTTTTTTTACTTTTTTTTTTTTAACCTTATGATTAATGAGTTAAATTTATTGGCCAGCTGCCCTTTGTAACCATGAATGAGTTCCTTAAAAAAAAAAAAAAGGGTGAAAAAAAAAAAGGAATCTTTTATCTCATCCCAGGCCTCTCTTCTTCCCTCCCAAAGAAATATTTTTCTGTCATAGCAAGCTGGCCAAAAAGATCAATCTCCCTTTTGAAAAAAAATAATCTGCAAAATTAGGAAGAATAATATTTACCTATCTTGCAAGGTTGCCTGGAGGGCTTTATTTTTGCAAAAACACTCCGAAAACAAAATTTTTTTGTTTCCAGTCCCTTTTGGGAGTGGAGAGGTTCAGTTCTCACTGAGCACAGCCTGGCTGGGCATCCCCAAACACAGCCCCTGAAAAAGCAGCTGCAGGTGCTCGGCGACCCGAAGGAAAGAGCTGTAACATCAGACTTTTTATTTTTTTTTCACTTTTTTTTTTTTTTTTTAAACAAAACTCAGCAAGGACAAGAGAGCCTCCTGCGGGGAGCAAGCGTGGGGGAAGGCGAGGGGGCGAGCCGAGCCAGACAAGCGCCTGAGTGATAACTTGCCTGAACCCTTTGATAAATGAGTTGACTCTTTTTTCTTTTCCCTTTTTTTTTTTTTTCCCCTTTCCCCCCCTTCATTCGCCACACGCCAGGAACAGAATTGGCCCGAACTAGTGGAATTGGCAGCAAAAAACTAACATACAAGTGTGTCTGGTCAATGGAGCGCTTGTTCCTGCCACTGGGTGCTGTGTGAGGACTCCGACTGTGCTCTGGCCCCGGAGTTGGACGCTGCAGACGCGCTCAGGGTTTTTCTTTTCTCGCCTCTCCGCTCTGTCTTTTTCAAATATTCATCAATGGGGTGGGTAGTTTGCTGTAGTCATTAAAATATCTCTCTCCCCTCCCCCTCGCTTTCTCCAGGACTGCCACTGTTGAGTCTGTGGGAATATGAATCAGCAGCAGCAGAGAATGGCTGCAGTTGGGACAGACAAAGAGCTCAGTGACCTGCTGGACTTCAGTATGGTGAGCGAGCGCGGCCGGGGGGCTGCGCAGCCCCGGGGCTGGGAGCTGCACAGGGGAGGAAATGTGAGCCCGTAAATTGGACATGATGGGTTTCAGATGTGCCGTGTTTGTGTGTGTGCACATGTGCTGCAACTTGTTTATTTTCAAGTTAAAGCAAAGCCTCTGCCCCTCCTCTCCCCCTCTTCCCCTCAGACGTGTGTTGTTCCCTCGCAGGGAGGACAGAGAGGTTTCTTTTCTGGATGGGAAATTTTGGGGGAATTAACAGAGTTGTGTATTCTCTGTTTAAATGCTCACTGGGTGACTGTTTCTGCAGCCATGCAGAGATGTAACTTCAGTAGCTGATTAATCAAGCTTTTTTCCTCTCCCTCGATCCAGACTATTAAACTTTTGCTCCCACAGGTTATTTTGTCACAGTTTGAAACGTGTCCAAGCTCTCCAGCACGTTATTTTTGCAGGAGTTGGACACTTGTGCTCCCCATGCTCTACTCTTCTGTATCCTGGAAACCTTGAACTGCATTTAGGAGCTGTTTATTTTCAAAGAAACAGGACCTAAGAGTTCCCCCTGAAAGGGTGTGCACAGCTCGGAGGGAGGAGAAGTCCCTTTAGTCACAGCAGAGCGGGGTTAGTCCCTGGCACATCCCACCGTGGCACTGCCAGCGGTGCCGCCTCTCCTTGGCAGGTGACTCATGGAGGGCAGAGCTGGTGTTCAAAGGCAAATAACTGTCTGTGGGGTTCCTCTGTTGTGTGCTGCACCCTCATGGCCCTCGGAGCGTGTGTCTTGCTGTCGAGATAAGCAAACGTGCTGCAGAGATAGAAACAACAGCTCCAGCAGGGGGAATGGCCGTGAGAGTCACCCCAGCCCGGGTCACCCAGCCCACATCACCCTGCTGGGCTGATGTTCCTGCCCCTTGGAGGAGAAGGGACAAAAAGTGGTGGCAGGGCAGAGCTAGGGTCACCTGCTGTCCTGGTGGCTGTGGCACCTGTGGGTGTGCTGAGGCTCATCTGCTTTTCTGCCTCCGCACGCTGAGGTTCAGCCCTGGGAAATAAACCTTTGCTGCAGCTGGGGGTTGTACCTGTCCTGGCAGGGCTCTGTGCTGCAGAGGGGCATGGGGGAGGGAGGTCTCTCAGCCCCCCTGAGCAGCTCTCCTGCAGGAGAGGCCCAGTTCTCCCAGTTTCACACTTCTCTTGGGAGGCTGGTTCCATTACATTGCTGGTGATGGGCCTTTCCAGTAGAACGCGTTACATTGGGTACAGGGACTGCAGTGGTGGTATCCCTGTAAAACCTCGAATCTGCTCACGGCTTGCTGTGGTTATTTGTCCCTCTCAGAGGTCCTGCAGGTTGGCAGGAGCCCTGGGGCTTTCCATCAACTGCACTTTGGGTCAGTAACCCAGAATCTGCTCCCTGATGGTGGCTGCAGCAGCTCCCGCTTCGTTTTTTCTACTCCTTGGAAAAAAAAAATCAAATCCCACTCCCCATTTAGAGCTTTGAAAAACCCCCAAGGCCTTCTTTTCCAATTTAACCACCCATCCTCATTTGCATACCTAGAGCTGTATTCCCTGCAGGAGTCCTGACCTGGTCCCTCTGTACACAAATGTTTCTGTCCCTGGAGGTGAATCCACACCAGAAAGGTTCAATTTGGGTTCGGATTCAATGCTTTTCCACTGGTATGATTCTGGGAAGGACCAGAACTCATCCTGTGCTCCTCCAAGGCTGGTGTAGAGGTGCTCACAGCATCAGGGCCTGCAAATGTCATTTGCCAGCAAATGACTCGAGGACGTTCCCTCCAGCATCCGCTGGCCGATGGGCTCCGGCGCAGCCTGGACCAGAGCCAGCTCTGTTTCACAAACCCTCATCCCTGCACACCCATCTCCTCGCTGTGCATAAAGGGAATATTAACATCTCGAGGATGAGGAGCTGAAATGGAAAAGCTTCCTAGACAGGAGATGGGTCTGTTGAGGAGGCGCTCCGTGGCTTGCTCTCCCTGTGTCCTTGGGATACAGGATTTTTGACCACAAAGCTTGCTCTTTCAAGTGTATTTATATTTTTCTTTGAATAAACAGGAGTGGAGCATTGGTTCAGTAATCCTCTCCAGGAGAGTAGAGGGGAGGGAAAAGTAGAGATACTCAGAGCAGCTGGAAGCGTTTGCTTCAGATCAGTGTTTTGATTCTTTTTTTCTAGGGAAAATGTGTTCAGCCCCAGCAGTCTGTGGTCCAGTCCTGCACTGGGTTTTGCTGTGCAGGGAAGGAATTTTAAGGCCCTAAGGGGATGGCATGGCCTGCCATGAGTTCCTGGGGTCAGTCAATGACAGAGTTGCGCGAGATGCTGCAAACTGGGCCTGCAGTCCTGAAAGAAGAGACTCATCTCATCCCCTCTTTAGTAAATAAATCCATTGGGTAGATGTTGAGCTCCAAAGCACTCACCAAAAGCTTTGTGCCACTGTAATTTGCCAAAAAGGGCAGAAATCGAAGGAATCTGTAAGTGAGCAGGAGTCAAAGGAAAGGCCCAGTGACGCTTTGGGGTGTGCATGGCAGCACACTTACCTCTACCCCCAAATAAATTGCCTTTTCTAATTGCCCCAAAGTGCAGGTAATTTGTAAGCTTGCCTTCACCACTGCTGCCTGGCAGCAGGCCCAGCTGGGCTGGCAGATCTGGAGAGGAGCTTTCGAGAAAGCATCCTGCCTGTAGACCCGAGTGGGCAGCTCAGCCTATTGATTAGGCTGGGCTTTGGTGGCTGCCAGGCTTTGCAGCTCAGCCTGATGGGCACAGGCTGTGTATGGGGGGAGCTGCCCTTGGCCTGTGCTGTCGGGAGATGCTCAATCACAAGAACCTGGATATGAGGAAAAGGTTCTTCCCCCCGAGGCTGCTGGGCACTGCCCAGGCTCCCCAGGGAATGGGCCCGGCCCCGAGGCTGCCAGAGCTGCAGGAGCGTTTGGACAGCGCTCTCAGGGATGCCCAGGCTGGGGTTGTTGGGGTGTCTGTGTGGGGTTGGATCAATGATCCCTGAGGGTCTCCTCCAGCTCAGGATATTCCAGGATTCTCAGACATTTTGTGGTTACTCGTTACCCCAGGCAGTGTCTCGCCTGTGCCAGTGTTGGTGTGCAGTGGGAAGGTGCCACACGGGTGTCCTGGCTGGGCTGAGCTGCTCTGAGGGACAGGGACACCCTGGGCAGGGGACAGGGGAGCGGAGCAGCCCCGGGTGTGTCGGTGCCGCCGAGTGCCAGCCGAGCCGGGAGCGGGTGCATGCCAGTGCCAGCCGGGGCTCTGGCAGGAGCGAGGTGCTGTTAACAGCCATGATTATTAGCAGAGTATTAACCATATGCTGCGGGGAGCTGCCTGGCAGAGGGGCTTTCTGGCTCGCCGCAGGGTGGGCAGGGGCTTGAGCAGTCACACGGGACCTGCTGCTCCCGCTGTGCCGCGGCCCCAGCCCCGGATCCGGGGGTGGGAGCCGAACTGCTGGCAGCAGGCAGGGCTGGAGCAGCTCCTGCTGCTCTGCTGGAGGATGCTGAAGCCGTGCCCTGCTCCGGCCAAGGCCCAGCGCCTGCATTTCCGTGATAAAACTCTGAGTTTTGCTCAGAGCGAAGCAGTTGTAGAGTTTAAAGTTTGACTTCACACCACAGTGGGCGTTTGGGGCTGTAGTCAGGAAGGTCTGTCTTAAGTGAGCATGTATAAAATGTCCTGCTGGCAATGTATTTTGAGTCAAATTCCCTCTTCTCCCCGAATTAACAGCTGGATGGTTTCCATGCTGCAAAGTAAGATTTCAGGTTTGGAGTTCAGGCCTGAGGTTGGTTCAGCCTGGAGTTCATCAGGTGGGAGAGGGGAGAGAGTGAGCACTGATTTCATTTGAGAAGCGATGCACTTCTAGATGTGCACAGTCAATGAAATGCTGCTTGATGTTCCCTGTTTCTGGCAAATTCCCTTTCTTCCTTAGGAGTTTGCTGTATGAAGTGTGGGGTCTCTTGGCTATAACCTCCTCAGGGGAGCGTGCAGGCGTTTGGGTCTTCCCGTGCTCTGGATTTGCCTCTTTTACCCTGGGAGAAACAGAGGGAGAATAAATTCTTTGGGAGGGGTGGAAATCGAGCTAGGAGGGAATGCAGAAGTCGTCAGCTCTCAGGGAGGCTGGAGGTAGGACTTGAAAAACCAAATACAGCGATTTAAGGTGGGGGATTTTACATAACCGTTTAAATCTACATTATTCAAATCTAACAAAGGCCAAGTAATGACCCAATTACAACCCTTGAGAGCTCATGCCTGGGTCCCTCCTCAATGCCTGGGTCCCTCGGTAGGTGCCAGCTCCGGTTCATCTCCTCCCTCCCCCCAGTTTATTTTTAAAGCAGTATTTAAAAGCAGAAAGGAAATTTGCAGTGGGTGGATGAACTTTGCCTGTGAGCGACACACGCCAGCAAAGGCACTTCACGTATGACTTGTGCCAGGCTCCTCGGGGCAGCCTCAGCCCACACCTCAGTGGAAAAAGAGGCTGGGAGCAAGAAAAAAGCCCAGAACACCTCCTGGGGTTGGCAAGTCATAAGTGTGGAGGGGTAACCCGGGGTTCCCCCCTCTCCATCACCCTTCTTTGACAGCATGAGGTTGTGTCAGGGCTGGGCATGGAGCTCAGGGAAAGGTTCTTCCCCCCGAGGCTGCTGGGCACTGCCCAGGCTCCCCAGGGAATGGGCCCGGCCCCGAGGCTGCCAGAGCTGCAGGAGCGTTTGGACAGCGCTCTCAGGGATGCCCAGGCTGGGGTTGTTGGGGTGTCTGTGCAGGGCCAGGGGCTGCACTGATGATCCCTGAGGGTCCCTTCCAGCTCAGGATATTCCAGGATTCTGTGCTTTAGCATCCCCACTTGCCCTGCTGCAGGAAGGGGTCCATGACTCCTAAATCCCCTGGGGAGGGAGAGCAGGAAGGTGTTGCATCAGCCTCGAAATCTCTCTCCAAGCAGGTGGAGGAGGGGAGGGGTTCCCGGGGCTGAGAGGGGTGTGGGGGTGTTTTGGGGGTGCTGGGCATCGCTGCCCAGGGGGGGACACTCCTCCTGTTCTGCAGAAGCAGAAGGTGCTGGGTGCACAATGGAACAAGGCTGTTCATTTTCTCCACTCATGTTTGCTGCTCAAACCTTGGGTTTTTCAGCCTCAGCAAGTGCTGAGCAGAAACACTCCTGAAAAGAGCCGGCAGTGCGGTTGTTTTAATTTTTTGTTTGTTTTTTGTGTGTGTGTGTGTGTGCTCCCTGCCGGTCTGTTCATGGTGCATCCCTTCCCCCCTGCTCACACACACAGACCTGCCCCTTGGGAGTTTAATCTTAATCTCCTTCCCCACCTGAACAAGAGGGAGTGAGCAGGGGCAGGGTGGGATCAGCCACCTCAGTTCCAATTTCAGCACTTCTGGAGACGTTTGCAGAACCCCCCCTGGCCTGCAGCGGTGCAGAGGAGCGGGAGCTGCAATCTTTGGGGTTTGTTTGTATTTTCTAGCCCAACTTCCTGAGGAAACAAAGCTCATCCGATGGTGGGGCTGCTGGGCCACCCCAAACACCTTGGGAGCCCCTGGGGTGAGCAGCAGCCTCGAGGCACATGCCAGGGGGCTGTGGGCAGGCAGGTGAGGGCAGGTGTGTGCAGGCAGCTGGGGTGAGCACTAAACACTGTTCACACCTTCATTTAAATCCGTGTATAAAACATCTACACCCCGCGCACGCACGTACGCCATCCCAAATTTGTGCTCTTTATGAATGGCACTTGGTTCCTTAACTGCTCTCTTTGCATCTCTACCACATTTAACTGGTTTTTGTTGTTGTTTTGTTTTTTTTTTCCCTCCTCAGCATTTGTGAAAACAAAGCTGGGCAGACAGTTCTGTACAAAGGAATGTTTCTGACCACGGCCAGACATCAGCTATGTCAGGGCATGAAACGCTGCCTTTCTGTAGGCTCTTGTGCCATTACATTGTTTAATCTTCAAAGCATTAAACTTTTAAGTTGCTCAGACATTACAAAGCTAAAAATAATAAAAATTCAAATGACTTGGTGGTGAAAGTATCTTGAGTAGAAAAAGGATATTAAAATGTTAATTCACTGAGCGTTTTCCCACCAGTTGTTTTATTGGCTGGAGCTCCATTTGTGTGGAGGAGAATTAGTTTTCTTTTCTGCTGCACGCAGGTGCATGTAAATTATTAAATAGCAGCCTCTGAAACTCTCCCAACTTTTATTAAAAATATTTATACAGGTTAGGTGACGAGGTGTGCAGTATTTTTGAGGAAGCTCCTGGCAGGAGAGGCTCAGTTGTGATAATGAAGCTACAGCGACAGAGCAAACAAGTCCCCAGAGCGACCGATTCTGTGAAATACATTAATTTTTTAAATCATGAGTAACTGCCTTTGCCCTTGGAGCAGCTTCTCCCCCCAGGCCCCAGGGCTGTGTCAGGTCCTGGTGCTGCTGCAGCCCCCAAAGCAGCGGGGTGGGAGCTGCTCCATGAGGCTGGGGGTCATCCCCAAGCCCTCCCTGCCCGTGCCAGCTGGACACACGGGCAGCCCTTGTCCTGCCCAGGCCCTGCACGTGGCTGGAGGTGTGGGATGGGACCAGGACTCCTGTGGGAGCTGGGAGAGTGAGGGATAAAAGGAGCTTTGCTGTCATTGTCCTGCTGGCTGTTTATGAATGGAGTCGGCCTTTCCCCAGGGCTCACCTGTAGCTAGGGTGAGCAATTTGGGGATGAAACTGTTGGTTTGGACTGCAGCAGGGATGTTCCTTGGCTGGTTTCCAGCTGCCCTGAGGAGCCAGGGGCTGTGCAGGTGGGGATGTGTGTGTCAGAGCAGGGCTGTGCCTCCCTCCCGCCCCTCCTGCGTGATGGAGCAGGGACACCAGGAAAGTTTTTTGCATCAATAAAGGGCTGCTCTCCCCCTCCCCTCCCCCAGTGTGACCCCTTTGCAGCAGCACAGTAAAACCAACACACTGAAATCTCTTTTCTCTTCCCTTCTCTCTCATCTCCTTGTTTTTCTAGATGTTTCCCTTGCCAGTGGCTAATGGAAAAAACAGACCCACGACCCTTGCGAGCACTCAGTTTGGAGGATCAGGTACTGTCATCTTTTTTTTTCCCCCTTATACCATAATGTTTCTTGCAATAAATCTGTGTTTGGTTCCAGAGACGCCACAGCAGAGGGGGTTCTGTTCTTTGGTGATGTGTTTTTCTGGTGGTGCTCTGCTGCTGTTTCTCTGCATGGTTTCTGTGTTGCTCCACGTGTCTCTGGGTGGGCAAAGCTGCTCTTGCTGATCTGGCTCCCATTAAGAAGTTGCTGCCTGAGCTGGAGGTTGTTGTCCCACTGCTCCAGGAGCCTGGGAGCAGACAGGGCTGTTCTCTAAGCTGCTTAGATGTGTCTGCACTGCCCTGGAAGACTTCTGCTGTTCCCCTCTGAAGAGGGGTGGTGGTGGCTTGTTCCTGGTGCAGTTTGGGGGTGTGCTCCATGCAGCCCCTCCAGCAGCTCCCTGCTGTTGGATGGGATCTCAGCATTCCCAAAGGGATCTGCAAAGCCCTCCAGGGTGCCAAGAGGGGACCACGGATGCTGACATCCGAGGCCTTTGGGAGCAGGGTGGTGGGGAGGAGTGGGCTGGAGATGTGGCCGCAGTTGGAGACTGAAAATGTGCTGGTTGGTTTGAGGCTCAGGTGGAGAATTCCTGGGCAGTGCTGTGCCAGGATTGGAATGCCCAGGGAAGCTGCTCTGTGCAGGGCTCGCACAGCACCTGGCGTGAGGGAAGTTCAGCTCATCTGCCCTTCTTGCTGAACACTTTGTGAATGGTTCAAACTCGACCTTCCCTACCCTGGGCTGGCTCCAGCTGTGCAGGGAAACTCCTGGCTGTGCTGTGACACTGGGAGGCATCCCAGAGACTGGGCTGGGATTTCTGGAGAGCAGCTTTGATGCCCCAGTGGGGCACTGGGGAAGCTGCAGCAGCGGGATGGGCAGTCTGCCCTGCCCTGCTCCTGCCCTCTGGACCAGGGAAACGTGATGCTCTCAGACTGAGCTGTTCAGCTGCATGTCAGGATGGTTTGGAGCAAACACTTTTGCAGGGAGGGAAGCTGTTGAGTGGGCGCTGGAGGAAACTGGAGGGGAGAAAACGTTCGGGTTAACCCAGATGGAAGCTGATCTCTGCAGAGAGTGTTCCTTGTGCTGTTAAAATAATCCACAAAAGACGTGCTACACGCTGGGGAGAGAGGAGCAGTGCAGGAGCTCCCATTAATCCATTTCCTGCTCAGAGCCTGCCTTGGCTGCCGGGTCCGTGGTGCTGGCCAGGAGCAGGGGCTGGAGCGGGGCCCTGCGGCTCAGCCGGACCCCCCTGCGGCCCACACGACACCGAATCTTTGATTCTTCCCCCAGCCCTTCTTTTCTTTCGGGTGAGTGAAAGGTAACATTGACACCACCCTTCCTCTGGGCTGCTGCTCTCTGAGCCTGACTGGGAGCAGTTCATGAAAACAGAGCACTGGTGTTATACAACTGCACTGAGGGACCTTGCACAACCCCTGCTGTCCCAGCCTCCGACGCTGCAGAGGCTCCCTCATCCTGCCATGGCCATCCTGGCTTGGGAATGCAGCTCAGGGCTGGGTGTGGGCAGGAGCTTTGCTCCAGCAGCACAGTTATCCCTTGGTCATCCCTTTGGCCTCACCTGGAGATCAGGGGACAAATTTCATCTGAGACTCAGCTTTGGGACTTCTCCCTGCTCCTGAATCTTTGGCTTTTTGCTGGAGGGGTGGATAACTGCAGTAAGACATCAGCGAGCTGTGCCATGCACAGGGCTGTGCTCTGCCTGCTAGAAGGATCCAGGGTGTCTAAACAAGGTCCTAGAACATGGCAAGGGGTTGTTCTCACAGTTTGTTGGTGTTGGTTTGGCTTTATTCACTGACTGACAGCAGGGTGCAATCAGGTACTAGTTAGAATTGTAGTCATGGAGCGCTTTGGGTTGGAAGGGACCTTAAAGTTCATCTTTTTCCACCCCCTGCCATGGGCAGGGACACCTTCCACTATCCCAGGGTGCTCCAAACCCCAGCCAGCCTGGCCTTGGTCATCCCCCAAGGTAGTTCAACCCCCAGGGTTGTTCATCCCCCAAGACAGAGGCAGCCATCCAGCTCAAACTTTGATTTGAAGTGGAACCAGGGTGGTCAGAGGGTGGAGAGCAGATGGTCCTTGGATCTGGGGATCTGGACTTGCTGGGGAAGCGGAGCACCTCACAGCCACACCATAACCTGCACCTGGAGGTGGTCACCCTAAATCTTGCCATGCAGGAAGGCCTGGGCATCATCTTTAATGTGCCACGTGTGTTCCAAGCACTTCTCAGTCCGGGGCCTGGACCAGCACTGAAGGCAGTGCAGCATTTCCCCTCTGCCTGCAAAGGAGAAGCAAACCCTGATTTGTCTGAGTCTTAGCTCGGTGCTGTGCACCACAGTGCCAGGATCTCTTTATTTGGGCTTCTTGTGGTCACCTCAGGATAACAAACTGCTCTTGTCTCGTGTGCCAGAAATATTGGTGTTCTATCTTTCTGTCCACCCAGGATGGGAACCCCTCCCTGGGTTAGTGTAGTTGGGTTGGACATGGGAATTCGTGATCCCCCTCTTCCCATCTCCTTGTGGAAATACTGGGGCAGTGTGCAGCTTTTATTCTTCTTCCCCTCCAGAGGAGCTGTTACCTCCAGGCTCTTTCCTCCCCAGGGAAGTGAGGAGGCTAGGAGGGAAGGGAGCAAAGCACTGACTGATCAGTCCAGGCCAAAATGAGATTCTTGCTTCCAAAGTCCAGCTGGCAAATAAAGGAGCAGAGCCATTTGAAACAGGGAATCCCAGTGGTAAAATTGCCCCAAATTCAAATCCTTTTCAAATTCAAAATTTCTGTACCCAGAAGTGTTGTGAACCACTGGCACAGGCTGCCCAGGGCAGTGATGGAATCACAATCCCTGGAAGTGTTCAGAGCAGGTGTTAATGTGGCACTTGAGGACCTGCTTTAGTGGTGAACATGGTGCTGGGCTGACAGTTGGACTTGAACATCTCAAAGATCTTTTCCAACCTTAGCAATTCCATGTTTCTAATAACTGCCCTGGCCAAGCTGTGGCCCCTTTACCACGGGAACCCCTTTTTCTCCCCGAGGCCAGAAAAATTCAAAGTGTTCATGGAAACCCTCCGGTGTTGAGATCCCTTTGCTTTCCTCTTTGCCTCCTGCTTTTATTTTAAGCCCTGCCACCGTTTCCCTCATTTCTGTCCTCAAATGCTCCGGGGAGGAACTGGCTTCGCTCCCCCGCTGCATGGACAATCCAGCACCTCCGCTTTGCCTTTTCTTGGCAAGGAGAGACCCAACAATTGCCACAAGGATGGAGCTGACGTCACCCAGGCCGTGGCTGCAGCATTTATAGCACATATAGGTCACCGCGGGAAGTTGGTCTTCCTGGGGCAGGGAGCTGCAACCAGTGTTTTCCAGCATGGGCTGTTTGCTGCCAGGGTGTTATTTTAGCCAGGGTGCTCAGCCCGTGCCTGTGGTCCTGCTCCTCAGAGGGTTTCACCATCCCCTCCCCAAAAAGTGTTTGTTACTTGCAGCAGCAAAACATCTCGAAGCGCGTCCCCCGTCGTATCACAGTTCACAAATGACTAATCTGAGCTGCAGCAAGCTCCCTCCCAGCGCCTCACCGAGCCCTGCCTCAAGCAGGAAACCACTGGGGCTGAATTTCACATGGAAATGACCATTTTAATTGACATCAAGGCAGTGGGAGTGGCTGCAGGCAGCAGAGTTGTGCTGTGGCCTCGTGGCTGCTGAGTTTTCTGCAGGCTTGGTGCGTGCCGGCTGCACCTTTGCTCCAGCAAAGGGGTTTGGGCTCCGCAGAGCAGGGAGATAAACCCAAGGCACGTGGCAGTGCGAGGTGAAACATCTCCTGGAGCAGCGCACGAGCAGCACTTCCACCTGTGGGTAATGCGGAGGGTGTGCAGCCATCTCCCTTCCCATCCCGAATGGTGTGGGGTGCCAGGACTGCGTCCTGTTGGGAAGGGAGCCCAGGGGTCTCCTGCTGACAAATTATTCTGCTCTCAACAAGGAAAACCTCTGCTAATGTTTTTCCTTGTTCTCCCCTTTAAAATAAGCGAATTCAGCACTAAGTGCCTTTTCCTTCTTTGTGCCGGAGTGGGTTGGGCTCTTTGCTTGGGCTCTTGAGTGGGTTGGGAAGGGTGAGTCCCCTCCTGGCCCCTCGTGCTGTGGTTCCCACCCCCAAAATTCGTTGGGTGCTTCCTTGCTGGTGAGCTGAGGCTCCCTGTGAGGGAATTGCTTTGATCGGGGGAAGTTCATCAAGTCCATTTGAAGCTGGTGAAGGAGGGAGTTTTTCAAAGGGTTACAAGCTGGTGCATGTAACAAATTTTAAGTTATAGTCTGGTGAACAAAGCAAATGGATTCTCCCTGGAGGGAGGTGAGCCCGGATCCCCTTTGAAACCCGCTTTAAACAACGCACAAACGTGGATACCTGTGGCAACAGCACTGAGAGTCATAAATTCTCTGGAAGCTGGGGTTGTCTCTTTAATTGGTGCTGTGGGGGAGCTGTTTGAAGGTTTAATTATTTTGAGTGCGCAGGCAGCCTGGGGTTGGGAAGCTCTGAGCGGGATGGGCACGGTCTGGAGCAGCAGGATGGTGCTGGGCTCCCCTCTGCCCCTGGAGCCGGGTGGTTTGCAGGGACACCACGGCTGCAGGGCTGGGAAGAGCCAAGCACAGCGTTTGTGTCACTGTGCTGTCAGCAGTCGAGTCCCAGGCTGCAGAAACCCATTTGCAACTGTTCTCCGTAGTGAGGAAAGCAGGAGCTTTTATTAGCAAGGCTGTATCACGTTTTCCTACTCACTGCCTCGAGTTCCCACATGTTTTGCTTATGCTGAAGTGGGAGTGCTGGGCTCCGCTTGCTATTTTGATGGATGATGAAAGGCAGACATGAGGTGTGCAATATGGGGCTTGGTATTTAGAACTGGCACTTGCTGTTCGAGTTTGGGATCCGGGCTGCGTGTTGTTGTGGCGTGCCCCTGCAAACTGTCACCAAGCAGGCCAAACACAGAGCCACCACGACAGAAAAAGGCAAAGCAGAAGAATTCGCTTGCCAGCCCATTGGTGTGACCATTTGTTTCACAGTAAATGTTGCTGTTTAGCCATTATCAAAGGAAGCCGAAGGAGAGCTGGGGGTGCTCACCTGGAGAGGAGAAGGCTCCAGGGAGAGCTCCGAGCCCCTTGCAGGGCCTAAAGGGGCTCCAGGAGAGCTGCAGAGGGACTGGGGACAAGGCATGGAGGGCCAGGAGCCAGGGAATGGCTTCCCAGTGCCAGAGGGCAGGGCTGGATGGGATCTTGGGCAGGAATTGTTCCCTGGCAGGGTGGGCAGGCCCTGGCACAGGGTGCCCAGAGCAGCTGGGGCTGCCCCTGGATCCCTGGCAGTGGCCAAGGCCAGGCTGGACATTGGGGCTTGGAGCAGCCTGGGACAGTGGGAGGTGTCCCTGCCCATGGCAGGTGTTTGGAAGGAGATGAGCTTTAAGGTCCCTTCCAACCCAAAACCCATTCTGGGATCCTGTGAAGAGCCTTGCCATGGCCAGGTCCAGCTTGCAGAGCTGTGAGGTCTCAAGTACAGTCCCTGCACCCCCTGCTCTCCACTGCTCTGCAGCCTCTCCACCGCTGCTGCTGGCAGAGCCCGCTCCGGGGTGCAGGAGGATGCTCCAGGAGTGGCAGGGACACGCCTGTGTGCTGCAGAGCCTGGACACTCTCACTGAGGTTCATCTCCTCCGTGCCAGTCGGGCTTTCTGCTTTGCTTCTGTCTTTGCCCTTGGGAAGCTCCTGTTCTCCTTCCCCTCCTCATCCTGCTCCCAGTTTTTCCCATGGGCTGTATCCCATTTCCCAGGACATGGGAAGCAGGGTCTGGAAGAAAAGGTTGGCAGGGGGCAGGGAGTGCAGGAAATAACATGTTTGGGGGAACAAATGGCAGGGGGAGACCTTCACACCTGTGTCCCTTAATCCAGGGTCGCACCCCATCCCTGATCCTCGTGTTTTGGGGTGCACGGTCCTGCTCCCAGGGCTTCCCCACCTGCACAGATATTTCTCCTGTGCCTTTGCAGAGAGGTTGAAACAGAATCCCAGAATGGTTTGGGCCCATCCCATCCCACCCCTGCCATGGACAGGGGCACCTTTCACTGTCCCAGGTTGCTCCAAGCCCCGTCCAACCTGGCCTTGAAATATGAAGGGCTCTCTCTTCCTTGCAATTCATTATTTCCCCTTGGATTGTATTTCAGTACTGGGAGCGAGGGTGTCCTGTCCTGCCAGAGGCACAGCTGGTTTCTAGTGGACACAGGAAGAGCGAGTCTGGGAAGAGCAGGGACGTGGTGACAGTGCTGTGGGGATGCTCTGGCAGCAGCTCAGGGCTCCTCTGGCAGATGGGGAGAGGCAAATGTAACCCAATCCCTGTCTCGGTGTGTGTGTTTAACTTGGGGGGTGAAGGGTGCATGTTTTCAAGGGAAGGTTTTTGGGGGTTCTTTTGCGGTTTTTTGTTCATCTCCCACCCTGGAGAAGAATCCTCCTGACTGGATTTGAGATTTCGAACTGGGAAGGAGAACAGAAAATGCTGGGGATGCCAGAGCCAAAGCTGTACTGAGATAAGTGACAGCTTTTGTTTAGAAACTGCCAATTTGCCACAGACCTTGTTTAAGCACAGTTTTAACTTTGCCAGAATTGCTGAAGCAGTGCAGGGCTGTCTTCCCAGCAGGGCTCTTTCCTTCCCTGGATGAGGCAATTCCGTACCAGGGAGGCTGTGCCTGCTCCAGGGGCTCTGATGGGATCTGTGGGTCTGATGGAAAAATCGGAGTGGGCCGAGGGGAAGCTGGGCTTGGTGTGCACCTTCAGTGTGACAAGAACAGGGACAAGCTCCAGCACTGCCTTGTCTGTAATGAGAGGAGCTGGGGGGAGCAATTAGTAAGCAAAGAGAGTAGGTTCAGCTTAGATATTGGGAAGGAATTGTTCCCTGGCAGGCCCTGGCACAGGGTGCCCAGAGCAGCTGGGGCTGCCCCTGGATCCCTGGCAGTGCCCAAGGCCAGGCTGGACATTGGGGCTTGGAGCAGCCTGGGACAGTGGGAGGTGTCCCTGCCCATGGCAGGGGTGGGAATGAGCTTTAAGGTCCCTTCCAACTCTAATCACTCCGTGGGTCTATCTGCCTGTTGGATCCCCATCTGTGTGGGCTGGGATATCCTGCCCTCTCCCAGCCCCTCCAAACAGCTGGGAGCAGGGGCACTGAGTCGCCCACCAGTCCCTGTGGAGCCAGGACAAGGGACCTGGGCAGTGTCAGGACCGGGTGCTGGGGCTTCCCTGGCACATCCCCAAGCCACCAGCCCAGCTGGATACGTGCAGGGGCCTCAACCTGATCAGCCTGGGAAGCCAGGATGGGCAATGATCCTCTTGGTGCCCCTCCTCTCAAGGGGGGGCGGAGGGGCAGGGGCTGAGCTCTGCTCTGGGACAGGGACAGGAGCCCAGGGAACGGCTGGAGCTGGGTCAGGGCTCAGGATGGATCTCAGGGAAAGGTTCTTCCCCCCGAGGCTGCTGGGCACTGCCCAGGCTCCCCAGGGAATGGGCCCGGCCCCGAGGCTGCCAGAGCTGCAGGAGCGTTTGGACAGCGCTCTCAGGGATGCCCAGGCTGGGGTTGTTGGGGTGTCTGTGCAGGGCCAGGGCTGCACTGATGATCCCTGAGGGTCCCTTCCAGCTCAGGATATTCCAGGATTCTGTGATTTCCACCTAGTGGGCAGCTCCCAGACCCACACAGCCCTGGCATGATGTGTGGGTGCTGATGGAGGAGGGATTGCATTTTAGGAAATCAGAGCTTTTTCAGAGGCTGCCCTGTGCTGGGACAGTCGGTGCCTGGTCCCCTCCAAGCAGAGCCCACCCTGTGCACACCTCAGAGCCGCCTCTGCCAGGAGGTCCCCAAATACTTGGCAAGCCTTGATTAGCACGTTGGCTTAAACAAATTGAGTTATACGCCCACGGAGGGAAGAGGTGCTGCACTCCTTCACTGGTGACCTAGAGTTTAATTAATTTTGTTGCCAAATGAGGCATGAAATACAGTCTGAAATACATTGTGGTGGTGAATGTGTAATTGTGCAGGGGCCTGGGAGCACGGCTGAGGACTGGGGATCACCTGAGGCAAGCCAGGCATGGAGCTCTCGTGGCCCCCGAACAACTGAGAGCCCATTTGGGGGGACAGACAGGGGACAGAGCCCCCCCATCACAGCAAAGCAGTGCCCAAAGATGTCACTGTGCCCACAGGTTTGTCACTGTTGGGGTTTTTCTGCCAGAGGATCCAGCTCCTGGGCAGGGCTCAGACTGGTGGCGGGGTCCCCAGGTGTGTCCTCACTGGGGCCGTTCTGTCTCTGCCATCCAAACAGGGGTTTGGCTCCGCTTTGGGGGAGGGATGGCAGCTTTGAGATCCTGGTCTGTCTGTCCCTGTCTTGCAGGGTGCAAGTACATCTGAATGAAGATCAGAAAGGGAAAATCTGAGCTGTGAGGGGAGATTTCTTGGTTCAGCTTTTGAGGGTTTCTGCAGTGGCTGTTTGGATGCTCTTCTCCCTGCCCTGATTAATGTTTCTGGAGGGAAGTTGCCCTCAGTGCCTCACTCCCTCAGTAAAGAAGGGAAAGAGGCAGTCCAGGACATCTGCCCTCATTTTTTAATCCTGAATTTTTCAATTAACTCGCCAGGTAGCCCAGCTCCAAAGCCAGCGGGGAGAAAAATCTAAAAAACACTGTCCATCTGCCTGTGAACCCTGGGAAGCACATCCCCACCTCCAAAGTGACCTCAGGCAACGTCTTCCTCTAAATTTAGCTGGGGATTGCGTCAGGAGTAAGAAGGAGGTGAAGTTAATGTGGCATAAGCTTTTTCTAGCAGGGGAGTTTGCCTGGTTAGACAGGGACTGAAAATAAATAAATGAGCTTCGTATCAGAGCCTCTGGGGCCAGGGCTGGGAGGGAGGGCAGCCTCCAGCACAAAGGGACGTGGGCAGGTGGCTTTTTTCGGAGCAAGCAGGGCAAGGCACAGTCATCTGTAAACCTTGGCTTGTCCTAGCTGGGAATAACCTGCCAGGAAAGTGGGTGGTGCTGTCTGAGGGCACTAGATGTGGCCAGCAAGCTCTGGGGTCACCTCTGGCCATGGCACCTGCCTCTCCTGGGGACTGGTGGCAGCAGGTTTGGTGGTGGCTGCTGGGCACTGCTTGAAGCAGAGCTGTTCCTCCCCTTCTCAGGGAGTTCTCAAGCATCTTCTGCCCATCCTTTCTCATCCCTGGCCCCTGGGGTGAGGAATCAGTAAGGTTTTCCCCCTCCAAAAGCCCTCCCAGGTGGGTGTGTGTGTGGCATCCAGGGGACAACCTGACCTGGAAGAAGCCAAAGTCCTTCAGGACAAGCCTTGGGGTCACTGGTGTTGCCAATCCCCTCTCTTACCTTTCTGCCTCGTCCTGCCCAAGCTGGGGGGGGACAAATCTCACTTTTGGCAAGTGACAAACCCATCCTGGTGGTGGTGAGTGCGTGACCTTTCCTCAGACAGCGGGGCTGGCCTGGGCCCCTGCTGCTTTCTGGGACATTTTATTCTGAAGCGATGTGGTGTCCCTTGCAAAGGCTCCTCCTGCCCCGCTAACATTGTTATACAAAGCAGCAGTTTGCCATCTAATTAGGAAAAATGCGCACTAACCTCTACCATATGTTGCTCTTCTCCTTGGATTTGCATTTGAAAGTCCAGCTGAATTTCAATGTGAAACTGGATTTTATCCAAATGATGAATGGCCCGAGAAGCTGTGGGAAGGTGGATGTGCCTCCCCATCACATATGGTTGGTTGGTTGGTTAGTTGGGTTTGGTTTTTTTTTTCCCCTTTTTGAAGAAAAGAATTTAAAGCAGGGTTCCTTCATTTCTTGTCCCATGGTTCAAAGTGTTCACACCTTTCCTCCCAAACTGGGTTTGTCTGGCTGCGTGGTCATTCCAAGGCTTGTGAGGTGCAGGAGCTCCAGCTCCACGAGGGAGAGGGATTAGATTTACTCCTAACAACTCGTTTTTGGTGGCAGCTCCACTTCTGGCTGTGCCCTGTGCTGGGCTGAGCCCCAGTGTGGGCAGCAGGGGAGGGGGGATTCTGCCCCTCTGCCCCGCTCAGCT
>NW_024581071.1:1017279-1068282 GCF_017639235.1 Corvus kubaryi | reverse complement strand
GCTGGGGCTGCCCCTGGATCCCTGGCAGTGCCCAAGGCCAGGCTGGAGCAGCCTGGGACAGTGGGAGGTGTCCCTGCCATGGCAGGGGTGGCACTGGATGGGCTTTGAGGTCCCTCCCAACCCAGACCACTCTGGGGTTCCATGATCTCCACAGTCCAGGAGGGGACCTGGCACAGCAGAGCCACCTCTTGCAGACACAGCCCGGCCCCGTTGGGTCACCCCACGTGAACCCCGGGGCTGTGCTGGGGGGAACAACTTTGCTTCCTGTGGGGAATACCACAGGCGTCAATCCGAGCCCAGAGCGCAGTGGAGCAGCCCTAGATAACCTTCCCTGCTGCCACCAGCATCCAGAAATAGCTTTTTGGGAAGGAGCAAGCACCTCCCTTTGATGTGTGGCTCCAAGTGCCCCCTCAGTGCCCAGCGTGGTCCTGGGGAAGCAGTCCCAGCACCGGAGCCAAGGGAGGAGTTTTGGCCGGACAACTTTTGTTTTATCCATGTACACACACACATATTACATGTTTTAATTTTACACAAATTTGTCATAATTTCCTCCTCTCTGAAGTGAGGATGTTTCCTTTGCTGGAGCAGCTGTGCTGGCTGTGCCAGAGTGGATTTCATTTACCACTGAAGCTGCTCAAAGAAAACCGGGCCCGGTGCCAAGTGTTGCTTTTGGATGTGGTGCTTTTGCTGGGCTTTCGTGGAGGAGGGGGAATATAAGGTAACAGAAATGGGGGGGCAAATGGCCGGGAGAGGCCCCGGGAGAGGCGGGCACAGGGCTCGGGATCGGGTGGCAAATCCCACTTGATGCAGAGAGGAGACAAAACCCCCTTGTGGGGGTGGGGGGAGGCCAGCAGAGCCTGTGGCCTCCAGAGCAGTTGTTGCTTCTGGCTCCAGTTTGGGGGAGTGAGGAGGGTTGACTTTTTTTTTGTTTGTTTTCGAAAAGATGAAGAATTGTCTGGTGGAGATGCCCTGGATGGGGATCAGGTTCTTCCCCAAAAATGCCCTGCTCTGGGGCAGAGCTGTGGCTTCCCCCTTGTTTAACCCTGAACCATCTCTTGGGGCATCCCCAGGGAGAGGAAATGGGAAGAAAACCCCTTTCTCTGGGAAATTGCCTCAAAATCCCAGTGCCTCCCCTGCCTGCAGGAGGAGCAGGGCAGCAGCTCCCGGGGTCCCTCCGGGTGCTTTCCTTGGCCGGGCATGGAGCGGGTCTGGAGCGAAGGAAACCTGAGCAGTGGAACAGATTGCAGGAATGTCACCAGCTGTGAACACACAAGCTCCTCTTTCCCTCCCTGACCCCTTTCTGGAGGAGATGGAGTTTGGAAGCAAAGATTTTTCTTTCCAGTTTCTCAAAAGCCTGAAATCCTCCTTTATTTCCATGTGTTGCCCTCGGAAGATGGGTCAAAGCTGAGCTTTTGGGCCTTCAGGGCCCTTTGCCAGCCCGGTGCAATTCCATGTAAATACACTGAACTTCCTCCGAGCTGAGAGGGGCAGTGCTGGAGGAGAGGCTCCGTCCCAGGAGGGAGCACCCCGGGCTCCGGCTCCCCCGGCTCCGCTGCTTCCCAGCGTGCCCAAGGTCAGCCGGGATAAACACGAGGGAGGAGTTTCCTGGCTTTAGAAAGAGGGATTTGGCTTTTCCCTGATAAAACTCAGGAGAAAACCACCCTGGGCAGTGGCAGCACCGTTCCAGGGCTCTGGTCACGACGTGGGCTGGTGACGTGGGGCTCATCCTGCCCTCCTGGACATCAAGGTGACCATGGGACCACACTGTTCCCCCCACATGGCACCTGCTGGTTTGCATCCCTGGTTTGCAGAGGTTCCTCACTGGGGTCCAGCAGGAAAGCACAAGTTGAAAGCCCCTTTTGTTCCCCCACACCTATTCCCCCACCTCCACCCCCATATTTACGGATTTGCTTTCCCTCCTGGCCCCTTGGCTCGTGTTTATTTTTCCCCTCAGCTGAATTGGTGTGAAGGTGACTCAAAGCAGCTCTGTTCTCTCCCAGCGAGTCGTTTTCCAGTGTAATTCCATGGAAGGGCTTTTCTCTCTCCTTGTTTGCAGCCCGGTTTCCTGCCCAGCGAGATGGGAATCGCCAGCCCCAGCACGCTGTCCCCCACTGGGGGCAAAGGGGGGTCTCAGTATTTTTCTTACCCCAACAATCCTCGCAGGAGAGGTGCTGAGAGCAGCATAGGTGAGTGGCTGCGTGTCCCCCGGGTGCCACCACGCCGCAGGGTTGTCACCTGGGCAGGTGCCCTTGTCAGATCTGCCTTTGGGAATGAGGAGCTGATGCTGGGAATGAGGGCGTTGATGTTGGGAACGAGGGACTGATGTTGCCATAGGTGCACCTGGCATGAATTTGGCATTTGCTCTTTGTTGGGGAGGGAATGCATATAAATACCTCTTATCTATGTAGAGATATCTAACTTCAACAAAGGGGTGCTCAGAGGCAGGTGCAGTTTCCCTCTTTCTGGAAAATGCCAGATTAGCTGAAAGCAGCAAAGCTTGAGGTTCTTCTAAAAACACCTCCAGCCACACTGCACATCACTCGTCCTTCCTGGAAAACCTTGGGCTGCCTCGGAGGCTGTTTCCGTGGCTGGTGACCCTCCTGGAGCTGCAGCGGGCAGGACTGGCAGGAGCAGGGCGTAGGAGGCAGCAGGAGGTCCGGGCACTGTGCCGTGGGACTCAGGGAATGTTTGCTCCAGGAGCTCTCCCTGCCTGCTCCGGGGTTCCCAAGCAGGACTTGCCCATGTCTGGATCGACCTGGGAGTAACTTTTACCACAGGCTGGGGTCAGGTGTGAGTTTAGCTTCGGAGGGAAGACAAGCTCCACTTCCCCAGAACTTGTGTTTCTTGTCACAGTTCCCCCTGCAGCCTCCAGAGCCACTTTCCTGCTGCTATTTCGGGCTTTCCCCAACAAGTGAAACCAGAAGTGACCCAGTGATGGGTGCATTTTTCAGTGCTTTTCAGAAAAAGGCACCTACTGTGGTGCTGCCACTTCAGCCTGGAAAATGATTCTTTAGCATTCTGTGGGGTGAATTCCTGCTCTGGAGGTACATCCCAGCTGAGTCCCTGGCTTGGCAGGTTGCTGTTGTTAGCACCCTGCACCCCCCAGCCAGGGCTTTCCTTAATTATGAAAAATAATAAAAAATAATTATGAAAAAAATAATTAAAATAGTTATAAAAATAATAATTAGGAAAAATGGAATTCTAAAAAAATTTAGCCTGTGCTTCCCCTTGAGCCACTCCTGGGTGTTTCCCTACCACCTCCCTGAATTGTCCCCTTCCCCCAGGACACTGTGTCCCCCTCCAGAGCTGGAACGGGAGGGATGGGCTGGGGTCTGTCCCTGGGAAGCACATCCCTGCCTCCTGCAGCAGTGAAGCTTTCCCAAGTATATCCCTGTATAGGGAGCAAATGAAAATACAGCCCAGCCCTACACGTGTTCCCTTTCTGCATCCTCTCTCTGCAAACCCACTTCAAGTTAAAGTGTTTCCCAAAAAACCCCAATGAGGGGTTATAACATTAAATGTTATTACATTTATGAGCTCAGTCTCTCCCAACAAGCCCTTGCTGTCCTGGGATCTCTGTGTGGCTGTGAAACCTGCCCCCAAAAGGTGCAGACGAGATTTGGAGGGGCTCATCCTTGGACATTTTCACTGTTGATGCTTCCTTGGCCATGGGACATTTGGGATCTCAGCCCTGTCAGTACCTGCAGTTTCCAACCCCGGAGACTTTTGCTGCAGCTCGTTTTCCCCTCCCTGTAACCCCTCTGAAAACTCAGATCCTCTCTTCTCTAACACAGATGGACAGCCCAAAAAGGTTCGGAAGGTGCCTCCTGGACTCCCCTCCTCGGTAAGTGGCAGCAGCTCCTTCCCCGTTTCCCCATCCCCTGGGACCCATCCCTACTCCCTGTGCCACAGCGCTGCAACCCCAAACATCGAGGGCTGAGCTTTTAGCGGGACAGGGAAGGGTTTCCCGTGTGGGAGAACGGGGGAGCTTTGGGAGAGCTGGGTGGGGAAGAAGCCCGGGGCCGTGGCCTCGTGCCCCGCAGCCTGGGCTGGGTTTGACTTCGTGTCGCGAGTGAAAGGCGAGCCCGGGGCTCGGGTGTCCTGCAGCAGGGGAAGGGGAAGCAGCGCAGTTGTGCCAGGGGCAGGCAGCTGAGCCCGCTCCAGGTGTGCGCTGCTTTGCAGGAAAGCTGAGCAGCCTGCAGGAATACGCTGTCCCCGCTCCCGCGGCTGTTCGGGGAGTGAACTGAACAATGTCTTTGTGGCTGGGAGTAATGGGATCTCCAGGAAAGCTAATTGGGGCGGGCTGGAGGGTTCCTGCAGGAACACTGGAGCTGTCTGGCGGCCGGGGCTGCATTCCTGGCTGGAATGTTTGCATGCTTGGAGGGGGACGGTGCTGTCCCATTGAGCTCTGTCCCATTGGGCTCTGTCCCCAGACCAGGGCTGTGCTGAGGATGTGCCCTCACTCCCTGCCAAAGCTGCTGTGACTCTCTCCCATTCCCAGGGAACACCCCATCCATGGGGGAAACCCGTGCTGTGGCATTCCCTGACCACTCGAGCAGAGCTGTAACCTCCAGCACAGGCTCTGCCTTTGGAATTGGACCCCGAGGTGCTGGGTTTGGAGGATAGACGGAGAGGAGGGTACCGAGGGCTTGCCAGGTTGGGCTCGCCGACCTGGGGGTGTTGGAGGGTCCATGTGGATCCGTGTGAGGCAGAAACCAGCTCCAGTTGCACCAAGAGTCTGTGTTTTTACAGGGAAAACCTGCTCGAGTCACAATCCATGTCGCTGCCTCGAGTTTCTGTGTGAAATTTGGGAGTGTTAAACCCCAGTCAACATGTGGGGAAAACATCGCCCCCGACAAATGGCCTTTATTGGCCTCGGATTTCAAAGTGCTGGGGCTTGGCCCGTCCTGCTGGCAGAGCCCTGGAGGGCCCTGATTCCCACAGGAGGGGCTGCTTGGCATTTGCCACAGCTCAGCCCCTTCCCCGTGTCTGAGTGACACCTGCACAGCCTTTCATAGGATCATGGAATGGTTTGGGTTGGAAGGGGCCTCAAAGCCCATCCAGTGCCACCCCTGCCATGGGCAGGGACACCTTCCACTGTCCCAGATTCCTCCAAGCCCCAATGTCCAGCCTGGCCTTGGGCACTGCCAGGGATCCAGGGGCAGCCCCAGCTGCTCTGGGCACCCTGTGCCAGGGCCTACCCACCCTCACAGGGAGGATTTTTTCCCCAACATCCAGCCTAAATCTCCCTCTTTGCCCTGGCTGTTGCCTCGGCTGCCCCTTGATGCCAGAGCTCCAATTTCCAGAGCACGGGCTGGTTCTTGTCTCTTTCCCTCACCCTCCCTGTGCTGGGAGCTCTGGCTTCCTGGTTTGTTTTTGAACTTCCACACCTGGGGAGACAGATCCGTGCTGAGGCGGCAGGAGAAGTGTGAAGCAGAAGGAGTGGCCTCAAAGGCAGCGGATCAAAGGCTCTTTCTTGTCTGACTCGCCCATGCAGGAGCCCGCCCCGTGTTATCGCTGGACCCCGTGCAAAATAAATAGGTTAATCAGCATCTTATTAAAATGAAGTGCTTTAATCTGTAATTCCCGAGCTGCTTTGAAAACTCGCCGAGGTCAGCGGCTGCAGGAGCTGAGGGTGGGTGGGTGAGCAGGGAGTGATGCCAAAGGCACCGAGAGGCACCAGCAGCGTGAGGGGGTGCAGGGGCTGTGAGCAGCGATGCCAGGCAGGGACAGGCACAGAGGTGCCTGCACTGGGAACCCAGGGCCTTTGGGCTCAGGGCTTTTGTCCCGAGGAGGCCACGGAGATGCTCCAAGGGCTGGAGCTCCTCTGCTCTGGAGCCAGGCTGGGAGAGCTGCGGGTGCTCACCTGGAGAGGAGAAGGCTCCAGGGAGAGCTCCGAGCCCCTTGCAGGGCCTAAAGGGGCTCCAGGAGAGCTGCAGAGGGACTGGGGACAAGGCATGGAGGGCCAGGACCCAGGGAATGGCTTCCCAGTGCCAGAGGGCAGGGCTGGATGGGATATTGGGAAGGAATTTTTCCCTGGGAGGGTGGGCAGGCCCTGGCACAGGGTGCCCAGAGCGGCTGGGGCTGCCCCTGGATCCCTGGCAGTGCCCAAGGCCAGGCTGGACGAGACTGGAGCACTCTGGGACAGTGGAAGGTGTTCCTGCCATGGCAGGGGTGACACTGGATGGGCTTCAAGGTCCCTCTGAACCCAAACCATTCCACAATTCTACGCAGTAGGTGCTGGGTTGGGGCTGCCCTCAGGGCATGGAGCCCCTGGGAGTCTTCCTGCAGCTCAGGAGCTCCTGGCCGTGGGCTGCTGTGTCTGGGCACAGGATCCAGGGCTGGACGTGGCCCCACATTGGCGTCGGCACCAGAGGAACCCAGGCAGGGATTTTGTGCAAGTCGGTTCCTGCAGGGTTTTGTTGCCACAGTGAGTTCAGTGCCTGGGAGCTGTTTCAGGCTGTGCATTCCCAGTCTGGTCACTGCTCTGTTTAGCCTCAGTTTGCCCAAAGTCCCACCCCAGCTCCTGCATTTAAGCAAGAAAAACAGGGAGGAGAAAACAACCCAAGACCACAAAGCGCTGCGAATCCCAGCGCTGGGGCTGTTGGAGCGGCTCTCGCCGGCCGCGCTGGCAGATTTTAAGCGGAGGAAATGACCTCACCTGGAGGTCCCCGAGGCCGGCGGCGGCGTGAGGGCTGGGGCAGGGCTGGGGCCGGGCTGGGGAACGGGCCTGGCCCTCATTTCCAGCTGCCTGCAGCGCCCGGCCCGGCCCCGCACACGGCTCCGTGCAGAGAAGGATGGAGCTGGCTTTTCACAGCCTCCCCTGCGCTGGGCAGCAAAAGGGAAAATCAGCAGGGGTCAGGGCCAGGATTGTGGTGAAACTTGGCCCCCAGGATCCAGCAGGAGATGTTGCGGGAGTGGTGGAGCAGGGTGGATACACGGCAAGGTGAACTCCCTCCCCCCTGCTCTGCTTCGCCCCCCTGGTCCCTCCATCGCTGCGATTTTACCCCCCTTGTTTTCTCGGTGGGTTCCTGGCTTGGCTGTTGGTGCAGCTGCCGGGCGCCTGGCCCCGAGCCAGCCCCTGCCAGATGGCGCGGGGCTCTCAGACGTGCTGCACTCCATTCCCTGTCCCGGCTCCCGCTATTTAATCAAATTATAGGAAAAGTCAATTTGCTGGATTCCCGTTCTCCGCTGCCTCCCCCATCCCCCCCCAGCCCACGCGTGGCTCCCTCTGCCCACAGCACCCGGCAGCAGCCTGGACCAGGGCCTGGAATTCTCTTTTTTGAGCGAGGCACAAAGGGCAGCTGCCAGTGTGTCAGGATTTGCCCTTCCCCCTCTCTCTTTTTTTTTTTTTTTGTCTTTATTTTACAAGCTCCCTGTAGAATCACAGAGTCATTAAGGTTGGAAAAGCCCTCTAAAGGTCACAGAGTCCAACTGTTCCCCAGCACTGCCAAGGCCACCACTGACCCACGTCCCCACGTGCCACATTCACACATTGTTTGAACACTTCCAGGGGTGGTGACTCCACCACTGCCCTGGGCAGCCCCTTCCAGTGCCTGACAGCCCTTTCCATGAAGAAATTTTCCCAATATCCAGCCCAAACCTCCCCTGGCCCAGCCTGAGGCCGTTCCCTCTCCTCCTGTCCCTGTTCCCTGCGAGCAGAGCCCAACCCCCCCGGCTGCCCCCTCCTGTCAGGGACTTGTGCAGAGCCACAAGGTCCCCCCTGAGCCTCCTTTGCTCCAGCCTGAGCCCCTTTCCCAGCTCCCTCAGCCGCTCCTGGGGCTCCAGCCCCTTCCCAGCTCTGTTGTCCCTTGTTGGATTTCTGGGGGGGCTTTGGGGTAGTGTTTTTAAACAAGAAGAAGCCTGGCAGCGGCTGCCCACGGCCATGGTGGAGTCACCATCCTGGAATTGTTCTAAAAACGTGTGGATGTGGCACTTGAGGACAGGGGTTAGTGGTGACCGTGGTGGTGGTGCTGCTGCTTTGATGTTGGACTTGATCTTAAAGGTCTCTTCCAACCTTAAGGATTCTCTGATTCTGACTTTTATTTCCCACCATCAATTTTGCCCCTTTTTGCTGGTGAGGACCAGGGCTGGAAGGGAGCAGCTGGCTGTGGGGAAAAAGAAACTCAGGCAAGTTTCCTTCCCAAAGAGAACCGTGTGTGCCAGGCAGAGCCCAGCCCCTGCCCCACCTCTGCTTTCAGCTGGATTTAAAAAAAATGATTATCGGTTTCAGAATGAATCAAAGGGGATGAAAATAAGCTGTGACAAAAGTTCTCACATCATTCTGAGTGCTATTTCAGTTTCTTTGAATGCCGTTTCGGTTTCTTTGCGTGTTGAATTTGTGCTTTAAAAAAAGAAAAGTCTGTTTTTGTCCTGGCAGAAGCTGATTTTCAGTCAGGGCTTTCTAGGATGGGCTTGGTTAATTTAGAAGGGAAGGAAAAGCTTTTTCTTCTGCTTAATGTTCTGTTAAATCACAGAGCTGAGCAGTGCTGCAGAAATCTGTCCCAGGAGCTGTCCAAGGGCTGTCTGAGAGTCGTCCCCTCCCCTGTGACAATGCCTGTGAGGGGCTGCTCAGCCCCCCCGTGCCTCAGTTTCCCTTCAGCCTGCTTTCCCTGTGGGCTTGGAGCAGGGGCTGTGCTCGGGAGCCTGGCACAGGGCAGGGTTGGCACAGGGGGGTCCTGAGGTGCCCGCTGCCCCTGCTCAGCCCGTCCCCCTGGTGTGGGGTCACTGCAGCAGTGGTGGCTTTTGTGGTTACCCAGAACAAGTTATAACCATGGAAAACGGAACTGGAGCGGAGTCGAAACTTCTGCTGGAGCCGGGCAGGTTCTGGGGACCACGGAGGGTGACAGGAACACAGAGGAGTCCTGTGCCCTCTGCCCTGTCCTCTGTGCCCTCTCCTCTGTCCCCTGTCCCCTGTGCCACGCCCTGCCATGGGCAGGGACACCTCCCACTGTCCCAGGCTGCTCCAAGCCCCAGTGTCCAGCCTGGCCTTGGGCACTGCCAGGGATCCAGGGGCAGCCCCAGCTGCTCTGGGCACCCTGTGCCAGGGCCTGCCCACCCTCCCAGGGAACAATTCCTTCCCAAGATCCCATCCAGCCCTGCCCTCTGGCACTGGGAAGCCATTCCCTGGGTCCTGTCCCTCCAGGCCCTTGAAAGGTCAGTTGAGTGAAGCACTTGCTGCTCTGTTGTGGTGGGAGAGGTGGTCAAACACTGCTGAAGTTTGAGGTTTGAAGTTTAAGCTGTGCAGGGTTGGGGGCAGCCATGGTGAGGATGTGGGGCCGTGGAGTCACCAAGCCCTTCTCTTCAACCCCTTTCCTGCCCCACAGGTGTATCCATCCAACTCAGGTGATGACTACAGCAGGGATCCAGCTGGATATACTCCCTCGAAACCTCCCAGCACTGTGTATCCTGGAGCCTTTTATATGACAGGTGAGTTACTCCTCAGAGCAGGGGCAGCTTTGCCCGTTATGGGCCATGGGAGGGATTGCAATATGGAGGGGGCTCAGGGCAGGAGTGTGTGAGAGACACTGCAGTCCCAAAATCATGGAATCCTGGAATTTCCTGAGCTGGAAGGGGCCCTCAGGGATCATCAGTGCAGCCCCTGGCCCTGCACAGACACCCCAACAACCCCAGCCTGGGCATCCCTGAGAGCGCTGTCCAAACGCTCCTGCAGCTCTGGCAGCCTCGGGGCCGGGCCCATTCCCTGGGGAGCCTGGGCAGTGCCCAGCAGCCTCGGGGGGAAGAACCTTTCCCTGAGCTCCATGCCCAGCCCTGACCCAGCTCCAGCCGTTCCCTGGGCTCCTGTCCCTGTCCCTGTCCCAGAGAGTTTGTCCTGATTCGCTCAGTGGGTGATGCTCAACACAGGCAGGACATGCTGGGGACAGTCCCAGCCCCTCAGCCAGGGCTGATTTGTGTCCCCCCGGGGGCTGGGGGCTGCCTGCCGGTGTCCCTGCCCCACTCAGCTCTGGGTTCTTTGCAGACGGACTCCATAACTCGCCTGACCTGTGGAGTTCCCCGGGTGCCATGAGCCAGTCGAGTTACGGTGCCATGCTGGGCAGCTCCTCGTCCCCGCTCCCGCAGTCCAGTGGCTTCAACAGTTTACATCAGCATGAACGCATGGTAACGTGTCCCATGGCTCTGGCACCTCCTCCCCTGGCACCTGGGTCCTGCCCTGGCTGCCAAAGCCCCACAGCTTTCCCAGGGCCCCTCTCACCGCTCTCCCCCTCCCTGCCAGAACTACCAGCTGCATTCAGGAGAGGTGAACGGCGGACTCCCCTCCGTGTCCGGCTTCTCCTCAGCCTCCACGGCGTACGGAGTGTCCAGTCACACGCCCCCGATCAGCGGCACCGACAACATGATGGGTATGGCCAGTCACCAGAGTGACCCCCTGGCTCCACGGCCGGGCACAGCTCACCTGGAGAGCCAAGGCTTGTGCAAACCTGGTGCCTGAGGCATCCAGTGCACCCGGACACCTTTGGTCCCTCGTGTGTCACCTGTGCCTGCAGTCCCTGCCCGGGGAAGAGGCACAGCGAGGTTCTTGCTGCTGGAGCACCCGGGTGCTGGTCTGGGGGTTTACACCTCGTGGGGTGGGTCTGGGAGGAGCCCAGGAGCTCTGGCCTTATCTCCTGGAGGTGCTGTGGCTTAGGTGAGTTGCGGAAGGATTTGTACCTGTGTGAAGCTGCTCCCCTGGATCCAGAACGGGAATGTTCGTGCTGTGTTTGATACCAACGTTAACCCCCAGTGCTTTAATCTCTGACCCTGCTGAACCTGTTACAAAACCTGCTACTGAAATAGCTCGTGCTCCCCAGGAAATGAGGATCCCAACACAGATTTGTAGAAAAACCCTTGTTTTTCTATGGAGAAGCAAGTTTGGGATTCATAGACTGAAAGTATCATTAAGGTTGGAAGAGACCTCCGGGATCATCCGTTGGTGTTTGGGGGGGTCTGAGATGCCCCATGGTGATGGCTGTACTGCAGCAGAGATGTCTGATTGCTGCTGTTGGCACTACACCTCCAGCCCAGAGCTTGGAGAGATGTCCCTGCAGCCCCCTGAAGGCTGCCAAGAGAAGGTGCCCCATGCCCCAGCTGCTCCGAGCTGGACAAACATTGAATTTTCAAGCAAAGCACTAAAAGCAGAAAACTTCCACCCCAGAGCAGGTGACTCCAGAGAAGGTCTTGTAGGGTGCTGTGTCCTCTGGGGTCTGGGGCCTTGGCAGTGACATCTGTGTCCTCTCTTGGCAGGTAACAGAGGAACCACAGCCGGGAGCTCCGGAGACGCGCTTGGGAAGGCTCTGGCCTCGGTAAGAGCTTGGGGTGGTCCTGACCCGCTGAGGGTCCCTGCTGCTGCAGGGACCCTCTACCCAGCAGGAAATATGGACACATGCTGTGAATGCACCCCAAATCCAGGGCAGCCTCTGAGGGAGGGTTTTCCCCTCTCCGTGTGCTGCCATCTCAGTCCTGGTGCCTTTTGGTGGATGGGGAAACTGAGGCACTGATGGGGAATCTGAGGCAGTGCAGGCTGTGGTGGCCCTGCAGCCCCATTTCCAGCTTCGTGCCCTCCCAGCCTGGTGCTGCTCTGCCAAGACCACCCTACAGAGACCTCGTGGCAGGACTTGCAGGTCCCAGTAGTCCTTGCCCTGCATGTGCTGGTTCAGACTGGAGGGCACTGGTCTCACTGGGTTACCAGAGAGTTGCCTCTGTCCTGTTCAGTGATCTTTGCACGGTGGCACAGGGGTGCTGGCCATGCACCCTGCAACAATTCCTGACAGCTCCTGCTTCCTCCTGAGAGGGGACCTGAAGGGCAGAGGCTGCACTCAGGGGTGGTGACAGTGGGGACAGAGAGAGGCCCCGGGGTTATTGGGGGAACTGGGGGGAACTGGGCTCGGCCTTTGTGCTGGCTGTGGGTTTGGGGAGGGAGATGCCAGCGGGGTCCCAGTGGGTGGTGGGTGCCACTGGGAGGGGACAGCTAGCTCAGGGTGGCACTGCTGACCATCCCCCTTCTGTCCCTGCAGATTTACTCCCCCGACCACTCTAGCAATAACTTCTCCTCCAACCCCTCCACCCCCGTCGGGTCCCCACAGGGCCTCGCAGGTGAGTGACAATGAAAAGGGTAAGGGGGGGCCGGGTTTGCTTTGGGGAGCTCCCAGGCAGCGAATTCCCCAGGTCAGACCCAAGTCCTCAGCCCAGGGCTGGCAGCAACCCCAGGACCTTCTCCTGCCCTTCCTGACCCTGTCCCTGAGTGCCCCATCTTGGAGAGGCTGTGGCTGGATTTGCCTCCCATGGGAGAAGCGCAGCGAGAACTGGGAAGCCACCAAGTGGTTCAAACCCATGTTCAGCACATGCTGAAAGCCCATTCCTGGTCCCCTCGGGCAGCTCAGGTCCCGCTGTGCCCAGCAGAGCTGGTGCCCAGGCCCTCTGTGCCTGGGGTGCAGCATAACCTAGCCCCGAGGTCACAGCGAGTCACTGAGACCGGGGACGTCTGGACACCTCCTGAGGTGTGAAGGGCTGAGCCAGAGCAGAGCCCGCAGTGCCACGCGGTGCCACAGTGTCCATGTGGTGCCACAGTGGCCACGCAGTGCCACAGTGTCCGTGTGGTGCCACAGTGTCCACGCAGTGCCACAGTGTCCGTGTGGTGCCACGCCGTGCCACAGTGTCCATGTGGTGCCACAGTGTCCACGCAGTGCCACAGTGTCCATGTGGTGCCACGCAGTGCCACAGTGTCCACGCGGTGCCACAGTGTCCACGCAGTGCCACAGTGTCCGTGTGGTGCCACGCCGTGCCACAGTGTCCATGTGGTGCCACACAGCTCTCTGGTGGCCCATGTAGTGCTGTGGTGGCCCATGAGCTGTCAAGCAGTGCCGTGGTGGCCTCTGCACTGCCACGGGGAATGGTATGGGGCTGTAGTGGCCCATGCAGAGCCTGTGGTGCCACAGCGGCCCGTGCAGTGCCATGGTGGCCCATGCGGTGCTGTGGTGGCCCGTGAGGTGCTGCAGTGGCCCATGCGGTGCCACGGTGATCCATGTAGTGCCATGCAGTGCCACAGTGGCCCGTGCAGCCCCGTGTGGTGCTGGTGTGGCCCGAGCAGTGCCGGAGCAGTGCCGTGCGTGCCGCGGTGGCCGCTGCAGTGCCCCAGCTGCCAGCCCCATCTAGTGGCCGCCATGGCCGTGGCCGGTCCCCAAGCCTGCGTTTGTCCCCAGGCTCGTCGCAGTGGCCGCGGGCGAGTGGAGCGGGTGCCTTATCTCCCAGCTACGAAGGGAGCCTCCACACTTTGGTGAGTGGCACCAAAAATTCCAGCTTCTCCTTTTCTCTCTCATCCCTCGGGGCTTGGCGGTGAAGGGTTTTTGGGTGACATCCTCTCCCCTGAACGCCTGGGATCAGCTGGTTGGTCAGGGGTGGATATTGGGGTGGCAGCAGCTGAGCAGAGCCCGGTGGTGCCTCCCTGGCCTGGAGTCCCCCAGCAGCCTGGCACCCTCCCCCTGGCCCCAGCCCAGGCCCATCCCGGGCTCTGGCCCAGCCAAAGGGATTCCTGTCAGGTTTCTGCCTCCCTGCCCTGAGCAGTTCCACTTGTGTGGCCCCTCGTGCCTTTAGGTGATGGCACTGGCTGGGGGGGTTATTTCTCTCCATCCCTGCCCTGTGGCACCTGAGTCCAGGACTGGCACCAGCCACTCTGCAGTGCAGGGCAGCAGGAGGCTGCTGGCTTTATGGGATTGCAGTCATGGAATTGGATTGGAATCATGGAATGGTTTGGGTTGGAAGGGATCTTAAAGCTCATCCAGCTCCACCCCCTGCCATGGGCAGGGACACCTCCGACTAGACCAGGCTGCTCCAAGCCCCCTCCAACCCTGGACACTTCCAGGGATGGGGCAGTTAACACAGACCTGTCTCTGTCCTGCCCTTCCAGCAAAACAAAATGGAAGACAGGTTGGACGAAGCCATCCACGTGCTGAGGAACCACGCCGTGGGCCAGACCTCTGCCATGCCCAGCAACCATGGGGACATGCACGGGCTGCTGGGCTCAGCACCACCCCACAGTGCCGCCGTGGGCAGCCTGGGCCAGGCCTTCCCCGCCTCGGTCATGGCCCTGGGGAACAGGCACCCGAGTCTGGTGAGTGTGGGAGCACTGTGGCAGCTGGCAGGGACACGCTGGGGACACGTGTCACGTGCGGGGTGCCCTGGCATTCAGGGGGACGTTGCCTTTGGTGCAGGAATAGCTCAGTGTGGTCCAGCTTGGGTCAGGTGTTGGCAGCGTTGCGTGGGTGACATGCACAGAAGTCACTCCCCATGTTCCTGCAGGGAGAGTTGAGTCATGGAATCCCAGAGTGGTTCGGGTTGGAAGGGACCTCAAAGCTCATCCAGTTCCACCCCCTGCCTGGGCAGGGACACCTCCCACTGGACCAGGTGGCTCCAAGCCCCGTCCAGCCTGGCCTTGGACACTGCCAGGGATGGGACAGCCACAGCTGCTCTGGGGACATTGAGTGCACCCTTGGCACAAGCTCCGTGTGCACTTCCCTTGTTTGTGCCCCTTCTCAGGGCAGGCAGAGGTGGTGAGAGAGCTGCTCTTCTTTCCCTGCAACATGACTGGAAATCCCTCAAAACAACTTCAAGGCATCCCTGGGATATGCAGGGAGGAGAAGAGGGATTCAGTGGGTACAAGAGTGCCAGGTGTCACCAGGAATTCCCTGCTCTGAATGGTTTGGGCAGGCACCGTGTCCCTCTGTGCACGTGGGGAGTGCTGGTGTGTGAGGGCTCATTCCAGCTCCAAGGGAATGTGATGGATCCAGGGTTCCCTGAGCATGTGGATGCTGGGGTCCTGTGCTGGGTCACCTGGGTCCCCTCTTGTCTAGAGGCTGGTGACCACAGCAGCACATTTTTGGCAGAGCTGCTTGCCTGCTGCAGCAAACAGTGACACGTCTCCAGAGAACCAGTTGTGATCCCCTTCCAGGCTCCCTGGATTCTGCTCCTGACCTGGGAATGAGATGTGTGTCCTCTGTAGGCTGCTGCCAGCTGGGGAGCTAGCAGGGCTGGCTCTATCCTGTCACTCCCCAGCCTGTGTAGCAAAGCCTCGGGGCCGTGGGCTCAGAAGGGGCCCTCACCCTTTGCTTCCAGCTCCTTTGGAGCCAAGTTTATGTTGCTGGGATGTCCCTTTCTCTGGTGGCACTTGGGAGGTGGCAGAAAGAGTGGTGCTCAGTGGAGACAGGACACGCGTCCTCTCCGGTGTGCTGCCTTACAGAGGGGCTGTTCCTCGGGGGGCACAGCACTGACAGGGGCTCTGGGCCGGGTCCGGCTCCTGTTCAGAGCAGGGGGCTGCAGTGCCCCCACCACGGTCCCTGGGGAGCTGTGCTGGAGCAGGCTGGCTCTTCCCTCCCTCATTCCCAAGCCCCAGGTGTGGGAGCGTGAGGGGAGCTGTGCCTCAGCCCGGTCCGTGGAGCCCCAGGGTGTCCCTGGGTGGCTGTGCTGGGCTGACTGTCCCCATTGCCCGCTGGCCATGACACAGCTCTGCTCATTGTGCTGCAGGTGGGAGGAGGCCACCCCGAAGATGGGTTGTCCAGCAACCCCAGCTTGCTCCACAACCATGTGACACTTCCATCACAGCCCAGCTCCCTCCCGGACCTCAGCAGGCAGCAGGACACCTACAGTGGTAAGGCAGCTCTGCACGGGTGCAGGATGGGGCTCACCTGTGCCAGGGGTTACCTGTGCCAAGGGTCACCTGCTGGGAGGCGTGGGGATCACCTGTGGGGTTTGGGTCCTGCCCTGTGCAGCAGCAGCCCGGAGGAGATGGATGTCTCTGCAAGGCTGGTGCTTCCTTGCAGCATTCACGGGGCAGTTTCTACTTGGAGCCTTTTCCAGAGGTTTCACAGAGTCCCAGAATGGTCTGGCTTGGAAGGGACATTAAAGCCCATCCCATTCCACCCCTGCCACGGGCAGGGACACCTTCCACTGTCCCAGGCTGCTCCAAGCCTCATCCAGCCTGGCCTTGGACACTGCCAGGGATCCAGGGGCAACCCCAGCTGCTCTGGGCACCCTGTGCCAGGGCCTGCCCACCCTCCCAGGGAACAATTCCTTCCCAGTATTCCATCTAACCCTACATGTCTGACCTGTATTTTCCTGTCCCCCTGCCAGGTGTGGGTGCACAGTTCGCAGTGCTCTGCTGTATAGGTTGGGTTCCTGTGTTGGAGGGTCCGGGAAGTAAGGGGGAGAACAGGGAGCGTCAGCAGGGCAGAGCCAGCACCCCTCCATCTTCCCTGAGTGTGGAGCAACAATGCAGGATGAGTTTGGGATGCCAGTGCAGGAGCAGGGCCTGGGGACCCCCCAGCCTGCTGTGTAGGTCAGGCCCCTCAAACCCTGGGTGTGGCTCTGCTCTCTCTGCAGGCTTGTCCGGGGGGCTGGGGCGGAGCAGCGTCTCCTCAGGAACAAGCGAGATAAAGAGGGAAGAGAAGGAGGATGAAGAGAACACGTCGGTGGCAGATAACTCCGAAGAGGAGAAGAAGGAGCTGAAACCCTCCCGGAACAGAACAAGGTGCTCTTTGAACAGGTCTCTCCCTTCACTTTCTCTGTCCCCAGGCCAGGGGTGTTTGGGCTGGGGGGCACTGGGCTTGGCCCGGTTTGGCCTGGGGTCACCCTGCGGCACAGACCCCCCCAGCCCCTGCCCACCCTGGAGCCTGGTGTGGTCTCACACAGCCTGGGCTCCTGCTACTGCCCCAGGGGGAAGGGTCCCTGCCACCCTCCTGCTGGCTCCTGTCCCTGTGGCCTCGAGGCGTCCTCATGCTCCTAAAGCAGAGGGAGGCACCTTATCCTGCACTCACCTGCAGGCTGTGCAGGGAAGGAGTGAGTGCTCAGCCCCAGGCAGGGACAGTCTGACCCCTTCCCTGCCTTGGGGCATCTCTGCTCTCTGCTTTGGGCTCCTGCATCCTCTCTCACATCCAGCCAGAGGAGTGGCAGTGGCTCAGGTAGAGTCCTTCAGCGTGCTGGCTGCTCTGCAGCCTCGCCACCAGCTCGGAGACCTCACCAGGGTGATGGTGCCCAGAGAGGCAGCACCAGCGCCGCTGCTGCCCTGGAGGCAGAGGGCTCCGTCGTCCCAAATTCCAGCTGGGGATTCCAGTGTTGGCCTTCACCTTGTCTGGGCTGCCCTGCACTCTCCCAGCAACAAGCTCAGGCCTTAATCACATTGTGGTTTCTTTCTTTGCTGTTTAAAAACAAAACACAACAAAAAAGAGGCAGAAGAAGAGCCTTAACTGCTTCTCTCCGAAGCCCCTGCGTGTGCCTGCGTGTGGCACAGGCCAGCAGGTCCTGGCAGGGCACGTGGGGGGCTCGGCATCTTGGTGCCTCACCGTGTGTTTCTTGTCTGTGAGTTGACCAGTGCTGAGAGTGCACGCGAGGAATGTCCCTGTCTCGTTCTTATTTTAAACCATTAGTCAAGATGAGGATGAGGAGGACGATCTTCTTCCCCCAGAGCAAAAAGCCGAGAGAGAGAGAGAAAGGAGGGTCGCCAATAATGCCCGTGAGCGCCTGCGGGTTCGTGACATCAACGAGGCCTTTAAAGAGCTCGGACGCATGTGCCAACTGCACCTAAACAGCGAAAAACCGCAGACCAAACTGCTAATCCTACACCAGGCCGTATCAGTCATACTGAACCTGGAGCAACAAGTTAGAGGTCAGTGAGGGTCCCGGAGTGGTGATATTTTACGTATCTGATCGGCACGGGGCTGTCTGTCTGTCTGTCTCCTGTGACGTGCTGTGGTGCCTCGCACTGTCTCTCTCCCTTGTAGCCTTGGGGACCAACCCAAGGCTGTCGATGTCCTTTTTATGTTGGTTTTTTTTTTTTGCCTTTTTTGCATCCATCCCTGCTGTTCTCTCCTTTGTCCCCCGCTGCCACCGCGTGTGCTGCATGCCGGTCCCGCGGGGACGCCTGTGCCGTCCTGCTTCCCTGCAGCCAGGAGCGCTCCGTGCTTGGCCAGCAAAGTGACAGAAACCCCACCAGGAAATCTCCCAGAGGGGTCCAGCTCTGCCGTCTCCAAGGGCTGCTCCAAGCACAGAGCCCGTTCCTGTCCCTTCTGTGTGCCTGACGGGGCTCTACGCCCCTGTCCCCACAGTGTGGCACCTGGCAGAGCCCTGGGACCATGGGAGCTGTGCGAGGGCAGCAGGATGCCCTGGGCTGAGCAGCCCTCGCTGCCTGCACTCACTGGTGTCCGACACAAGCTGGGGGCACTGTGCATTCCGAGCCCGGAGCTGCCAGCGGGCACCTGCAGGCTCTGCCCCTCACCGGGACACCCTCAGGGCACCCTCGCTTCCTTCCACACGCGTGTGCACCCATGGGGTGTGCGCCCATCCCAGGGAGGGGAAGCGAGGGGCGGCTGTTCCGCTCCGAGGACGTGGCTGCTTTGTCCCGCACCCCGCAGTGCATGCTCCCGCTCCCGCTCCCGCTCCGGCCCGCGGCGGGCGTGCCGGGGCAGGATAACTCCTTTCTCTCTGCAGAGCTGTCGTAACACGCGTCGGGGGCTGTGCCTGGCTGTGCTCCTCTCTGCTGGCCTTGCTGTGCCTTGATGTTGGAGTCCTTTGTGCCTCTCTTCAGTTTGTAATTTTTTGCCTTTCATAACATGTATATTTTTTCCTGTCTTCTTTTTTAATTTCCCCTTTCTTTTGATTTTTTTTTTTTTTTTTTTTTGAGTTTTTATTTTTTGGTTCTGTTCTTTCCGATCTCCTACAGACAGTCCCCAGCCGTGACCTCTCGGTGGTCCCACTCTACCTTGTACTTGCTGCTCGCGGATGCCAGGCAGGACCGAGGGTGGGGCAGGGCTTAGGCAGAGTTGGCACCGTGCTCACTTTGGTCTCCCACGCTTGTCCCTTTTTAAACCCTTCCTGGAGGCAGCCAGGGAGGTGGCTGAGCCCTGCAGGCTCCCTCAGCAGTTAGTGCAGACAGGCAGTGTCCCCTCTGTGGGTTTGTGCTGCTTTCCAGGAGAGAATCCCACCCTCGCACCCCTCTGGCAGCACTGCCATGGGAGCGGGGCCATCAGGTCCCTGTGTGCCCAGCCAGGGCTGCCAGGATCCTCCCGCTGCCACAGCAGCTACAGGAAGGGAAGGGAGGAGACTGAGGAGTTTTAGGCTGGTTGGTGACCCCCAGGGGCACAAGGCAGCCGAAGCAGCCCCTCCTCACACAGTACCAGCTGCCAGTGGTACGTGCTGGTGGTGGGGAGACGGCTCTGTCCTGCCCAGCTGTGACATCCGAGCCTTGTCCCTGCTGGGGGAGCCACCAGCCAGGACTGTGGCCACCAGCAAGGACCTGCAGCCACTGGCCTGTGCTGGAGGAAGGACGTGGGATCCTGCTGTGGGGGGCACAGGTGCCAGGATGGCCCCATCCCCCTGCCCGTCCTGGGCGCAAGGAGAGAAGGTGGCAGTGCCAGCTGGGGCAGCGAGGAGGGGACACAGGCAGGGACAAGGCAGCGAGGAGAGGGTGCAGCAGGGACAGTGGGCAGCCCTCTGTCCCACACAGGCCAATGCCTGCCCGGGAGCCCTTGCTCTCCCTTCACACGGCTGTACACTGTCCGGAGGCTCTCCAGGAAGGCTCTGACTCTGCCGCCCCTCTTCGCTAAAGGCTTATCCCCACAGGCTGTCCCAGTGTCAGCTCTCACCCAAGGACCCTCCTCAGATAGGTGTCTTCCTGCAAGAAGTTTTGCTCTGGGGGCGAAGGTCGTCTGGGCTTAAATTGGGGGTTTCGAGGCAATGGGCAAGGCCACAGTTCAAGATGCTGCCAGCACAACTTTGTTTCCCCCCATCCCTGCCTGTGTCGGGCATCCCTGGGGAGCTGTCAGCAGTGGGGCTCTCCCAGAGCTTCTGACTGTGCCTGAAAAAGACAATCACCCCTTCTGGTGGGCTTCTGGCTGTGTGGAAAGATCGGGATTCAGTGTCTGCATCCGAGTCTGATCCTCAGAGCAGCCCTGGCTCCTGCTCTCGATGCTGCCCCGGCCCCTAAGAGGGTGCCAGGCCAGGCTGCTCCTGCTGCTGCAGCACCACCACTGCTCCAAACACCTGCACTGGGAGCTGCAGATGGAATCTGGGAAGGAGATCTTACAAAGAGGGATTTGCTTCCTGCCAAAATCTTTCCTTGGGGGACAAACCTTATGGTTTTGGTGGAGACCCTCCCCCAAACTGTGAGTTTTCAGTCGAAAACAAACAGGAAGGCATAATTTTGCAGAGCGTAGAAGGTGTCGGTGGCGATGCTCCATCACTGCCTGCCCTTGCCCCCAGTGCCCCCTCCAGCCCCCTGGGCACCTGGCCCTGTGCTGGCAGCACCTTCCCCTGGCTCGCAGAGGTGACACAGCCCGGGCTGCTCTGGGAAGCACCCGGAGGAATTGGCTTTGCAAAGTGAGGCCGTTTGGGCCGTTTCCAGTGGACACCCGGAGCACTCCCAGCACGGCAACATAGAGCTCCCCCTCGGTGCCACCCCCTGACTAACCCCTGTGGTGCTATGAACCCAGCAGTACAGACGAGGCCTTGTCACTGGAGGACAAAGATCTGAGGGACCGGGAGAGGAGAATGGCCAATAACGCCAGGGAAAGGGTGCGTGTGCGGGACATTAACGAGGCCTTTAAAGAACTGGGACGCATGTGCCAGATGCACTTAAAAACGGACAAAGCACAGACCAAACTGATCATCCTACAGCAAGCGGTGCAGGTCATTCTGGGCCTGGAGCAGCAAGTACGAGGTATGGTACCACTGGCAGGTGCATTTCGGGGCCTGTCTCTCCCCCTGTCTCTGCATGCTCGTGCTTCTCTGTCCTGACTCCTGCTTTCGGTGTGAGGTGTGTGTTTGCAGTGCCAGCAGCACCTCTGGATGCTGATCTCTCCCCAGCCCCGGCCCAGGGTGGATTTGAGGCTCCTCTCTCCCTCTCCGCTCATGCTTAATGGGAATTTGGCACCTGGATTCCATTAAGCAGCTTTGGAAAATTCAGTCCTCAGCTCTGAGTGCTGGCTGAGGCACTTGGGGGTTCCTGTAACAAGCACATGGAGATGCCCTGGCACAGAGTGCCCAGAGCAGCTGTGGCTGCCCCTGGATCCCTGGCAGTGTCCAAGGCCAGGCTGGAGGGGGCTTGGGGCACCCTGGGATAGTGGAAGGTGTCCCTGCCCATGGCAGGGGATTGGAACAAGATGGGCTTTAACATCCCTTCCAACCCAGACCATTCCATGATGCCATGTTTAAATTGGCGTGGGGGTGCAGCTGGGCCTGGGTTCTGCTCGAGCAGGGGCCTGGCTGGATTCGCTGTGGGGAGCAGCGAGCGGTGCACGGAGCCCATCTCCTCACACGGTCCATGGGCCTGCCCGGGACTCTGTCCCCACTGTCCCTCTGGGGTGCTGCTGCCCACACTGAGGTTGCTCCCCTCCCCTCCTGTTTTGGGCACAGAGCGCAATCTGAACCCAAAAGCGGCCTGCTTGAAGCGTCGGGAAGAGGAGAAAGTGTCCGGAGTGGTAGGAGACCCCCAGATGACACTTTCAGCTTCACATCCTGGTCTAGGAGACGGTCACAACCCTGTTGGACACATGTAAAGGTACCGTTCCCCACCTGTGATCCCACATCCCCAGCCCTGTGCCCACATGCCGTGCTCTGCTCCGGCTGCTCAGCCCGCTCCCTCAGCACCAGCCCTGCTTCATTTACCTGAAATCAATGACTCGCATGTGGGCAGGGCCTGGCACAGGGTGCCCAGAGCAGCTGGGGCTGCCCCTGGATCCCTGGCAGTGTCCAAGGCCAGGTTGGAGGGTCTTGGAGCAGCCTGGGACAGTGGAAGATATCCCTGCCCATGGCAGGGGGTGGCACTGGATGAACTTTAAGGTCTCCTCCAACCCATTCCATGATTCTCTCTGTGTGTCATGTGCCCCATGGACACCCAAAGCCTCTGGCCCACAGGAGGGTGCAGCCCCACTGCTGGGATGGGGGGATTTTGGAGCTCTCTGAGTGGGCTCAGCTCTGCTCTGCACCTCCCAGTCCTGCCCCAGTTGGCTACTGGAAACCAGCAACTCCTTTTCCTTGCAGCTCTATGAGATGGAATGGGCAGGTCCCAGAAATGCCAAGAGAGTCAGAGAAGGTGAAAATCCCCCAGGGAGGCTGTGGCAGGCACAGGCTCCGATGGGCTGTTTTTAGAGAACCCAGGAGCATCTGAGCCTGTTTATCCAAGCAGTGCAGAGATGGTGGGGGGATTGAGCAGATCCAGGAGTGGCAGGTCAGGAGCTGATCCCATGGAGTGCACAGAGGAGGACACAGTCCCTTGGTGTCCCCTGCCCCAGTGGGTGCCTGGGGATGGCCTGACCAAAACAAAGCTCAGCTGCAGCCCTGTCCAGCCCTGCGGGGACAAGCTGCAGCAGGAGCCAGTTTTATTCTCATTTGGGTTTCTATCACTTCAGACTTTCCTTTTTTTTTTATTATTTTCTTTGTAGATCTTTTTGTTCCTCTGGATACGGAGATCTGTAGGAAGAAAACCCTCGGTGTGACCTGCAACCTTGCTGAACCATAAACTGTAGTACTGCTCATACTGACACACGCAGACGGATCCTGGCGTGACGTAAGGGGTGGAAAAAACACTTTGTCAGAAACAAAACGGAAACAAAAAAATTGCCTTAAGTATAAAGTGCAGAACAGTCAATACATATCACTCAGTTAGGAGGGGGTGGCGTGTTCTCTTGGCTTGTTCACAAGCAGCCAGCAGCAAAATTGTGCCTAAGCTTGATATTTCTTTTTTAAAAAAAAAGAACATTAGTTATGAGATTTTTTATGTAGAACAAATAGCAATGCCTTTTGGTTTTTTTTAGCTTCTTTTGCATATGTTTTGTAAGCAACGAAAAATTTTTTTTTGTATAAAAACATGTCTTGTACCCTCCGCTTTTCTGCTGCTGTTTCTATAGTTAACGTTGCATCTTTAGGATCAACCAGAATATTAAAATTGTATTAAGAGAGACTGGATATAAAGAGAGGAATTCTCAGATTCGGCTCGGAAAGCCACTAAAAGCGAATGTAGCCACAGTGAGGGAATGTTCTTCCTTGCCTGGCTTGTACCTTCCATGACAAAAAACAAACAAACTCATGTGCTGAATTCACCATCTCTTTGCTTCGGCCACTTCTGATTTGGGAAAAGGAAGTCAAACAGCAAAGCAAGTGGCAGCAGTGCTCCCGCTCCTCCGGGCGGTGGCCGAGGTGCTCGGCGAGGTTTGCTTTATTCCCGGAGATCCCGAGGCCCCGCGGTTCCCTGTGGGAGAGGACGTGGCCACAGCTGTCCCAGAGCGTCGCCGTGGGGAGGATGAGCTGCTGGGAGAGAGCAGGCCCCGAGTGGAGGAGAACCAAGGGACTGAGGCGCTTCCAGGTGAGCAGAGCAGCAATGGATGCACGAGGGAAGCCTCTTCCCACATGCCAGAGCTGTCGGAGGCACTTCCAGGAGCAGTGCTGAACAAAGACCAACTGAACAAAGCTGGAGCACTGGCAAGAGGCGGAGGCAGCCGGAGCACGGCAGCAGCAGCAGGATACAGGGCCAGGAAGCCGGGCAGCAGCAGACCTGAGGATGCTGGAGGCAGGAAAGGAGCAGCGACCTGGTTCACTCCAGCCCTCGGCAAAGCCATGACGAGCAGCAGGATCCCTCCTCCTTGCAGTGGAGCCACCACCCTCAGAAATGCAAAATGCTGGCTCGGGGAGAGGGGTGGCTTCTCACCCTGCTGTCACCTGCTGTCACATCTCCCGAGCATCCTTGGAGGCAAACTGAGCTCAGCACGGTGCCGTGGGATGTGAGTGGCCACTGTCACCTGCACGTGGGCTTCTCTCTCGGCACTGAGAAGGAGGGCAGCAGGAGCGCCTGTCCCGCACCATGTGCTCCAGCAGCCAAGCTGGGCCAGCCATCCCTTCACTCCGAGGGATTCCCAGTCACTCCAGACCACTCTGGTGTGCTCAGCAGGAGGAGGATCCCTGGCAGCCCCTCTGGGTGCCCCGGAGGTGTGGAGCAAACAAAGAGGTGCTGGGCAGTGCTGAGCTGCAGCAGCTGTCTGGAGATGGCCATGGAAAAACATCCAGCAGGAATCTACTCTTGTTTCTTCCCTCTCCTTCCCCTTCTGAAACATTTTGTGCCTGGTTCCTCCCAGCTCTGCAGAGCCCAGTCAGGCAGGATGGTGCACGGGACACGGGTGCTGGTCTGGGGGGATGTGGGGACCCCCCTCTCCCCTGCAGGGTCCGTCTCTCCCCTGTGCTGCTCCAGCCTGGGCTCCTGGGGAAGCTGTGTTGCTTTGGCACGGGGAAAGGGAGGGACTGGCAAACAGGATTAGGTCCTGTGGCACTTCCCAGCAACCCCAGGCTTTGGCATAACCTGGTGCTCCTCCATGCTCATGGCTGTGCTTTGTGCTCTGGCAAACCCTGCTGGAAGTGCTCAGGGCAGTGCTTATCTCCAACCCACACCTGGGCACTGTGGCCTCAGTGCCTAGAGCAGCTCCAAACGGAGCCACTCCAAGTGCCAGGGCAGGATGGGACTGTCCCTGCTGCCCCTGGCCCTGCCCTGGGGCTCCCCAACATCCAAGCATCGCTCTGAAGCTTTTGGGTGCTCCTGGCTTTCCCCAGATTGCTGCTGCCAATGAGTGAGACCTCAGCAGCCCCAGCTCTGTCCCTGGGAAGGCCAGCAAAGCTCAGTGGTTCCAGTAGCCCAGGTTCTTCTTGCCTGTGTCAACAGACACATTTTTGCCTAATCAGCTCATCAGGTTACGACACTTCCCTCCCTTGGGTTCTTCTGGCTGCCGAAGCAGCGCGCAGGGAGATGGATGAGGTTTTCCTCTGTGTGTGACAGCCTTGACTCCCATTCATGCTCTGGAGTGCAAATCGGAGGGCTCAGCAGCTGCTTTTTTGTTTCATCCATGAGAGCTCCTGCTGCACTGGTGAGACCGTGCTGGGGCTGCACAGTACCCACTGCTCAGGGGTTTTGGCTGGCTCAGTGCCCCTGTCCCAGGGCCAGGAGGGAGGGAGCGGTGTCCCAGGACCAGGGCGGGATGGAACAATTCCCCAGGACTGGGAGGGATGGAGCAGTGTCCCAGCCCTGGAAAGCTTGAAACCCTACAAAAAATATTTAAAAGTGCTTCCCAGACCCTTTGATTTTGCCCCAAGAATTGGAGGTGGCAGTCATGGACAACGGGACTTAAAGAGACTAGTCAAGAAAAATCCATAAATGCAACAAAATTGGAAATCTGAGAAGATTTATGAGTTGTGCACAATTTTGCTGAACTTCTTCATCCCCTCCAAGTCCTGAAGGCCAGGAGGGAATCCTGATGAGCCAGAGCCTTTCTCACCATCCCTGAATCCCCAGGCATTGCAACAAAAATGGGGCTTTTCAGCTGCATTTAGGTGGTTTAAGATGTTATTTTGACAGCAAACCCGGCCAACTTCCTTCCATGGCAAGGCTTGGGTGAAGATCCTTGAGTATAAGCCCTCAGAGCCAGGGTTTGGAGAGATCATCTCAAAAGCACAATGTAGGGGGTGGCAGTGCTGTCTCTGGAGCTGCCTCGATGGCACAGGGTGGGAGCTTTGTGTGCCAGCCCAGTGTGGCCTCAGTGGCATCTCTGCTTTCCAGGTGCTCAGGGAACAACTGGGAAGAGCAGCAAGGAAAAATTCCTTTGTCTTGCCAGCGTGTTTGGCTCGGTGTGAATATGGTGCCTGTAACCTGCCAGGGGAAGTGGCTTTTCTGAAAACGACCGCTGCTGGGTGCTGTCCCCAAAAACCACCAGCCCAGCCCCAAAATGTCACCCTGTAGCCATGAAACTCTTGTCTTTAGGTGTTGTGGTCAGCGAGAGCCAGGTCTGTGCCCTGCCCAGCCCGCAGCTCTGCTCCATTCCACTTGGGATCTTACAGATCCCCAAACCTGCCTGTCTGCGTGTCCCCCACACCAGTGCCAGGAGAGGTGTCACAGGTGGGTGACATGCTGTAGGGTGCCATTTATTCCATTTTCTCTTTCCTCTCTCAGCCTTTGCTTGCATGGCTGCTCCTGGGGACACGCGCCCTCTTCTTTGGGGGCCACTGAGCCCCCCCAAAGCTTCCTTCATCAGACAGGGGGGCTGCCTGCCCTTCTGTGCAGCTTCTAGTTCCTCTTTTCCCAGGCTGCATCCCAGTGAAGCAGCAGAACTGGGACACTGCCATGGGGCATTTCTTATGTCTGGGGTCCCCAGCCCAAGGGCCTCCTCTTTCCCCCCTCAGCCAGCCCCCTGCCTCCCTGCACACAAGCTGTACATGCCACAGTACTGGGGAGTGTCTGGAATCCAGTCTATGAACAGTCAAATTGCAGATTTTTGTTCTTTCTCCCTTTTCACCTGCTTTTGCCCCAGAGCAAAGCAGCTGCAGCCTCCCGTGGGCTGGTGCTCAGGCAGCAGTGGCAGCCTGGCTGCTCCTGCTCACAGCCCCAGGGAGCAGAATTCCAGCTGTTTGCCCGTGACCCTCCGGCAGACCTACTCACAGCCTGCCTGGAGTTCAGCCCCAGCCAGCCTCTCTCGTGGCTCTCTGCTCCCCTGCTTTCACAGCTGTCCCACAGAGGTGTGTTGGCAGGAAGGATGGAACCTAGCTGGGGTTTCCTCAGGAGGCTGCAATTCCAGACTCGGTGCAGAAACTGCTCTCCAAGGTCCTTTGTGTCTCACCAGTGTCCCCACTGAAGCCAGCAGAGCCTTTCAGGCCCTTGCTGGGTGATTCCAGTTGTGGGGGCTTGAGAAACAGGAGGCTTTGGAAACCCCCAACCCCCTGAGCTTTGCTGCCAACTTTGCGGCCAGTGGAACCCAAGTTCCTCTTGCAGGCCCTGCTGTGCTATCCTGGGGACCCCGGACCAGCTCCAGTTCCACCCGTGGGTTTTGGGAGGTGAAGCAAAGCTGGGGATGGAGCTGGGCCAGAACAAGCCTTCAGCCCCTAGCCTGCAGTGCTGGCTAACCCAGAGCAAGCCCTGGCCACTGGACTCCCCCATTCCTGCCCGACACCAGCAATAGCAAGGCCTGTTTTCTGTACCCTGAGCTTGCACAAGGTCTTTGCCCTGTTAAATCCTATGCAAATCTTATCCCTCTTCCCTCTCCCGAGGCTCTGCAGATCCCAGCCCAGCCTGTTCACTCTGCTCTTGTCCCTGATTGCCGAGTTGCTGCTCCCTGCTGCCCTCAGGGTCCAGCTTCACTCCCAGCAGCTCCAAAAGCATTTCAAGACCTGTGCTCTGGAGCTGGGAGGGGGCAGATGAGACTGTAGGAACAGCCAGCTCATACTGAGCACTGAACTGGAGGGGGCAAGGCCTGGTCCTGGGGCTCCTTCACGCACCCTTCACCCTCCTGTGCCTTCTGCTCGATGCTGGTGGGGCGCTGCCAGCATCCTTCGTCCCCCCAGCCCCCTGAAGGGAGAAGCTCTGTCCCACCTTGTTGCTGCCCAGACTGCTCTGTTCTAACGCCTGAGCCTCAGGCTTGGCTGGGCTGCTCTTCCTTCAGCTGCCCCAGGCCTGAAGGAGTGTTTGCCTTCCTCCCACGCTCCCCAATCTCTCCAGCCAGCATCTCTGAGCTGTTTCCCTTTGCAGAGGGGCAGCCCAAGCCAGCAGCTGCCCATCGGCTGGGATGCAGGCGGGAGAATTTGGGAGTGGATGCTGCTGGTGTCCCACAGCACAGCGGCCTCTTCCTGCCCTTGGGGCAGGTGTCGGGGGACCTGGTGCTCTGTACTTTGATTTCCAGGACAATTCAGCCCTTCTGGGGAGCCGGCACTGCTGTGCCTTGGCCTGCAGGACTCCCACGGGGAGCTGGGCTCTGGTTAGGAGGGTGGTGCAGGCTCCACGTGACCTTCTGCCAAACCTTGTGTGTCCATCTGCAGCCCAGCTCAGGGCCAAAGGCAGTCCTGGTTTCTCTGTTCCCCTGGTTTTGTACCCCTCCTTCTCCTCCGGGCTCTCCCTTCCCACCTTGGCTCTGCGTGGCTGCAACACCAGCTCAGGAGAGCAAAGGGGTTTCTGCTTCCAAAGGGGGTGTCCTGGCACCAAGGCCTTTTGCCAAAGAGCATCCCCGTGCCCCGCATCCCTGGGCTGTGCCCGGGGGAGCCGTGGAGCTCCTGGCAGCAGTGAGTGGGGACACCGCGGGTCCCCCTTCCCGGGCCCACGTCTTCCCAAATCACTTGAACCCACCAGCTTTTGAGCAAACCTTGTAACACGGAGCCACTAGGGAGGGAAGGAGCCATGGCAAGCCACGCACCAGCCGTGTGCCAGGAGAGGGGAAAGAAGCACCTGGTGAGGCAGGACAGGGAGGATCCCAGCCCCACGCGTGGGAATGACCCGTTGGGTGCCGAGGGCTCCGGCTCTCCAGGGAAACAAAGCATTCCTGGGATGTTCTTTCTCTATATTTTTGTAGGAATGGGGGGTGGGAGAGCAGATGGGAGATGCCTCCAGAAGTTGTTTATTTTTAACCCTGTAGAAAGTTTTGGGTTGTTTTTGGTTTTTGGCCTTTAAAATAAAAAATGGTCCTTGCTTTTGATGTTTATGCTGCCTACCTGTAAATCCAGATGTACTTAAGTGGCTGAAATCCTTGTTCTTAAATCAGATACACATTATAGTTTTGAACTATATATATAGTAAATATATATATATATATGCCTAACCCAGCAAAAAAAAAATAAAAAAATAAAGTATTTGGGGGTGGGAAATACGTTGCTCTTTGAAATGAATCACAATTGGGGGATGAAATTGTGTTTCTGAGTGCCTCAAGATATGAATTGTTTTCATTTTTTTAAATAATTTTATACAAGTGTCAAAACAGCTGGCTGGATTATTTGGAATTTTTAAATAATCCTAACTTTTTTAAAGTAGATTTTGAGAACTGTCCTGTATATAACAGTAATGTAGCAATAAATGTGACATTTTATAACAATATTACTTTTTTTTCCCCCATGTGTGTCCTTCAGATGTTGTATCCCTAGGAATAAAAAGTTGGAATAAAGGCTTTGCCTTGTACTAAAAAACAAAAAAAGAAAGAAAACACCAGACAGGTTTTCAGACGCTCTGGGTGTGGATCCTGCCCCCCTGTATCACTGTTGTTTCCTTGCCTCTGTCCCTGGGGAGCAGCCACAAGTGGGAAATCCAGTTAAATGCCCCCAGCCCCTCCCAGGAGCCCAGCACAGACTGCTGATGAGAGAAATTCATCAAATCAGAGTCGTTAAGGTTGAAAAAGACCTTTAAGATTATCAAGTCCAACTGTCAGCTCACCACTAACCCATGTCCCAAGCACCACATCCATTGGTTGAGCACTTCCAGGAATGGTGACTGCCCCCCTCTGCCCCAGGCAGCCTGTTCCAATACCTGACAACCCTTCTTGGGAAGAAAATTTTCCTGATATCCAACCTAAACCTTCCCTGGCACAACCTGGGGCCGTTTCCTCTCATCCTGTCCCTGTTCCCTGGGAGCAGAGCCCGACCCCCACCTGGCTCCATTCTCCTGTCCTTCAGGCTCCAACGATCCCCAGGACTTTCACAGAATTACAGATGGATTTGGGTTGGAAAGGACCATAAAGCCCATCTCGTTCCACTCCCTGCCACAAGTAGAGACACCTTCCACTGGACCACAAGCCCCATCCAACCTGGCCTTGGACACTTCCAGAGATGAGGCATCTGCCTGGAGTAGCCTTCCTTCCCCAGGCAATTGCTGCCTGTGTTTTACTGTGCTGCTCTGGCTCGGAGCTTGTCTGCACAGAGCAGGACAAACAGTCCAGACTGACTGAGAAGTGGCTCTGGCAGTGGTTGGTTAAATCTCCCTTAGCCTTGGGTTCCCCCTCTCAGCAGTGAGCCAGCTCTGCCCTTCCCAAGCTGCTCTGAGTGCATGGAATGACAGTCCTTCCTTAGACTCCATCATAAAATCACAGGATCATTAAGACTGGAAAAGACTTTGAAGGTTACCCAGTCCAGCCATTAACCCAGCAGCAGCACCATGTTCACCACTAAAAATGTCCTCAAGAGGCACATCCACACATTTTTTGAACACTTCCAGGGATGGTGACTCCACCACTGCCCTGGGCAGCCGGTGCCAGCAGTTTACAACTCAGATCCAGACAAGGGAGAAGTGTGTGCTTGGGAGCAGCCTGGAAGATGGATGCCCAACAGCTGTATGAAGTGGAGAGTAAAGCAGGCGAGTGCTGGTGTCCAGAGCAGGCTTGGGCTGGGAGAGCCGGTGAGGACAGGAACAAGGAGCAGCACAAAGGAGTTGCTGAGAGCATACAGCTTCCCAAGACCTGAGCAGTGGCCACCAACTGAGGCAGAGCTGGAGGATCCGGCCAGCACTCCCTCCCTGGAGATGAGTCACTATCAGCTGGAGATGAGCTGGGATGAGACTACCAGATCCTGTGGGCAAATGTCATGTCATGCCGGACAGAGAATCACAGAATCATGGAATGGTTTGGGTTGTAAGGGACGTTAAAGCTCATCCCATGGGCAGGGACCCCTTCCACTATCCCAGGTTGCTCCAAGCCCAGTCCAACCTGGCCTTGGACAGTTCCAGGGATGGGGCGAGCAGAGCCTGGGGAACATGATGGAATTGATGGTGATTTTATGACCCTCTCCTGAAAAACCTGGCTGGAAACTCCCTCTCCTGTTGGGGGAGACTGAGTGGCCATGAGAGGAGGGTTTGTGGAGGCACTGATGGGCTCGGGGGAAACCACTTTGGGAAGGGGCCACTTCCCTCCAGCACATGAGGCTGAGCAGCAGTCCCAGCTCAGTGCGGGAACAATGCCACTCCTCAGGGCCGCTGTCCCCTCCCCAGGTGGGGACATCCTGTCCCCTCAGGGCTCATGCCAGAGATTGTGCTCCCTCTCTGGTGCGAAGACAGGCCTCATGTCCCCTCTGCAGCGCAGGGGCAGCCTGTTCCCTCAGGGCAGCTGGTGTCCTCTCTCCGGTGTGGGGACAGCCCGTACTCTCGGCCCGTGTCCCCTCAGGGCTCATGTCCTCTCAGGGCTCGTGTCGGGGCTCTTGCCCCTCCCCAGCGTGGGGACAGACTGTCCCTCCAGGGCTCGTGTCCCCCCTCCAGCGTAGAGACAAGCCCGTCCTCTCAAGACTCGTGTCCCATCAAGGCCCGTGTGTCACCAGGGCTGGTGTCCCCTCGGCTCGTGTCTCCTCAGTCCCCACGTCCCCTCAGGCCCGAGCTGCCGCGGCCCCTCAGCACCGCGCGGGGCCCGTTTCGCTTCCAGCCCCGCCCCGCTCCACCCCGCGCGTGCTCGGAGCGGCCCCGCCGCCGCCGCCGCCCCGGCGCTCGGGGTCACTTTGAGGCGGTGCCATCGCCATGTTGAACCAACTGCTGGGGCCGCGCTACGTCCAGCTGCTGCAGAACTGGTGAGGAGGGACCGGGCTGCCCACCCAGCCCTGAGGCTGCCTGGGGCCTGCCCGCCCCGACCCCGGGTTTACCCGCTCCGCTCGGGCTCTGCTCGCTCCGCCCGGGTCTGTCCGTCCGGCCCGGGGCTCCGCGGTCCCCTCACCGCGTCCTCCGGGCACGGCTGCGCACTCGGCGCGCACTGTGGGAGCCTGAAGGGCTTCCCGAAGCCCTGCCCGCGGCCTCCCCGTTCTCCCTCGGGCCGGGGCTGAGGGGCTGAGGAGCCGGGGAAAGGGCTGCCGGCCCACCCGGCGCTGGCTGTATTTCACATCTATAAATATAGCAGTGCCCGTGGGTGCCCCTTGCAGGGCTGTGAGAGGCAAAACGAATTGTTCGGCGGGCCAGAACCGAGGGGATGTAGCTGCAGCACTGTATGGCAGTGTGTCTTCTCTTTGTTGAGTAGTAGTCTTTTTAAGTAAAAGACTATGACTCTTTTCCTGTAAAATATCTTGGCTGCCCTGAGGACTGATGGTGTTCCATGTCTGTGAGGTTGTTTCAGTATTTCTGTACCCACTTCGGTCACCACAAGATCAGAAGGGTCCAAAGCTGTTGGAGAGTGTCCAAAGGAGGGACACGGAGCTGGAGAAGGGTCTGAGGAGCGGCTGAGGGCACTTGGCTCGTTCAGCTGCAGCAGAGGAGACTGAGGGGAGGCTCCTGGGGGCTGCAGCTCCTCCCGAGGGGAGGCGGAGGGGCAGGGGCTGAGCTCTGCTCTGGGACAGGGACAGGAGCCCAGGGAACGGCTGGAGCTGGGTCAGGGCTGGGCATGGAGCTCAGGGAAAGGTTCTTCCCCCCGAGGCTGCTGGGCACTGCCCAGGCTCCCCAGGGAATGGGCCCGGCCCCGAGGCTGCCAGAGCTGCAGGAGCGTTTGGACAGCGCTCTCAGGGATGCCCAGGCTGGGGTTGTTGGGGTGTCTGTGCAGGGGCAGGGGTTGGATCAATGATCCCTGAGGGTCCCTTCCAGCTCAGGATACTCCAGAATTCTAAGCTCTTTTCTGATTGAAGTGACTTTCTCAGGTACTTCAGCCATGAGCATCCGCCAAGCCTTTCACAGTGGTAATTTGTTGTTTACCTCTGTGTGTGTCTCTTCTTTAGGACCCCCACTATCCTGACATGGGGTGGTGTGGCCGGTGTTGGTGTGATCTGGGCCACAGACTGGAAGCTGGTGTTGCAGTACGTTCCCTACATCGGCGGCAAGTACAAAACTGAAGACTGAGCTTCCCTCTAATGGTGAGTTTTGTTTGTGCATCTCTTGGCTGAAGTAATAGAACCATAAAATCACAGAATCCCAGACAGGTTTGGGTTGGAAGGACCTTAAAGCTTATCCTGTTCACCCCCTGCCCCTGAGGGGCAGAGACACCTTCCACTATGCCAGGTTGCTCCAAGCCCTGTCCAACCTGGCCTGGGACACTTGAACACAATAACCCTGTGTTGGTGTGACAGTGGATGTTTCCTCTGTGCTTGGGGCATGATCATATTTTTTGTCCCAAACTTCTCAATTTGATTATTCAGATTTTTTTTTCTTTTTCTTTTTTTTTTTTAATGGAGCTTCACAGAGCACCAGAAGGATGAAATATTCATTAGCATATGTTTTTCAGGTGGTCACTTTGCAAGTGGTGGGTTTTCCACAACATGATGTGGTTCTTAAGAGGTCAAATCAAGCTTATCTGGAACATTTGACATACCTGTTTACTTCTGTTCCTGAGCAGAAGGGCTATGAGCTCAGGACTAGTTTTGTGAGTAGGCAAATTCAGACTCCTTTCTGCTCCTTGTAACTGGCATTAAAAGTAAATTGAATTTTCAGAGCTGATTATTGTATTCCACAAATTCCTTGGAAGATTTGCTTTCTCAAGGTTTTGGTTATTTTCCTTCTTTAGATGTGTGTCAGAAGTGCTGTTCTGAATGTTCTGGAAGTCTGACCATTCCTAAAGCTGGAGCAGCAATTAGACAATCTTTCTGTTGGGGCTCTAACTGCATGTTTTTTCTAGTAGGCAGGCTTTGGATTTCTGTATTCCTTGCTGCAGGTAGAAGGGAGTCAGGAGGATTTTTCCCTGTCATTAAAGGATGCTAGTGGGAAAACTCTTGAGTCCAGAGGAAACTGTCTATCTCAATGTTTGTTTCTTCTGGTAAGAATAACAGTTACATCTACATGTTGATTAATGAAAGTGAGCTATTTGTGTTCCAGCTTCACTGTGTTTTGTAGGGAAGTCAGTCAGTTTGGAAAGCACAGACAGTACTTTTAAAGTCTTTTTTCAGCAATAGTTGTTGCAGTTTAAACAATTTACTGTTTGCAGACTTGGTGTTGCACAGATCCTTCTGTAACCAAAAGAGGAATGAAACTTGTCATGGAAGTCAGCTGAACTGGAAGCATTTTGGGTCATCGGGATGTTGACAGACAAGTCATAGAACCATAAAATCACAGAATGGTTTGGGTGGGAAGGGTCCTTAAAGTCCATTCAGTTCATGGCCATGGGCAGGGACACCTTCCACTGTCCCAGGTTGCTCCAAGCCCCATCCAACCTGGATGGAGACAAGTTTTCAAGTGGAAAAGCTCTCAGGTTATGTAGAGGCAATTAAATTACTTTTTAAGGGCTTTCTTTACTTAAAAATGGTCAGTAGTAGGAACATAGCTCTATTCCTGAGCCAACAGTTTGTGTTTTCTGTTGTGGAGTAAGAACATTGTGTCAACCCTGTGGGAAGAGGAGCTGAGAAAGGGAATGTGTCTGTGGTGGCCTGTGCTCCCTTCCAAAGCGATTCCAGGCCTGCACACCTGCACCTGGATCAGCTCCTGTACCAGAAACTTCCTGCCTGGGTACTGGAGGCTTTTGAAACCTCTCATGTTGGCTGCTGTGGCACTGTGCAGGAAGCTCTGCTAACGACTGCTCTGTGTTTGTTGTAGGAATGTTATTGCTGGAGGGAGTGTTCGGAGCCATCCGTCCGCTGGGACCCTGCTTGGGGGTGACCCTGAAATGCCCAATACAGATTCTGCAAGTTGTGGGGTGTGTGTCTCTCTCTCCCATGAACAAACTCATCTTCACTGACCACTTCCTCTGAGCACTTTCCCAGCACCTCTTGCCTTGATGGGAGTAATTTATAAACCTGGTATACAAAATAAACCAAGTGAATGATTTTTGGGGAGTTGGATTGGGTTTTTTTGTGTGTGTGTTTGTGTGTTACCTTCTTAGTCCACATTCTTAAGACCAGACCCCTGGTTTGGTTTTGGGCTATAGAACCATGGAATCACAGACTGGTTTGGGTTGGGACACCTTCCACTATCCCAGGTTGCTCCAGGCCCCCTCCAGCCTGGCCTTGGACACTTCCAGGGATCATGGGGCAGCCACAGCTGCTCTGGGCACAGTGTTATGTCTTCAGCTCGTTGGACTGTGTGTCCTGAGGCAGGTCTGCCATGTGTTTGCCTCTTTTCCTGTGCAGGTTCCTTGGGAATCAACCACTGGCTGCTAGGATGCTGGGTTTGATGATTTATTTATATCAATTACAGCTCTTGAGCTACTCTTAGTGATGTGTTGATTTTAGGCTCATCATTCCTAGATCGCTGTGGCCTCATGGATACAGTTAGCTTTTCATAGCTAGCATAGTTTCATGGTAACAGATTCCTGAAATTTAGTTTGAAGAAAAGAGTTGGGGTTTTTAACATCAATTCATGGACCCCTTAAATGGTCTGGTTTTTAAGCTTTTCTGGCTTAATCTAGGGGCTTGAGGAAGGGAGGCCCCAAATCCTGGGTGTCTTTCTTTGTACCAGGGTGAAAACCAGGGGTTCAGAGAGCTGCTCAGTTCTTAAGGCGGGGTTTGAGTAGAAAAAGAACCTGTATCCTCAATTCATAGATCTATTTATTTGTGGACAAAAATCAGTGATGAAACAACCCCCAAACACAACCCTTTAGGCAAGAGTTTTTAGCTGTTAGAAAACCCCTCCCACAACCCTTTAGATGAGAGGTTTTAGCTGTTAGAAAAAGGAAGAGTGAGGATTATTTTGCTCTGGTCTCTGCCACTCAGTCACAGATGACTCAGACTCGGGAGAAAAGTTCATCCCTTTTCGCAAAGACCAGAATTTACAAACAAACTTCCTCTGTGTGAGAACAGGGTCACTGTTTTCTCACTGCTTAGTGCCCAATTTCATCTTGCTAGAATGTTTGGCTGTAATGCAAGGTTTGAATCTCTTCAGGGGAAAATCCAAGTTGTAGCTGTGCTGCCTGTGTGTCGCTGTCAGGGCTGTGTCACCTTCAGGGATGTTTCTATGGAAAACTGTTGGAAAACCTGCCCAAACAGTGGCACTATGCAGGATACTTGGACTACTTAATTAACAGTAAAATTTCTTAGTGTTCCTTCAGCAACATCGCTGTTAATTAATTGGGGGCAAAGAATATCATTTTCACATGCAAAAACTGCCTTTGCTGCTCTGCTGTGTCCAGTAGGATGCAATCACAGAATCCTGGAATATCCTGAGTGGGAAGGGACCCACAGGGATCCTCAAGTCCAGCCCCTGGCCCTGCACAGACACCCCAACAATCCCACCCTGGGCATCCCTGAGAGCGCTGTCCAAACGCTCCTGCAGCTCTGGCAGCCTCGGGGCAGCTTCCCTGGGAGCCCAGTGGGACAGAAGCTTACGGAATAATGGGATAACGGCGCTGTTTCCTCAGGCTCTCCCACTCCCTGCTCCAGCAGTGCTCTTGACTGACTCGCAGGAGGCCAAAGCCTCCCCTTAACCTCAGGATACTGAGAATGTAGGTTTGTCAACAGCTGCCCCCTGCCATACACTGGGGTGTTGATACTGACCCATTTCCAGCCAAATTATGCCTGGAAAGTGGAGATGCCTGGAAAGTGGAGATTCTGTCAGCCTGTCCTTGCATGGCAGCAGGATTGTAAGCTCAGGTCTGAACAGCTCAGTCCCTGCTCTTACCTGTGTAACACACCTGGACAGGATGGGTGTAATTGCTTCAGAAATTCCCTGGGTTTGCCTTGTTCCCATGGGTGAGTGACCTGTTCCCATGGCTTGGAGTTCTTCGGGAAGCCTGAAGCTGGGGGTCTGTGGTGTCCATCCCTCTGAGGATCCTGGGGTCCCTGACCTGCCAGTCAGTGGTGGCAGTCACCTTTACACAGCCCCGCTGACAGAGGGCAGGTGAGATTGGGAGATACTGAAAGGAGAAAAACGTATTTAAAATCCCAGCCGTGTGCACAGGCAGCACTGCAAGGAGTGTAAGGACCTTGGATTTGTTTGGGGATTGTTCAGCTGCTTGTTCTTCATGCAGCATTTCCAATGATGGATTTATTGTTAATTAACCCTAGGATTAGTGTATAACTAATTTAATTGCTATATTTCTCCTGCTACAAGAGCAAGAAACACTCTTGAAAATACCTTCTGCATTCTTGGGCAACTCTGTTAAAATTCAAATAATTACTGTTCAAATGGCATGGGTGATCTTTCCAATTTTTAATATCCTAGCATTGCCTCTCTTCTAACAGTTAATTATTTTCATAATGAGCTATGAATGGCACATATGCTAGAGGAGCAAATTAAAAGACAACAGCCTGACAGAGGGGGAAAAGCTTCCCCTTCCAAACCTGGAGAGGGCACAGAGGTTCCTTTGGATTTACAGACATCAAACAAGCTGTGGGTTGATGATGTAGCTTTGAAACGGCCTCTAAGAAAAGGGAGGCTTTGCATTCCTGCCTGCCTGCCTCTTCCAAGTGTTTGTTCTTGTTGGTCCCCCACTTGACTTTCCCCGTGGAATGTGTAAGTGGAGATGGGACAGGGGTTTTTTACTGCAGCCACCTCGGCACTGGGAGCCTGCAACAGCCCTTGTTGGTCTCTTCTCCTGGAAGAGCCTCTGCTGGGGCTCCTGGGTTGGGAATTCCATGGCAAATCCTGCTCTGGAATAAGCTCCTCTGTTGGCTCTGGGAGTGCAGAGTAGGAAGCTTCAAACTAGGGATACCTGCAGGGTGAAATCAAGAGTTTTTGTCAGGATATCCTGCTGCTTCCTTCCATGTCTGACAACAACTGATTTTGGTGATTTTTTGGATTATCTGCTCGTCCTGGGGCAACCCGGAATCTCTGGCAGCTGAATCCACCTGCAGCTGGTGGCTATACCTGCAAATACCTCACCTTGGCAGTGTTCCCAGAGGAACACTGGAATATTTTCCCTTGGGCTCAAGAGTTCATTTCTACCTAAACATTTCACGCAGTCCTAGGAGAGAGTGTTTCCCTTGCACAAATTGGTGCCAGTGAAAACTGATTTTCTACCTCCTGATACCTTCAGCTTGAGGTCCAGAGGACATTTCAGGGATCCCCTTCCACATCCAAACCCACAGCTCCACTTGCTCCCAGTTCTGCCAGTTCATTCTTAAAAAAAAACACTGAAGGTTTCACCGTGCTTCAGTTTCCCTTTTGCACTCCAAAGCCCCATGTCAGTAAAAGTTTTTGGTTACAACAGCATCAGTTGAGCTGGGTTGTGAGGTTTGGGGTGTTTGATTAAAAAAAAAAAACTAGGGAAGTGCACTTATGGAAAATAGCGTGGGTTTGATCAATAGTGGGTATTGGAAGTTTTCCATCTCTTTTGTGCAAGATTGCAGGAAATAACAGCAATAGCAGAGCGAGACATTTCCTACCTGTGAGCCCAGAGGTGACAACATGAACTACCAAACCCCAGACCGATCCCTGGGGAGCTGGAATGCCTTCAGGGCAAAGCTCAGCACTGATCAAATTAAAGACACCACCTCCACCCTCATGGATCTTAAATCTTTCTGAACAAAGCAAATGTAACCCAGCACCTACTGGCACACCTGGCTCTTGGAAATTGTTTCTAGTTTCTATGCCCAAGTTTGGACAATTTGCACCCCATTATGGGGGTGTGGGCTTCTCTCTCATCCGTGACATCTCTCACATCCTCCCTCAAGCTCCTCTGCTTTCCAAACGAGGGAGCTCGAAACGAGTGAGCCCTGACTTAGGAAAAAAAAAAAAAGGTAATAAGTAATAACCAACCATGTGATGTTTAACAGGGCAAGTGCTGGATCCTGCCCTGGGATGGGGCAGCCCTGGATGCAGGGACAGACTGGGAACGAGAGGCTGGAGAGCAGCGCCGTGGGAAGGGACCTGGGGGTCCTGGTTGGTCCAAGTTGGATCTGAGTCCCCGGTGTGTCCTGGCAGCCCAAAGGGCCACCGTGTCCTGGGGGGCACCAGGCCAGGGAGGGATTGTCCCGCTCTGCTCTGCACTGGGGCAGCCTCACCTCCAGTGCTGGGGGCACTCTGGGCACCACAAGATCAGAAGGGTCCAAAGCTGTTGCAGAGTGTCCAAAGGAGGGACACGGAGCTGGGGAAGGTCTGAGGAGCGGCTGAGGCACTTGGCTCGTTCAGCTGCAGCAGAGGAGACTGAGGGGAGGCTCCTGGGGGCTGCAGCTCCTCCCGAGGGGAGGCGGAGGGGCAGGGGCTGAGCTCTGCTCTGGGACAGGGACAGGAGCCCAGGGAACGGCTGGAGCTGGGTCAGGGCTGGGCATGGAGCTCAGGGAAAGGTTCTTCCCCCCGAGGCTGCTGGGCACTGCCCAGGCTCCCCAGGGAATGGGCCCGGCCCCGAGGCTGCCAGAGCTGCAGGAGCGTTTGGACAGCGCTCTCAGGGATGCCCAGGCTGGGGTTGTTGGGGTGTCTGTGCAGGGCCAGGGCCTGCACTGATGATCCCTGAGGGTCCCTTCCAGCTCAGGATATTCCAGGATTCTAAGTTACTGCCAACTGAGGACTGGAGGAATCACTGGCTATTGACACAAACCAAGTTTAATGTCAGACCACAGCAGTGGCTGGAGAGAGCAGACGCACTCCTGTGTGGACACCCCTGCTGTAAAGTCCGACACTGATCCCTTCCCGGCTGCTGCTCTAAGCAGGATTCTTAACAAAAATCTAACATATCATTCATTAAAGGAGAATTGATTCCTCTGACTTGCTTTGGGAAGGAGGCTGTCTTGCGGTGCTTGGTGTTTTCCAGCATGTGGATACTGGAATGGCGAGGAACACGAGCTGCCGGAATTCAGCTGCTGGGTGGTGCCTCATTCCCAAAGCTGGGGTTCCCAGGTGGGTATTCCTTGGCAGCGGGAGGCAGACACCTCTCCTGGCGGTACCACAGTGGGCAATTTGGCCACTGCAGCTGCAGTAGCTGTTGGTTTACACGCTTTCCTGAAGAACTTTTCATTGCTTTGTCTTCACTCCAGCTCCTCGTGTGCAGATTTTCCCCTTTTTTTGGGTTTTTTGGGGGGGGGCGTTTTTTTGGTACGCTGCTGTTGCGCGGCAGGAAGCCCGCGGACCCCCCGGGGGCAGCCCCAAGGCGAGGGGCCGGTTCTCCCCCGGGGCTCCGGGCGGGTCCGCGTCCCCGGGGCGCGGGGCGGGGCCGGGGGTCGCGGGGCCGCCAGTGCGGCCGGGGCGGGCGCGGGGGAAGATGCCCAAAGCGGCGCTGCCGGGACACCGGGGGGGCCCGCGGCACTCAGCGCTGGGGTAAGGCCGGGACCGCGGGGGTTCGCCGGGGGGAGCGGGGCTGAGAAAGGGGGGGTCCCACGTGGGGGTGGCGGGGGGAGGGACTATATGCGGGCGGAGGGATCCGGGCGCGGCGGGAGGTGGGAGGTGGATCGGTGGGTGGAAGGGGCGGGCGCGGAGCGGCGGGGGCGGGCGGAGGGAGCGGCGCGCACCGGGCGGCGGGAGCGGGGCCAGGGTCCGGCGGCGCGAGCGGGACCGGGAGCGGGACCGGGACCGGGAGCGGGACCGGGAGCGGGACGAGCCGGGGCCGCGGCGCCGCCTCCCGGGGGCAGCGGGAGCGCGGAAGAGCCGGCGGCGGGAGGAGAGCGCGGCGGCCGGGAAGAGCGGGAGGCGGCCGGAGCCAGGCGGGAGCGGGCCGGGAGGAGCCGCCATGGAGCGGAAGAGGTGGGAGCGCTCGGCGGGGCCGCCCCGGGCGCGGGGGGGCCGCGGGAGGCCGGGCCGGGGCTGCAGCCACAGGTGGAGGGGAAGGGAGCGGGGAGCTGCCCCGGCGTAGCCGCGGGGGGATCGGGGATGCTCGGCCCCCCCTCAGTGATGGGGGAGCGCCGTGAGGAGCCCCCGCGTCCCTTCAGAGCGGCTCATGCCCTGCGAACGCCCGGGGTTCTTTATTCTCAAATGAGCAGCCGGGGTGTTGTTTCTTCTTTCTCGGGGCTCGCTCTGCTGCTTTTTGGGTGTACTTAGGAATTTTGGGGAGGGAGCGTCGGCTGCTCGCGGTGGTGGCCCCGGGGGCTCGGGATGCGCCTTCCCGGGAGTGTGGCTGTGGGGGAGCACATGGCCCGGGAGCTGGAGGGTTTCTATTTATAGCCCTGCATGGCTCATATGGCTGTAGGTGGCCATATGGATCCTCCCCGCACCCGCGGGCTGAGGTGTGAAACTCGGGTCCAGCGGGAGCTGGGAACGCAGCAGGAGTTGTCCCTGTGTCCTCACCTGGCCCTGCTTGTCGGGAAAATCCATGCCATCAACTTCTGCATCTGTCACAGAATCCTCACAGGATGGCATCTCATTCCATCCCCTGCCATGGGCAGGGACACCTTCCACTGTCCCAGGCTGCTCCAAACCCGGTCCAGCCTGGCCTTGGACACTGCCAGGAATCCAGGGGCAGCCACAGCTTTAGCTTCAGGTTTCATTTTTAGAATCAGATTATGGTTGTGAGAAAAGGGTGAGTGAACCAGAAGATGCCATTTTCGAGAGCGTGAAGCTGATTCCGCTGCTGCAGCTCGGAGGCTGAGGGCAGGATGAGACCACCACCAGCAGCAGCTGAAAGCTTCCAAGATCCCTGTTTTTCCCAGAACTTGTTTGTAAAGTTGTAGTGTCAGAGCTGAACTTTAAAAAAAAAGGGGAGAGAGGAGAAGTAGCATGTTTTTATTCCCAAATTATTATGGGTTTTCCCTTTGTATCAATTTGGACAGAGATCAAAGGTAGAATAGAGCTTTATTGCGCTAGTTTTTGGTTTCTGTTGCATTTTGCATTACCTCAGAGTGGCAAATACAGGTGTGGCAGTTCAGTAATGCCTGTGCAAGTTCTGCCTGTTGTTTACCTGGGTGATTGTTCTGTCCAGCTCCCGGGGATCTACAGACACAGGGGGGGTTTGTGGAAAGCCCCCTGTGCGATGTGTGTGTGAGCCAGTCTCTGGCTGGAAATTACACCTTCCTCGAGGTGTGAGTACCTGGGCAGGTTTTTAAAACCAGTCCTCGAACCTCATCCTTAGGAGGGTTTCTGACTGATTTGGTGGGACTTGTGGGTTGGATTCAGAGTGAGCAGGAAAAATGCAGGATTTCAGGAAGAAAACTGTGTCAGGGATTTTGTCAAAGTGGCAGAGTTGTCTTTGAGAGAGTTTTGGCTCTCTTCAAACTCAGGGTTCCACACGGAGGAAGGAGAATTTAGTGCTGCTATGTGGGGCTCTTTTCTTCAGAGTGTTTTTCTCCTGAAGGTTTGATGACCAAGTGTCAGAAATTTGGGATCGCTGCTTGTCTCTGCCTCAGGTTGTTGACATCACTGTGCTGGGAAACTTCACACTCTTGTGTGAAACTTATTTTGTTGAGAATTCCTTACCTTTGCAGCACAAATGTAAGAAGTTGGAAGGGAATGTTTTTAACACTCCCCCAAGGATATTTTGATCTTTTCCAAAAAAAATTGTGGAGCAGAATGCTTTTACTGAGTCTGTACTTTGCTTTTCCTCTGGTGCTCTGGTTTGCCTGCAGGGAAGCTCATGATTTCTTCTCATGAGAAGGAAACGGCCTCAAGTTGCACCAGAGGGCGTTTACGTTGGGTATTAGGGAAATTTTTTTCATGGAAAGGATTGTAAAGGATTAGGACAGGCTGCCCAGGACAGTGGTAGAGTCATCATCCCTGGAAATGTTCACAAAACAAGTGGATGTGGCACTCGGGGACGTGGTTTAGTGGTGAACACGGTGGTGATGCTGGGGTGATGGTTGGATTTGATGATCTTAAAGGTCTTTTCCATCTGTAACAATTCCATGATGCCTGAGTTGAGCCCTACAGAATCATCTGGTTGTATTTGTGTTTGTCCCTGCATTACAGAGCTGCCACTTGGGCTCTTCTTTAGGGGTGTGATGCTTCTGGAAATTTGGGAGATTCTGTGTGTCTCGAAGTGCTTTGTTTGGGATTTTTGGGGGTTTTTTTTGGTATGGTTGGAGTCCAAGTTGCTGAACGAAGACCCCCGCACCCCGTTGCCCTGCGGGGCAGGGAGCATCATCCCTTGGGAGCGTCATCCGTGCCACGTGCTTGGGACAGCCCCGGTGGGAAGGGGCAGGTCGGGTCCCGAGGCTGCTCCAAGCGGAGCCCCGGGATGGGGCTGTGCATGTGTGAGGGTGTGGGGTGGGCTGTGGCAGCTGGAGGTGTCGCCCACCTGGTCTGGCATGGTTTTATGGCTGTGCCAGCCCATCCCAGCATAACCCAGCTGGAGTGTGGGACCCCGAGGCAGGGCTGGGTGTGGATGCTGCATCCATGGATAACGTGAGGATGCTGCGAGAGAGACGCTGACAGTGGTGGGTTGTGCAGTGTCCTGGGGTCCCCATCTCCCTCGGAGCACTGTCGGGGGGTCCTGCAGCCCTCCAGGAACCCCTGGTGCCGGGATTTGCCTGGAGCAGAGCTGGGGAGAGAAGTGAGAGGAGGGAGCAATGGAAAGCAAGAAGGAGAATCACTTTGTGTTCTTCCCCTGCCCCATCCAGCGAGGAAACGAGGCTCTGAGTGTCTGCTTTCCATGACCCTTTTCCCCTGGGTTATTCCTGCCTCCGTTCCTTCCAGAGGAAGGCGGTGGCTGGGTTTGCTCGGGTTTTTTTTTTGTCTTTTGTCCCTTGCTTCCCAAGTTGTGCAGATCCTGTGCAGGCTAAATGGGAGAGCGGAGGGGAGGAGACTGTGATGAGGGAGGAGGGGAGAGGGCCTGGGCAGCCGCTCTCTCCTTAAGGATATAAGGCAGGAAACAAAGGGTGAGCTGCACATGGAGAGCAGGGGCACCTGGCAGGCCTGGCCCTTCAATGGGCTGCCCCGAACGCGGCTTAATCCGCACGGAGAAGTCTGGGAATGAGAGCTGGGGGTGCCTCGGGGTGGGTCCCAGCAGCCAGGTCTGTTTTGTTAGCGGGAGCCAGGCGGGCCGAGCGATAAAGCCCCGGAGCTGGTGATGGACGAGCATGTAAAATCCTTTGCAACTTGTAAACTCCTTTGCAACTTGGCCGTGTCCTTGTCTTTCACACTCGGGGAACTGTGACAGACCCTAATTTGGGAGCCCAGGATCAATCTAGGCTCGAAGCGTCGCTGCCTGGGGGGATGTTACAGAGCAGAGGTTGGGGTTTGCAGCTTTGTACCAATATGTCTCATTTCTGGGCCTCTTTAAAATCTCTGTGCAAAACCAGGAGTTCAGGAGGAGTGGCAGGAGGTAAATTCTGTGTTTTGTGACATTTAAAGGGCGCCTTAACAGGGCTCAGAGTTCCGTGATGTTGGGGGAGTTTCTGTGTGTCCTGGTGTGCAGCCGGAATCCTGCTCGAGGTTTGGGTTCCTCTGGCTCCCCCCACACCTCTGACCCTCCCAGGTGTGTGTGGGTGCCCCAATGTCCTGCATGGTCCTGCCAGGGGGTCCCCAGGAGCTCCAGGGCACCCCACCCCTTCCTTTCTCTGTCACCTTTTGGTCATAGCTTTGCTCCCTGATCTGCTGTTGTCCCAGAGAGCCTGGGGATGATCCTGCCTTTTGCAAGACCTAATCAGAATAAAAGTTTTTCTTCTGAACATTTCAGTGCTTTTCCTTTGGGCCAAGCTTCCCCAGGAAGAGACAGGACTCTCAGTCACTTCAGGTGGGTTTTTTGAGACTCTGAGCAGCTTTTCAGTTCTTCATTGCAAAATGACCACAGCCACATACTAAACACACAGAGATGGAGGGCTCTGTTCACTTAAAATCCTGTCTTTGACTGTACTGACTGTTCTGGAAGTTACTCTGCACTTAAATGCATTATTTTTAAACCTGCTAAGACACTAAACCCTAAATTGGAGCAGCAGATCTTGGAAGAGGAAGCAGTGCCATGTTCTTCATGCAGCAGGAGTTTCTCTTCCTGGCTTCACTGGCAGTGACAGCTCTGTCCTAAAGCTGCTGGAGTTGGTTATTCCTCTCTCTGGATTGAGGCAAATAACTCCCTTTACAGTTTGAAAAAGTGATTCACAAATCTGAGGCTGGACACAGGCTCTGTTCCTGGCTCCTTGGTCCTACTCTGTGTTGTCTCCTGACCCAAGTGCAGCTCCACAGGGTCCAGCTGAGGAATAACCAGTGAGGGAGTGTTTCCTCCTCTCCCTGCCCTCCAAAGATGGATTATTTTCCTCAGCTGGTTCGTTTGCATGAGCACTGGGCTGTGTGAGCAGTGGTGGTGGCAGGGAGGAGATCCAGGCAGGATAAGCAGCTTGGGAGCACTTGGAGCCAGGAGCTTCCTAAGCAGATGCTGTGTGGGATGACCACAACCTTTCAGTCTTAACTCCTTTGAGAGACTTCTCCAAATTTCAGTTTTAGTATAATTTATATGAAATTTATCTCAGTTTTTGGAGAGCTTTTAATACTTTGATTCTTTCTGGGTTTAAGGGTTTTTTTAATGTATTTTTTTTTTCATGCACAGTCTGACTTGGCCTAATTGCTTTGTCACTGTCCTATACCAGAAATTCTCTGCTTATGCTGGTTTTCCCCAAACAAAGCTTCAGGGCAGCAGACAAGATGTGAAAATAGACTTTTCTTCTGTTTTGTTTTGTCTCTGTTACGACCCTGGTGAGGTTGTCAGTATCTCACCAGTGTGAGATAAGGTGGTAACTGTCATTTTTGGTCTTAAAATGCCTTCCAGCCCATTAACCTGTGATAGTGTGATGGATATACAGGGAATGAGCTTCTCCTGGATGGGAGCTAGGATTGAATATGCAAGTTGCAAGGTGGAGCAAACCAGAAGTGAGAGTAATTGAGGGAATAAAGAGGTGTTACGATGCTCACTGAGAAGGTGAAGAATACTTGGTGCTTACTATCTGTACAGTCCTACACTGCAGCCATAGCACACTGGCTTATTTTTGCTTTATGAATAAAAAAACAGCTTATGATGTCAGATTACTTAAAAACACCCACAAAAAACCTCCAAACGAAACACCAATAAAGAGTTGGAATAATTCGTGCCTACTCTCCAGGTTGAGTCTTTGTGGAAACCCAGGTGTTACAGAAGAAACTCTCTTCCCTTTTGCCATTAAAGGAAAATTTTCCAGGTTTTGACCTTTATCTTTGCATCACTTTGTAATTCTTTGTTTTGCAGCTTGTCAGCAGTTAACTTCTGCTTTTCTCCTTTCCTGAAGTCTTCAGGACGCTACAAAAGACATAGAATCAAACCTGAATGTGCTGTTCAAGAGGCAGGGAGAGGAGACAAGGAGCATTTGTGGTGCTGGTCAAATGCAGCAGTCCTGGGAGAAGAAATTGTACTTGAAAATGGGCATTTACTATGAGAAACAACTGAATGAAAAGTGCATATGTGCTGAGATCCCCCCTGATGGTTATTGTGTGAATTATGCTACATGTGTTTACCTGATCTGAGTCTTCCTCTTGACATATAAAAACATTTTAACTTAATTTGTCTGTTCCACACGAGGAGGAGTTAATATGAAAGCAAAACCACGCATTTTAGAGTTGAATGTGAGCTTCATTCTTGAAAGTTCAGCACGTGTTTTTCAGGAAGGAAATAAAAATTCTCTCTCCTGAGTTGCACAGGCACTGCTGTGGAAGTGCAGAGGGTTCTGGTTTCCTTCCATGGCTCTTTGGTGTGTTTTTTCCAGCCCCAGTGGGAAGAAGTTCCGGAGCAAGCCACAGCTGGCACGTTACCTGGGCAGCTCCATGGACCTGGGCACCTTCGACTTCCGCACAGGGAAAATGCTGATGAACAAGATGAACAAGAACAGGCAGAGGATGCGCTACGACTGCTCCAACCAAGCCAAAGTAAGACTGAGAGGCAGTGGCGCTTCCCCTCCCTGCTGTGGGACTGCCAGAGCAGTGTCTGGGAGAGAGGGAAAGTGAAGCATTTCATAACTGAAGTGTGAACTTGGAGTTGTGTCAGAACAGCTCTGTTGGTGGGGGTTGGACAAATCCCAGGGGGTTGGTGCCATGGAGGAGAGTTGTGGTACTGCTCAGCCTTCTGTGTAGAAGGGCAGGGAAGAGACTGTCACCTTCCTCAGTTGCCAGCACAAGGAAGGCATTGACCTCTGGGAATGAGTCCAGAGGAGCCCCTCTGCTCTGGAGCCAGGCTGGGAGAGCTGCGGGTGCTCACCTGGAGAGGAGAAGGCTCCAGGGAGAGCTCCGAGCCCCTTGCAGGGCCTAAAGGGGCTCCAGGAGAGCTGCAGAGGGACTGGGGACAAGGCATGGAGGGCCAGGACCCAGGGAATGGCTTCCCAGTGCCAGAGGGCAGGGCTGGATGGGATCTTGGGCAGGAATTGTTCCCTGGGAGGGTGGTGAGGCCCTGGCCCAGGGTGCCCAGAGCAGCTGGGGCTGCCCCTGGATCCCTGGCAGTGGCCAAGGCCAGGCTGGACATTGGGGCTTGGAGTATCCTGGGACAGTGGGAGGTGTCCCTGCCCATGGCAGGGGTGGCACTGGATGGGCTTTGAGGTTCTTCCCAACCTAAACTGTTCCAGGATTCCCTGATCCCCCTCCTTGCAGTGTGAGCTCACCTCTAGCATGATCTCCTCTAGATCCCCACATCTCCTGGGGCTGTGCAGCGGCTCTGCCCTGCCCTGGTCTTTGGTTTAAGAGGAGAGGAGGGATGTGGGTCCACAGGGATGAGGAGATGCTGCAGCTCCTGCCAGTGACTCCTTGGAGCTCTCCCAGGCTGTGCTGGTGACTCAGCTTTGGAATTGATGGAAGGGGAGGTGGCATTTGGGGCAAAAAACGGGAGAGGGAAGAGGACTGTGAGGCCTATTTGTAGAACAAAATAAAAGATTCTCTAGCTGGTAATTCAGATTGTTGAGGTGTAGTCAGGGTGGCAGTGGCAGGCTCCCTGTCTGGATTGATTGTCCCAAGTCATTCCTAAGCATCTTCATCGGATGCTAAAATCTTTCTCAGAACCCCAAAGCTGCTGTCCATGCACCTAAACACCAAATGTGGAAAAGGTACAATGCTCGTTTTTGAAATACATCAGCCAGTCAAGAATCATCATCACGAGAGTGCTGGGAACATTTCTTGCAGCCCTGGGTGCTGCAGTGATATTTTGAGACCTGCCTTGAGGCAGAGACCAGCAGCTCACACACCTCTCAGGCTAAAAATTCTGCCCAAAACTCTCAATAAATGTACAAATGTTATCACTGGCTTCTGAATGGATTAGCACCCAGATGGTTCAGAATTATATTTGTCCTGAATACATCTTTTCTGCATCTCATGAATAAATCTGTGAAGCAGAAGTGGTGTTTGCATCCCCGAGAACAAAGTGTGTCCTACAGCCATTCCAAGAGTTGTGTGTTAGATTTTGGGGATGAGGAGCAGTCTTCCTATGCTCTCCCTAACAGAAAATGCAGTTGTGTAGTGCAAAATTGATCATGAGCTTCATTAAAAGCTGAGCTTTGTTCAGAACCAAAGGTAAAAAAAGGGATTCAGCCTCCAGCTGTGTTGGTTTGTTTATTGGTCACAAGTGGATTTAAAAGGAATGGTTTGGAGTGGTTTCTGGATTCAGAAAGCAGCCTCTAAATTCCTGTCTGTAATGTTTTTATTTTTTTAAAAAATACTGTGTTGTAATCCTCTGTTTTAGTGATTACACGTGGCTTCTTCTGACTCCTGAAGTCATTAAAAATGGGAGTAAAACTGATGGGTATGAACTAGAATGGGAGGAGGCTGCTATGTTAAACAGAATGAGTGGAAAACTTTGATAGGTCTAGGGCAAGATTTGAATTTAGTTATGCATTTTTAGCAGCCTAACTTGTATAACTTGAGATCAGACAAGATTTCAAGCCCAGGAACTGTTCCTTGCTGCACATCTTCGTGGCTGTAGTAGCATTTCAGCAAATTGAAACTATTTTTGTGGGCTTTGCCTTTTCTTTTTGCTTGAAACAGGGCAAGCCTGATTTGAACACAGCCCTGCCTGTGAGACAGACAGCCTCTATCTTCAAGCAGCCCGTCACAAAGATCACAAACCACCCCAGCAACAAGGTGAAGAGTGACCCCCAGAAAGCTGTGGACCAGCCCAGGCAGGTAAGGCTGAGAAACTCCTGGATTTGCTACTGGGAGGATCCCAAAATAATCTGCTTCAATTGTGTGATGCTGAACAAATACTTCCTGGCAGTTCCTGATCTCTGACACTTCAGAAAAACCTGGTCTTTCAGAAGCAGTGGCTTGCAGGGCCCCCAGCTCGTACATCAGAACAAGCCCCATTGCCAGTCTCTAGCTATGGGCTCTGTGCCCTGGGATTTATAAACTCCAGCCTTTGGCTAGATCACAGTTCTGGGGTAGATAAACTTGAATTTCCTTAATGCTGAAATTAAATGTTATCTACAAAATTATTCAGACATTGTAACCACTTCAGGGGACACTTAGGTTTAGAATCACTGTCAAACGTTGTGACTGTGTAAGAGTTGCGTGTTCCATTAAATCCATGTTCCTGCACAGACCCCATCCAATGTGGTGTTACTCTGCCAGTAGAAGATCATAAATTCACTTAGAATGTCATTATTAATACAAAATCAAAGCGTTTTTCTTACCATAATGTGTATTTGCAAGCAAGAGTACACACCAAAATTAAAGGCAAGGGTGCTCAGGACAAGGAGAGGCCCTGGTAAAATAAGCTGTACTGGTTGGAACACTGGCAGCCTTTTCTGAAAACTTCAAGAACCACATTTTGAAGGCAGTTTTTAAGAATTACATAAACCTAGTTCAACTTGAACCTCCAGGTGTGAGATAGAATTTACCTGAAATGGACTTGGGTGGGATTTTTTGGTGGTTGGGGTGGGTTTTTTTCTGTTTTTTAAGCAGGCTGGCAGGGACTTACCATGGTTTCCTAGGGAAGTAGAACCTGTATGTTCACAGTGTTGTTGCTATTCCTGCAGTTTTTATAGTTAAGGCAGCAAAAGAGAACACTCAAGATAAAATTCCCTCTCCAAATTCTGAGCTGGATTTGTGTTCCTGTTTAAGATACTTTACTGGACTGCAGAATATTTCAACTTTTGCTCAGCAGACTCCGGGTGTTTCTGCAAAACTTGAAAGCAGTGCCAAGTCCCATCATGCACTGGCTTAAAAATCCCAGAATCCCAGAATTCTTGGGGGCTCGAAGGGATCTTAAAAATTATCCCATTCCACCCTCCTGCCATGGGCAGGGATACCTTCCACTATCCCAGGTTGCTCCAAGCCCCGGCCAGCCTGGCCTTGGGCACTGCCAGGGCTGGGGCAGCCCCAGCCGCTCTGAGTAACAAAAAAAAAATCACCTGTTTGAAAGGCTGGAGAACAGGCAGCCTGTGCTTGGGCTGTGCCCTCATTCTCCTTTTTGGAAAAGTCACGTGGGGTCAGTTGCACTTGGATTTTGACAGGCAGGAAAAGGGAGTGGGATGTGCCTGGAGTGTTTGAGGTGAATTCTTGATTTCTCAAAACCTTGATAAAAATGTGGTTTTTTGCAAGATAGTTGATCCTCCAGCTATTCAGTGATCACCCTCCTGCACCAGCTGCAGAGTTGAAGGTGTAGCAAGGTGATGTATTTGGCTTTCTACCAAACCAGACATTCAGGTGCCTTTAAGCTTGGGGAGAGCCTGTGACTCAAAATCTGGTAAAGAACAGACACAGGGGAAAGGACTAAACTGCTGGAGAAGAAGAAAATAATAATTTACCGTGAATAGAGTTCTTGCATTCCTTAACTTTCTGTGGGCTATGTAGGAGAGAAATAGGGTGTAAAAAAGGCTGTCTCACACTGTGGGCTCATAGCTGAGGTCAGCAAGCCTGGCCTTGATGCTGCAGCTCAGAGCAGGGAAGGTACCAGGCCCTGGAAGAAAAGAGAGTTTTTCAAGGCAGCAAACTGGTACAGAGGAGTTGTGGGGCTGATTGGCAACGAGGATTGTTCCTGCTGTTGGATGTGGCACGTCCCTTCTGTGGTAAATCCACACTAAACTGTCCCCAGCACTGCTGTTCCCTCTCTGCACAGGAGCAGGGATTTTGTGGAGTTGTCAGTTCTGTTTCTGGTTGTGCCAACAACCACCAGTAACCGCCTGCTTTGACTGCAGCTCTTCTGGGAGAAGAAGCTGAGTGGACTGAATGCCTTTGACATTGCAGAAGAGCTGGTGAAAACAATGGACCTTCCCAAAGGGCTGCAAGGTAATCAGAGGGTGCCCCTCACTTAGGGCTGGCATTTTGGCACCTGGCAGCAGTGAGTGAAGGTGCTGAGGATGAGCTCCCTGTTCCCAGAGCCTGGCAGGGCCGTGGCCATTCCTGCTGCAGCAGGAGCTGTAGTGCTTTGCCTGGGGGCCCCAGTGCCCTTTGTTCTGAGGAAACACTGAAGCAAAGCTTCTCAGCTTTTGGGGGGATTCACCTTCCAGAAACAGCAGAGTGTCCCAGAATGCTGTTTGGGTTTGGGTTGGAAGGGACCCTGAATCTCATCCAGTGCCACCCCTGCCATGGCAGGGACACCTCCCACTGTCCCAGGCTGCTCC